>NW_027527444.1:63456-116640 GCF_008692635.1 Crocuta crocuta | reverse complement strand
AGGTACGAGGGGGTGGGGGCCCATTGGGGGCGGGGCGGAGGGCGCGCACCGGAGGGGCGTGGTCGGGCCTGGGCCTGGGCCTGCGCCCCCTGCTGGAGCGCAAGTCTGCCCTTCCCCCCCGTCCCTGGCTTCAGGTTACCCACGGCCTCAGGGTGTCGCACCTTAGGGCAGTCGGGCTCCCGGGAGAAGGCGGTGAGGACGCGTCCAAAAACCCCGCGCTGCTGGGCGTCCCGCACCTCGTCGCGGTAGAGGTGGTCGAGCTGGGAGCATCGGCAGCCGAACACCAAGGTCATGGGGGCCGGCTGCAGCCCTGAAAGCAGCACTGCGGCTTGGGAGAGGCCCTCCCTGGGGCGCAGCCCTAGCGACTTCTCCCACTGGCTTCCCTCGCCCAGGCTGAGGGCCCAGGCTTCTAGTGTCTGGCCTCCAGAAGAGTGCGGGATGCTTTCGCAGAGACCTTGCCCGACCCTGATGTACCGAGAAGACGCTCTCGGGGAGGCAGCTTACAAGAGGTGGTGGCTCCTCGGGTGGAACGACCAGCGGTGGCATTGCGCTAGCACGTGGGGCTTCCGACTCAGAATTCCAAGCCCTTTGCACCATCTGACACGGAAGTTCTAAGGGCCCCATCTAGCGCGGTTCCTGCTCCAACCCCGTATTCTTCCACACCCTCAGCTCTCACACTATCTGCCTTCCTCAGTCATGGCCCCCCTTCTTTTGATTTACCAGGTGCCCTGTGCACTCCATGTCCAATCTGAACATTGTGTAGCTTCCTTGGGTCTTGGACACACCTGGGTGAGCTCCACACAGTCCCAAGTACACTTTGGCCATTTGAGCCCTAGCCCCGCCCTCTCCAGACTTCCCCTTCCTCTTGTCCCCTTGTCTTCAATCCAATCCACCGTCTGGCACCAGGAAGCCAGGCGAACAGGGCCGCCCTCTGGTTGACCTAAGACTCTTCTGTTCACCTCCGTGGCCCGTTTCTTGCCTTCTTTCCTACCTGGTTTCTGTCTTCCAGCCCCTGTCCCTTTTCCCCGAGACTGTGTGACTCCCTTCTGCCTTCCAGTCATTCCCGTGGCGCCCCCAGTCTCACCTTTGCTGTCAATGTCATGCAGTCGCTCCTGCCAGAATCCCCGGAAGGGGGCAATGCCTGTGCCAGGGCCCACGAGGATGCAGGGCAAGCTGGGGTCAGGAGGCAGCCGGAAGGAGGGCGCCCTGGTGGAGAAACACTGTCGGCCCTTCTGCCTTCCCAGCCCCCCAACTCTTACCGTCTTCCACTGGGGTGGAGGGAGGAGAACTCAAGCTCCACCGATAAACGGGATAATACTTGTCGAGAGTGTCCGACACAGTCTAGCCCATAGTGAGCACGACGTGGTTATTAAGGGACCCCTACTCACAGGCAGAAACTCCCTGGGCCTGTGCTCCTGGAGGTTGCGTCACAGGACATAGAATTTAATTTGAAGGATGTTCTGCTACCTCAGTTTAGGAGATTTATAAAATATGGGGAGGGAAGGAGAGCATATGGCTCTTAATGACGTCACTCGTTTTCAATCATAGCCTTCATGTTGGCATTTGGATTGTATTCAGTAGGTTGGTACAGTTCGTAATTTAGCCTCCTGATGGGTTTGGGTGACTGGACCTTATTGGTGCTGATCCTGGAAACTCTTCTAAGTGCCCCCTGAGACTTTGGGTCCTGGCTGCTGGATGGGACAAGACTTCTGCGCAGCACATGCAAAGGGTATCCTGAAGACTTTAACTTTCTTTGAGTCCTTACTGATACTCTGGTAACCAAACTAGTTCTCCCTGGATTAAGTGAGGACTTAGCCTTAAACAGGACACAGTTCCCAAGCGCCACGCCTCCCCAATCAGACTGACCTCAAGGATGTAGCAAGGACTGGGGCACCTGGGTGGCTCAGTCGGTTAAGCATCCGACTCTTGATTTCGGCTCAGATCATAATCTCACGGTTTGTGAGATCGAGACTCGTGTCGGGCTCTGCACTGACATTGCAGAGCCCATTTGGGACTCTTTCTCGCTGCCCCCCCCCACCTCAACGATAAATAAATAAAACTTAAAAAAAATTGAATAAGCAAGGGACATAGTATACCCAAGAGCAGCGGGACCTGCTGGTCAAATCCCAGCCCTGTCTCTGGGTGGGGAAGCTTTGGGGCAGGGCGCTAAGTCCAAATTAGTGGAACGGCCAAAACTTACTCAAAGGTCTGAAGTAGCTTAGCCGGACACCCCATCCTTGATACGTGTTGAGTTGGTCCTCCCTGCGCTGTGACACCCCTCACCATAGCTTCCGCCCTCACCCTGTGCGACCCCCTGCCGATTCCTCTGTCCATCCCTGGCCGTCTGTGTGGCGCTTTGTCCACCCCTGCTTGGACAGACAGTCTCTTCTGTGATGCCCCATCCACCTCCATCCCCCGGAGTACTCACCCCCTGATGAAGCAGGGTACAGGGTCTCCGGCCTTAAGTTGGCTCAGCCATGTGGAGCAGACACCATAGTGCAGGGGGCCCAGGCCATCTGGGGGTTGGGGAGGAGAGGGTGCCGATGAGGGGCCCGTCCCAGGGTCCCGTTTGGCCCTGACCCTGGCCCTTTGTAACCTCACCCTGGGTCCTGTAGGCCAGCACGGCTACTGTGAGGTGGATCTCTCCTGGGTGGACGCTGGGTGCTGAGCTGACGGAGTAGTACCGGGGCTGGAGCAGGGGCAGCTGGGTGAGAAGCAGGGGTGCAGGCAGCGCCACGGACGGAAACTGCTCCAGCGCCTCCAGCAGCGTGGGGCAGCGGAACCACTTCCACTCCTCGTAGCGCCGGGGGTCCTGGTGGGGGGCGGGGTGTCACGGCTTCGGAACGGCCCAGCCCTGCCTGCTGACCCCTCCTGAGCTGAGCCTCCTGGGGTCTCTCTCTCCCTTAGTTCAGGCCAACAAACACTTCTTGAGCACCCAGAATTCAGAGACGAATTCATGCCTCAGGGGCTGAATCTTAAACCCCAGGATCCGCGAGCCAGGCAGATTCCCCATCCCCACCCAGCTCGTCCTGCCCCACGAGCCCCCGCTGCCCGCTGGGGTGGCCCTGCACCTGACTGAGGCTCTCCAGCTCCTGCTGTTCACTGGGCTCTTCAGCCAGGGTGCTGAGCAGTCGAAGGAGTTGAGGGCTAGGCGGGGAAGTGATGTCCAGGAAGAAGGTGAGAGCCTGGCGCAGCGTGCAGGGGGGCAGCCGGGGGTCCCGAACCCAGCTGGGGGGTGGGCCACCTGGGGGTGGTATACAGGGGAGGTCTGAGGAAGGGGCCGGCTGGAACTGCGTTGTGTGAGGTGGCGATTGCTTGGGGTGCACCAGCCCTGACCACGCCTCGTGCTTGATTGGAGACCTTGCCTTTGGATGGCGGTGGTGAACCTGTCTGGGCACCCCGTGTGTGTGTGTGTGTGTGTGTGTGTGTGTGTGTGTGTCTGGGGGCCCCTGGCTGGTTTGGGTTGGTCTGGGCTCTGCTTCTCCCCCATCCAACTTTTTTAACCCTAGGCACTGATGTGGCAGAGCGTGGACCCGATCGACGGCAGCTATGGAGCAGGCTGCGCTGTCAGGAGGAGACTTTGGGAGGAGCTCAGAGGGAGAGGGCAGCCTTCCGGGGGAGCACGGGGGCAGGTGCTGGGAAGGCCACGCTCTGTGGGCCATCCAGCAGCAAGGAGGGAGCACAGGCGGCTCTGAGCACAGGCATCATGGCTGTGAGTGGAGGTGGAAGCTGTCTCCCAGCTCCTCAGTTCAAGGGGACCCTGAAGTCAAGGGGACAGGGCAAGCTGTCATTGTCATGTCCCAGACCACGCCTTCTCACCAGGGCTGCCCTTCTCCAGCTGCTCAACGGCCACAGGCTCTCCTGGCGGAGGTGGATCCTCCACACGGCTCAGCAGCGCTTCCACGAGGCCTGGCCGGTTGGGCGGGCAGATGCCTATGTGGTCCCCCGGCTGGTAGTGCAGCCCTTCCTGGCCTCCTGTGTCCAGGCGCACCAGGATTGTGGCCCGGCTGGGGGTGAGGAGGCGGGGCAGTTAGAGGGGGCGAGGAGGGCCTGGGAGGAGGGTGTTGGGACAGGAGAGGAGAGGCCAGAACTGGTGTGCAGGGATGGGGGGAGGAGAGGCCAGAACNCGGGGGGAGGAGAGGCCGGGACATGTGTTGGGGGGGGAGTGGTTCTGCTCACGTGGACTTGCTGCTCTGCAGGTTTTCCACTGAGAGGATGGTAGCCTGGAACATCTTCCTCCTGTGCACGTGGATGAGGCCTGGGGGGAGACGGAGACTGAGCCAGAAGCCCGGCCCGGCTGCTGAGAGTTAGTCCTGGGGCCCTGGGAGCCCAGGGGGCCTGCAGGCTCAGGGGGAGGCCAGCGCCTCACCTGGCAGCAGCTGGAGGCCCTCTGCCTGGGTGCTGAGCCGGTACCTCTGGCGCTTCCAGCTCCGTTTGGCGCTGAATATGTCGCGGGCAGCGGCCTTGGCATCCTCTCCCACGCAGAAGGTCTCACAGGAGGCCTGGGGGGCCAGGTGGTGAGGGCTGAGGACCTCTGGGCACCAGGGAGGGCCGGAGCAGAGAGGAGCTCAGGAGGGCTGGGTGGGGGCGGTGCCAAGCTGGGCTGTTGGGTCCCATTCCTGGGACTGGGGGCGTGGAGGGGCCCTGCGGCGGCTCCGCCCGGGGCTTGGGCAGCCCTGGCGGCAGGAGAGAGAATGGGATGAAATGGAGGCCGAGGCTGACCGTGCCCTGTTCTTTGGCCCATTTCCTGGCGGGGCCGCTGCACTAGCTCTCCGCTGGCCCCTAGTCATTCGTGTCACACCCGCCAGTTACTTAATCTGGTTTGAGTGTTCATCTCTTAGCAAGCGCGGTGCTTGGCACACAGCGAATCTGTGCATTCCGACCTGCGTTCAAATCCTCACTCCTGTGCTTACATTCCACTTGCCTCAGTGACCCCATCTTTACACGCCATTAGGTTCTGGCCAAGATCATGTAAAACCCTAGAGCGCTCCTGGTGCAGGACACCACATGGGGGGGTTGTGGAGGGGGTTTCTGGCTGGTCGGTCCCCCGCCCAGTGGCTCACAAGGGCTGGAGGGGGCCCCCTGGGGGGTTGCAGAGTCTATTGGTCTGTGGTCAGGTGCAAGTCCAGCAAACTGCTTGGCTGGCTCCCGGCTTGAAATCTAGGCTTCATCCATGATTGGCTGCTCCCTCGCCTCCCACCCATATCACCAGTCCTGTTAATCTTTCTTTTGTGCGTGTAAAGTCTTATATCTCTTCCTTCCTTCCGTGGCCCCCTCCCTTCCTTCCTACCCCCACCGCTGCCACCCGAGTTAGCGAGTTAGTTCAGCTCTTCCTGCTTCTAGTTGGATGTGCCTCTCATTGACGCCACGTCTTTCAAGCAGCGTCCCTAAAATCTCACTGGGCGCCCAGCTTTTCCTGTCCCTCTCCCTGCGTCCACGCACTTCCTTTCCTCTGGGTTCCTTAGTCCCGTCTTCCATTCTCTTCCTCCTCCCAACCTGAGCTTGTCTGTTGCTCCGGCCGGACTTTCTCCGCCCCAGCAAGCCCTCCACCTGCGCCAGGCACCCCCACACCCCACCTCCGGGAATGTCCTCTGCCTCTCGGTCAGCCCAGACCTGCTATGCTCTGGCCTGGGAGCCCTGGTTGGGCCAGCACTGCCCTGAAAGGGGGTCAGGAGTGGGAGACGGAGCCTGGTCAGCTCCAGGCATCACCCCCAGACCAGGCAGAGCTGGCCCTGGAGGCTGAGAAGGTCACAGCTCGGGGGCCCCCCTCCCCCACCATTGCTCTTCCCTGGCCCAGGACACCTTCTGTCCAGCCACCAGCCCTGGCTTGTGTGGTCTCTGGCTTCTGTAGGTCCTGTGCTGGGCTCCACTCAGCCCTCAGCTCTGTGTCGCCCTCTCTTGAGGCTTCCCCTCTCCCTCCACCCCACTTGCCCTGCATGCTCTCTCTCTGTGCTCCCACTCGGGTGCCCAGTGCGTGCCTGACCGCAGCGTCGCCTGCTGGGGCCCTTTCTGCTCTCTTTTATAAATGATTTTCTTAAATATTTTTTAATTTCGGGAAAGAGAGAGAGAGAGAGAGAGCGCGCGCGCGCGCACGAGCAGGGCAGGGGCAGAGAAAGGAGACAGAGAACCCCAAGCAGGCTTCACGCTCAGTCCCCGACACGGGGCTTGATCTCACAAACCGTGAGCTCATGATCTGAGCCGAAGTCAAGAGTCGGACATGTAACCGACAGAGCCACTCAGGCGCCGCTCTCTTCTGCCCGGGCTGGGCCCCTCCCAGGTTGTTAGGCCCGTTTCATCCACTGCTCAGGACGGAGCCAGAAGGGCTGGCTGTACAGTGGCAACATGAAGATGGATTTTGGAAGGAACAGGAAGGGATCAGAGGACCAAACCGATCCAGGCAGCAGCCAGGCCCCCAGCCTCCATATGGTGTGTTTCAAGGGGGAGGTGCTCGGGTTGGAGCGAACCAGAATTGAGGTGGGAGGGGCAGCCTGGCTCAGACGGGGGACAGGCCTGGGGTGCAGGGGCTCACCTGGAAGGCGGCCTGGGCCCAGCCGCGGAAGGCCTCCTCCTGGCCACACAGCTCGTCTCCCTGGCCCAGCTGCAGCAGCCGCTCGCCACCCAGCTCCTCCAGCCGTGTGTCCACCGCGCGGGCAAAGGCACAGAAGTGGGGGTACGCCCGGGAGCCCAGCCCGAACACGCAGAACCTGGGGCGCGGGGAGCCGTCACTGGAGCCCGCACCCGGGCCAGCCCCACGCGTGCCCAGGCAGCGTGCCCTCCCTCCCACGCCTCCCCTCGCGGCAGCCCCCTCCCCGCACCTGAGGGTACCCAGCGCCCCTGCACTGTCTGTGTTACTGGACTCCTTTCTCTTCCGCCTCCAGGAGGACACCAGCGGGTCTGAGCAGGAGACACTGTTGAAGCGGATTTTGTAGCTCCTGGCGAAAGAAGACCAAGGCAGGGCTGTCACAGGGAGCTGNCCCCCCCCCCCGCTTCCTCACTGTCTCCAAATGCCTCCCTGCCCTCCCTCCACCTCCCCGCAAAGTCCCTCACCCACTCACTTGTGTTGTTCCGGCCGCGGGGAGCTGTTGTAGGGGCCGGACATCTCCATCAGGGCCGCCGCAAAACTCTGGTGCGGGGGGGAGGGAGTGTGGGCATCGTGGTTAGTTTTGTTTTATTTCAAACCACACAGACGTTTAAAACTGTACTGGGCTGGGGGCGCCTGGGTGGCTCAGTTGCTTGGGCGTCCGACTTCGGCTCAGGTCATGATCTCGTGGTCTGTGGGTACCAGCCCCGCATCGGGCTCTGTGCTGACAGCTCAGAGCCTGGTGCTTCTTTTGAATTCTGTGTCTCCCTCTCTCTCTGCCTCTCCCCCATTCGTACACACGCATGTTCTCTCTCTCTCTCTCTCAAAATAAATGAATAAACATTAAAAAATTTTTTATATTAAAAAATAAAACTGTACTGGGCTTATCCTTAGAATTCTGGTTTGTAACTTGTGATATTAATTTGTTTTGCAAGTTTCAAAACAGGTATTGGCTTTCTGAGAACATGACAGATCCATAAAGTGATAAAAGAGGAAATCTCCCCTATCCTTCACTCCAGTCCTAGCCCCCAAGGCAGGGGCCCTATTGACAGGTGCTTCACCTTTGAGCTCTGTTTTGTCATACTCACGTATGTATCTGTATTTATAGTTTTTTAAAAAAGTAAAAATGGGGCCACATCAGATTTATCTGCTTTATCTCAACAACCTATCATGGATATATCATGACCGTCCTTCCTTCCAGGTCAACATGCCAAGATTGACCTCCTTCTTTTGAAAGAAAATTTTTTTTAATGCTTATTTATTTTTGAGAGAGAGAGAGAGAGAGAGAGAGAGAGAAGCCTGAGAAGAGAAGGGAAGGGGCAGAGAGAGAGAGAGAGACACACACAGAATCCGAAGCAGGCTCCAGGCTCGGAGCTGTCAGCACAGAGCCTGATGCGGGGCTCGAACCCATAAACCGCAAAATCATGACCTGAGCTGAAGTCGGACGCTTAACCAATGGAGGCCACCCGACCTCCTCCTTTTGAACGGCTGCTTAGTGTCCCCTTATCTGCAGGTAGCACATGTAGGAGACTTCCGTCTGACTCAGGACTTCTGGGTGGTCTATGACCAGTGCTGCAGCACTTGCATCTTTTGGCGTGTTTTGGTAGGGTCGTCCTTAGAAGCAGAGTTGCTGAGCCAGAGGATTTAAAGATCTGATGAGGAAGGTGGGTCAGACCGTCGTCCCCCCAGCAACCAGGTAGAGGCAGCTCTTCGCTCACTCCTGCCAGTGCTGGAGGTAGCCAGTCCCTCATATTTCAGCCAGCTCGATATGGGGAGAACGGCCCTCAGTCTCCCTGCACTGCTTCCATCACTAGCGGCACCAGAGTCTTCTGGAAGGCTGAGCCGTGTGTGTGCTGCCGTGACAATCGCTAAGGGCTACATGGAACATCTTCGTGCAGCAAAAGCCCAAATGCGGCAAGGCCAGGACATCTCTGCGTTAACTGTAGACACATTCGGGTGGTGGGAGTCTCGAGGTTCAAATTCTACCTCAATCGTGTTTTCTGAACCTTTGGTTGAAGGGTCCTACATGCAGAAAAGCGCACAGGTCCAGCTTTCTGGATTTTCACAAGCTGGACAAACCTATGTAGTCAGCATCCTCTCCAGAAACATTGCTAGATTCCTAGGACTCACCTCCTTACCCCTCTCAGTCACCAGCCCCCCCCACCCCATGGGGGAGGCCACCACCCTCCTGATTAAATCACCACGGATTTGTTTTGCCTGTCTCTGCACTGAATACAGAGTGAATCCTGTGGTCTGATTCTTTGGGGGTCTGGCTTCTTTCCCTCCACAGTATGTTTTCAGGTTCATCTATATTGTGTGATTGTGATCCGTGCATCCTCATTGCTGTACAGACTTTGAATAACCACAGCGTATTTCTCCCGTCTTACTGCTGATTGTCGCTGGAAATGTTCCCTGTCTGGGGCTATGATGAACAGTGCTGCTGTAAACATTCTTGTTAGTGTCTTTAGTGAATATACCCCGTTTTCCGTGGGGCGCATTCCTCCATTTGCTCCATTTATAAAAATAAGGTAAAATTGACGTACGTTGAAAGGTACAGAACTTAGTGTGCAGTTTGAACCATTTGGCTGTTTGGCAGGGTTTTTCTTTCGTTTGTTTGTTTGTCTTAAACACACGTCTAGCCGACGACCCAGCAATTTTCTCCTAGGTATTTATCCAAGAGAAATGAAAACAGAGGCCCACAAAAGCCTTGCACAAGAATGTTCACAACAGCTTGATTCATAATGGCCAAACACTGGAAATGGCCCAAGTGTCCGTCAGCGCGAGAGCAGAGAAACACACACTGCGTTCACAGCAAGGACTGCTCGGTGGCAGAAAGGAATGAGGGGCTGAATCATTCACAGTGAGGTTAGCCTCAAAACCAGGCCGAGCACTGACTGTGTGCTCCCCTTTCTATGACATCCCAGAATAGGTGAAACGAAGGTGACAGAAATCAGAAGGGTGCTGGCCTTGGGTAGGGATGGCCTGGGAAGGGGCTGGCTAGGGGCACTGACGAGGGAACTGCCCAGGTGATGGGAATGTGCTGGGCCTTCGTCAGGTTGTGGGTCACATGGGTGTAAACACTACCTCTGTACTAAAACAGTAAGTGATTCTAGGGGCACCTGGGTGGCTCAGTTGGTTAAGCGTTCAACTTACGCTCAGGTCATGATCTCGCGGTTCAGGAGTTCAAGCCCCGCGTCGGGCTCTGTGCTGACAGCTCAGAGCCTGAGGTCTGCTTCCGATTCTGTGTCTGCCTTTCTCTCTGCCCCTTTCCTGCTCATACTCTGTCTCTGTCTCTCTCTCTCTCTCAAAAATAAATAAAACGTTAAAAAAAATTTTTTTAAAAAGAGTAAGTGATTCTGTTTTTCTTTATAAGGCAGATGAGACTGAGGGCTGACGTGGGCAGCCCCGCAGAGGGAGGGCTTGCATCGGAATTCCGCTTTGGGGTACTTGAGGAGGTACTTCGTGCTAAGAAGGCATTTATCGCCTAGAAGCTGAAACAGACGAGAGCACTAGAAGTGAATGCCGCCGGGGACGGAGAAGCTGGAAAGATAATGGTTAATAATAAAGTGTCCCGCGGTGGTGCTCTAGCTTGCTGCTTTAAGGGTTTGTTCAGAAAGTGAGGTTGCCTCATCTCTGTTGACATCTGAGCAGTGCTCTTTTCTTTTGTCAAGAAAGAAGAAAAGGAAAAGCCGACATTGCCTGGCAGGTGGAGTACCGCTGTTTTTCTAATTTGTCAATGCTTGAGAGCAGTCCGCCCTCGCTGGCCAGCCCAGAAGTGCCTTCCACATAGTAAATGCTGGCACTGATAATGGAAATGACTTGGGGACACACTGAAGCCGGTGTGTGTGTGTGTGTGTGTGTCAGGGGCAGCCCCTGTGTGACCTGGAGGATGGCTTGTGCAGGCTCCGGGGTCCCAGCGGGATGTCCACACTCGCACTCTGGGGGACTCTCAGGACACCTGCACTCTCCATCACCATCACGGGGATGGGGGTCCTGCCTAGCCACTCCGTGTTGAGTCTCCCCTCATTCCCAGTGGCCCCTGTACTGCTAGGTCTCACCTCTCCATTCTCTGGGGGATCACCGTTCCCGAATGTGCTGGTCACCACCAGCACCAGCGTCTCATGCTCAAGGGACACAACATCATACTCATCCATGCACAGGACCTGTGGACAAGGAGAACACGGATGTCCCAGGGGCTTGGCCCAGGCTGCCCTGGTACCTCTGCTCTGGGCCTCTTGACGCAGGGCACAGCCCGACCCTGACTCAGCCCCCCACTCAATCCCTGAGTCCGTTTGGATCCTGGGGTTCCTCCTGGGTGCTGACGTGTGACCCTCTCCTGTCCTCCAGAGCACANGATCCCCACCCCTCTGGGCTTAGCCCTACCCGGGGGTCAAAAGCCTTCCGGAAGAGTCTCCCCAGCTGCTGTGCATAGCTTTGGGCCCGGCCAGTCTCGGAGCCGTAGAGGATCGTTGCCTTCACTCGCTTTGCCATCACAGTGCCCATGAGCGAGGCAGAGATCTTCACCGCACTGCAGGCAGGGCGGGGGGTGAGGGGGGTCCCAGGCCCACAGAGCCAGGGCCTCCCCAGGTGCATGGCTCAAGCAAGGTCTTGGGGCACCGAGTGGTGGGTGTGGGGGTTGTTGGGCGTTCCCACAGCTCGAGCTGGTCCCACATGTGTGGGGGAAGGGCAGCATTCCTAGGGCACCTACTTGGCCACTTCCTTAAAGGTCTTCTTCCTGGTGATGCCGGCACCCTTGGACCCACTTCCCTTCCACGGGTCTGGCTGCAGGGGAGTGACGGGGTGGGGGGGGATGGAGGAGAAGGTAAGTAAAGAAAGGAAAGCTTGGAGTTCCCGGGGGGCTGCTTACAGTGGGTGAGAGTTAGTGGGGATGGGCACCTGATAGCGGAAGGCGGGGGACAGGACATAGTTCACCATCTCCTGATGGAACACAGGGGTGAGGCTGCCGGAGATGGGGGGCACGATCCAGGCCCAGTCGGCAGGGCAGCCGCCCCTAGCCTTCTGCTCATTCTCCAGGTGCTTCATGAAGGAGGCTGTGGCTGCATGGTGATCCACAATGGTCACTTTGGCCAGCTGGGGTGGGGGAGGCAGGGGCTTAGACTTAGCCTGCAGACCCACACTTCGGTCACCCCAACCAGCGCTGTGTCCCGGGGCACCCCACGCTTAACCCAGGTCGTGTTCCCCCCAAACATGCTGCCGCCCCTGGCAGCCACGCCCCAAACCCAGCAGTAGCGGCTCCGTTCGGTCTCCTGCGTCTGGACGTCCTGCCCCCCAAACCAAAACATCCTGAACTCTGGCCAAGTCCTCAGCAGGCACTAGTTTCCTCAAACTACAATGCTCAGCAGCCCTTCGATCCTGGAGCTGGCGTTTCCAGAATCCTGTGGGTCCCACAAGCTACCACACCCACCGTGCCCTGGGGGCCTGCGTTACTGAGCATGTGCTGATCTGAAGGGCTCCCGGCGCCCCAGACCTTCACACCGCAGCACCCGGAGTCGTGCTGTGTGCCCAGAGGTGCGGGCCCCTTGCACCTCATGGACTAAGGGACTTCTTCCCGTTGTCTCCAGCTCCCGCCCGTCTCTAAGTGCCTCCCTCTCTTCCAGCCCAGCCTCTCGCCCTCCCGGCTGGTCAGGGCCCGCGTACCTGGTAACTATGCAGCACAGCCAAGTTGATCTCCACTGCTGCTTTGTCTTTCCACAGGGATGACGTTGTCCGGGTATCCAGGTCCATGCAGACGGCCACATCCTGGGAGCGGGGGTGCATGGAGTTGGTAGGGACAGGGTGTAGGGGAGAGGGTGGAGAGCATCTCTGTCTGGAACTCATGAGTAGAAGGAGTGAGGGTGGCCAGCGGCCTGGCCTGACTGCTTAGTTTGGGGCTGGTTCAGGTCCTTGCCTGCAAAGACACCCCGGAACATAGAGGGACCCTGGGCCAGTTACTTCTCTGCCCTGGGTCTTCATTTCTCGTCTCTCAAATGGGTCTTAACAGTGTTTTGCAAGCTCTGCCTTGAGAATCTGAGGAAAGTTACATAACAAGAGGTCCTCTTCCCAGAAGAGCAACTGCATATTCGCTCGTGCACTCCTTTGCCCCGCGCCGTGGCCCCAGGTCCCTCCAAAGTTCTCATTTAAGAGGCAGCCACGACCTTAGCAGATTCTCCCAGTTGCTGACAGTCTGCGGATCTGTTTGCGCATCCAAGGCTCCAGCCCGGAGGGGATGGGGCGGGCAGCCCCCTGCGCCCCCTCCCTGCCCGCCGGTCCTCACCTCCAGGATGTTGTATCGGTGGGGGTCACAGAGGTTCCGTGTGCCGATCTCGGTGCTCATGTACCAGCCGCTGAAAGGGGCCGCGGGAAACTCCAGCCCCCCGATTTCTAACAGCATGTTGCTCACGGCCGGGAGGGCGTACCAGCGCAGGCCCAGGGCCGCAAACCACTCTAGCCTGGGGGTGTCGGGGTGTGGGGATCAGGCCGCCTGTGGAGCCTGGCCTGTCTGGCCAGCCGCCCCCCCTCCCCCTGGGGGCGGCCCCTCCTCCACCTGACCCAGTCCCTGCCATGCTCACGTGGGGTGCTCCAGGGGCACCTCAAGGACCAGCTCGGGGGGCAGGACGAAGAGTTCTGGGGGCTCATCTGGGGCCTGGAGCAGCAGGGGCAGCACGTCAAAGCGGCCGTTTCCGGGGGTCCAACCATGCTGGATGCAGAGCTGCGGGGAGCAGGCCCAGAGCGGGGTCTGAGGGACCCAAACCCCCGCCCTCCTCAGGGACCCCCTTCATTGCCATCCCCCTCTGATGTCTCAGCGAGGGTCCCCCTTCCCTGCTTCCCCGCCCGCTCCTTGACTGGACCCCGTGCCTCCCGGCAGAGCCCTCACCGGCCGGCCTCCACCTCCCCTCCTTGCTGCACCCACCTCAGTGATCTCCACGTTGGCTGGGTCGCCCCGCACGGAGCCATCCTGCTGCCTGTACCCCGCGTAGCGCACCAGTTGGCTGTTCCAGATTCGGAAGTCGCCGCGGCCTGGGGCGCGCTGGGGGAACACTGTGATGGCCGAGCTGCCATGGGGATGACAGCTGTCAGAGCCCCACCTCTGCTGGCACCTAGGGGAGGGGTGCCATCTGGCACAGGGTGGGGGGGGCACTCACCGGAGGTTGCCCCGGTTGGTGGCATACTTGATGTGGTTGCAGATGTAGGTGAACATCTCCTGGGCAGAGCTGCAATCCCGGGCATCAAACACCTGAGCCAGCCGAGGCAGGGGGACCAGGGAGGGGGAGACAGGGGTCTTGAGTATCAGCTCTAGGAGGAGGTAAGGGGGCAGAGGAGGGAGAAGCCACCTCCCGCACAGCCTCCGAAGGCTGTCACTCGTCATGGTTCTTTCTCCTCCAGGGAGCCTCCCTGACCACGTGCACCCGTGCTGAGCCCTTCCTGCCCTGCACCCCATGCAGCCAACGCAGCCTCGTCTGCTCCTTATCTCTTTGCTGGGACATCCCCCACCCCTGCAGGAGCTGACTCAGTACCCGCTACAGAGGAGGGACCCAGGCACTGCCAAACTGATGATTGGGAAAGGGCACTAAGTGACAGGGAGGCCACCTAAGGATGTGGATGGTGAGTTCCCCGTTACCCCTGGTGCGCAAGCAAAGGCAGACGACCCCAGCCAGTCATCGGACTGTCCTTGAGCACATTGCTGATGGGAAGGGGGTTGGCTGCACGAGTGGCCGAGGTGGCCATCGGCAGTCTGCCTCTCCTGATATTCCTATGCTAGAAGAACCCATTTGACTGGTGGAGGGGAGCCTCAGCAGGGGGCTGGGGGGATCCCTTTCCTGCTTGTGTTAGTGGCCAAAGCAGGGGGTGGCCTGGGGCCACGGGAGGGATGTAGCAGTGAGTGTGATCACATTTTGGAAGGTCCGATGGGTTCAGACAGGATCGTTCTTTTATTCGAGACTTCTCTGGGATTTACTGAGCATGTGGCTCTATTCCAAATTCTTCGGTGGCCAGTTACAGCTAAGGAGGCCAAGGCCATGGGTTAAGTTCCCCTGTGGGTCAGCGTGCTTCTCTTAGGCTGTTCCAGCTTCTTCTAGAAGACTGCTTCTGCTGTCCTGACGACACCCCCCGGGGACCATGGCTCAGCTGTCCTCCCTGACTCAGTGTGTCTGGGTGTTGTCCCCGCAGCCAGCCAAGGCACTGCCGTGGAGCTTAACAACCAGGTCCTAGCTACTGGACTGAGTGCTCCCCAGGGATACCGATCTCTAAGTCCTCACTGCTTGGGGAACCCCCCCCCTTCCCCTGCTCCGGGGAAGCCTCAGGGGCTGCCCTCACTGCTCCTTTCCTTTTTCGTGCCCCCCAGTCCCCCTTCTGGGTGCTTGCTAGCCAGCCACACCTGCAGCTTCCCCCACTGGATCCGGCCCACGCAGCGGGGCGCATTTCTCCACGCCTGCTTAGCCCCGAACACCAGCTCGCTCTCCCGAAGCTGGTAGGTGCCTGTGGCTGCTATCTGGGCTTCCACCTCCTGAAGCCTCTGCTCATGGGCCTGGGAGCCGCTCCTGTCATGGAGCAGAAGGGAGTTGAGTGGATGGGGGGTGGGGAGAGAGGCTCCCCAGGCTTTCTGTGGGTGTCGGGGGGAGGCTGGTGGGTACTGGTGTCAGGGTAGGGGATGGGAGTGGCTCCTGGGGAAACTGAGCATCATTTCGAGGGCTCGTTGGGACCAGGGCCCTGGGTCAGAGGACAAGGGTGGGCTGTGGGGTCGAGGCACGGTGTCACCTCTTGATGGAGCTGTAGTACTGGTTGATGAAGTCCTTGGCCTGACTCAGCAGCTGCTCGGTGGGTGCAGGGTCCTGGGAGGGCCGGCTCTGCACTTTCCGTGGAAAAACCAGGGAGCCCAGGCAGCGCCTAGGGGTGCAGGGCCCGTCCTGGGTTGGGGCGGGGAGGGCAGAGGCAGAGAGAGCAGGTGACCCAAAGGTGAGGACCTGGTCAGCGTGCTTGGGCAGGGGAGGGGGCAGAGGGCAGGTGGGGCTGGGCTGGGGTTGAGACTGGAAATAGGGGTGAGGTTGTGCCAGGTTATGGCAGGACTTGGGGCGGGGGCGGGAGGCTAGGCATCACCGAGGTCCCCTGCGCGCCTCTGGCTCTTCCCAGTCTCTCTTGTCTTTGGAGACCAAGGGGCGAGCTCTGGAGGGGACTGGCCTTAGCGGCCTCGCCCCTGACGTGGGACTGGGAGGGCCCGGGGCCTTACCTGCTGTGCCTGGGCACTTAGGGTGTCGTAAGAGATGCTCCCCACCTCCCAGTTCTTCACACGAGGGAACTTGGGCCCCTCCGGGGGCCGGGTGAGCGGGGGGCTGCTGGGAGCCAGGGGAGGGGTCATGGGGGAGGACTGTATTTCCCCCAGAGACCCCTCTGACAGCACGCAGAGAACCGCAGTGATTGACTGCTTGCCTGCGGTGTGCTTTCCTACATTTTCCCTGCCGGCCCTCACGAAAACCTTAGGAGGTAGACAATATACTTGCGTCCTCGTTTACAGATGAGGGACCCGAGGCTCAGAAAAAGTTCGGAATCTTGCCAGAAGCCACAGGGGAAGAACTGGTCCCTTTAAGACCCAGGCCCGCCTTGTCTCCTGTGTCGCCAGACCCCGGGCTGCCCAGGGCTGCAGCGCTGAGCTCCCGAGCCCCGGACCGGACCCGAGGCTGGGTCCTCACCCCTGTTCAGGGCCTACCTCACCCCTTGTGGACAGGGGGTGTCCAACGCCCCCCGCCCCTGGAGTGGTGATGAACCCTACCTGGAGGAGGGACGGAGCCCCCCCCGAGCTGCGGGAACCCCGGCGAGGATTCCTCAGCCTAGATTTCCCTCCCCAGTCACACCCCTCCTGACAGTAGCCGTTGTGTGAAGGGAAGCCTCAGAGGCCTTATCGCTTCCTCCCAGAGGCTGAGGCCGGCCGTGGGGAGGAAGGGAGGGCCTCGGACCTTGGGTGCGTCAGTGCGGAGCCTTCCCCGCAGAGCTGCCTCCGGTCCTGGCACCCCACCTGGCCTTCGGCCTCCCTCTCTTCTGGGGGCTGAAGGTACCATGTTAGCTTGGGGTTGAGGGCCGCCAGGAGGTGGGGCCTGGAGTAGAGGAAAGGGGCAATTTGCTGCCTTCTCAGCCTCCGTGCCAAGGGCCTGAGTCTCCAGGGCCGACTCCCCCCTTCTATGCGACCACCTTCTCGCTGCCCTGTAACTACACCCCCGCCAGCCCCTTTCTTCTTTTAAGTAATCATCACCGTTTGTCGAAGGCTTGTCCATGAGCTAGAAACTCACAGCAATCCCATGGAGTAATTACTGCCATAGCCTGATTACGTACAAATGCTCAGAGAAGTTAAGTAACTTGCTCAAAGTCAAACAGCTCTTGGCATCAGAGCGGCCTTCAGACGGGGTAAACTGGATGCTTGCCTCTCACTTTCACCTGTTGCCTGCTGGTCCCGATCCTGGTCTCTTATCTGAACCTCCCCGATTGTCCTGTTCTATCCACACAGATCGATCGCTCCCCCCTTTTTAAAATTTTTTTATGTCTTTATTTTATTTTGAGAAACAGAGACAGAGAGTGAGCGGGGGAGGAGCAGAGAGAGAGGGAGACACAGAATCTGAAGCAGGCTCCAGGCTCCGAGCTGTCAGCACAGAGCCCGACGCGGGGCTCGAACCCACGGACTGTGAGATCATGACCTGAGCCGAAGTCGGACGCTTAACCGACTGAGCCACCCAGGTGCCCCTCGATCACCCTTTTGTGTGGGTGACCTGGCCCTCCTGGCCAGGCTACGGGCTCTAGCCCTTCCCAGCCTGGGGTTCTAGGGCTCGATACCCTCCCTCCTGTCCCCTGCTTCTCACCGCCAGGGCACCTACCTGTGGTCTGGCGCGGGTAGGGGTTGGGGGGCCGGTGCCCTGCCTGACTCAGCTGTCGGGGAGGCTGGGCCCTGCTTGCCGCACAGTCCCAGGCCCAGCCCCAGGCCCAGGCCGCAGGGAGGCCCCGGCTCCTGGCCCACACTCTTCAAATTGCCCATGTCAGCCTCGCCTCCGCTCTGGCGCTCTGAGCAGAGCCCAGGCCTTTTCCTTAGGAAGGGGAGGGGGCGGTGGGAGGGGGCTCTCCGGTGGTGCTGGCCCTTGCCCCGCCCCTGCCCCACACACAATGGGACAGGAACAAGGCAGGCTGGGAGGCCCTAAAGCCTCGGCTCCATGCCCGCCCAGAGGGTGGGGGGCCGGACGCCTGGGTTCCGCTCCGAGGACTGGGACTGATAAGTGGGAAGCCAGGTGTTCTTGGAGCCCAGGGGCAGGGGTGAGAGTGAGGGAGGGGGTAGGGGAGGAGCTGGCAGGGTGGACAACCAGAGGGTCAGAGAGGCCCTTCGGTGTTGTCTGGCTGGAGTGGAGGGCTGGGGCTTGGCCGGGAGGCAAGCACTGTCAGGAGCAGGGGACGATTCCCGGACTCCTAGTGACCACAGGGATTCCTAGGGTCCCTCCAGGTGCTCTCCGTCACCACTCTGTCTACAGCTAAGCCCTCCTGGACACTCCCCACCTTTGAGTGCTTTGGGGTTCTTGGGGATACAGGCTCAGCAAGGATTCAGTGACCCTTTGTCCTTGAGTCTGGCATTAGGGTATCCCTTCCCCTCCCAGCCCCAATTTCCTGGAACCCCCACCCCCCATGACTCAAGTGGGGGACACAAAAGAGCAGGAAGCTGCCATCCAGGGCCTCCACCCCCTCCCTGTCATCCAGTGACGCACACTTCCCTGGGGGTGGTAGGTCAGCGGATAGGCCCAGCGGTCAGTGCTGAGGCAGAGCCTGCCCGCCGGGAAGACTCTCAAGAGTGCGGGGCCAGGGAAACTACAATACCCAGGGTGCAGGCGGTGCACAGCAGCCCTCTTCGGGCATCCCGGGGCTGCCGTGCAAACTGGGGTTTGTAGTTCTAAGCCGTGGGGTGGGGGTGGGGGGCTGGGGAGAGGCTATGCGCTGGGGCATTAGGTCTAGGGCCCAGAGCCTCGTGGGTTTGAGAAAGAAACGGAAGGTGAGAGGCTGGGAGAGGCAGAGCTGGGAGAGGCAGACAGGCAGACAAACAAACACGGAGATTTGTGTTGGCTGGACTCCTCCGAGGAGCAGGAGAGGAGAAGGTTGGGGTGGGTCTGNCAGGAAGGGAGGGGCTGACAGCCTGGCGGGAGGTGGGTGCGGGGGGCCTTGTAAACGCAAAGCGGCCTGAGCGCCTGGACACCTGGAGAGTTTGCTGCCGCTCTCTCGCAAAGGGGCACGTGCGAGACAGAGGTACAAGGTCCACGCTCGGTCCGGACCCTCCCCTTGGGGGCCCCCAGAACCTGAGGCCCCACCCCGCTCACACCCCTTCTCCCAGCGAGGCAAGAGATGGATGGGGGCCCATTTCCACTCCTGGTTCCCGTCCAGCCACTACCTCAAATGGTATGACCGGGAAGAACTCTTCCTGCATTCCAGGTAACGGAGCAGGGGCTGGCCCCTTGGGGACAAGGTGACAGCAAGCCTCGGATGCTGAAGTTCTCATGAGCTCTTGCTCGCACACTTTACCAAAGCCGCTCTCTGTGGCCTCCTGGCCTTGGGGCCCCGCCTCACACTGCCGCCAGAATCCTCTCAAAAGTAGAGATTGCTTCCCGTCTTGGCCCCCTGAAACCTTTGACTCAAGGCCAAGGCCACTCGAACACACTGGCCCAGCCCTCGATTCCCCAGGTATGCTGCTCACACCTGTTCTAGACCAATGGGCTTCCTCACGGATCCCCAAATGGTCCTCAGGCCCTTGCCTTCCACCTCACCCTTTGCCCTCTGACTAAAGAAAATCTTTCTTCCCTTTCCTTATGCTTCAGCCTCGCCGGTGACCTGCCTTGGTCTCCTTTCGAGAGATAACCTGCTACAGGAAGTCCAGGTCACCGGTGGCTGAAAGCTGCAAGACGTTCAGAATCTGCCCCGTGTTCAATATGCAGGCGCCCACTGGCCTGGCAGAGAGCTCCCCAGAGCTCACTGGGGTCTGAGTGAGCTGAACCCGGCTGATCTTTGTTCCTTCTCTCCTTTCACACATATCAGACTTGCATTTTGTTCTGGAGGCTTCCATTGCCTTCCCTTCATCTTTCGCAGACGTGACTCCCAATCTATGTCTTTTGCTTCTAGCTCCTTCTTGGTGTGCTTCCTGAAGGACCTGACCACCACAGAGCACCAGTATGTTTCCGCTGCGAGGCCTCCCTCAGCACCCCTTCTCTGTGCTGTCCACCCCTCCCCCCAGGCCACTCTTTGTCTCCCCTGCCTCAGGCCCTGGGAATATCTCTTGCTCTGGTTCCTCCCAGGAGTGGCTCTGAGTAGCTTGGTGTCTGTCTTTGATTTCTCTCCCAAATGAACGTGTGTGCTCTGGAAGACCCGGGTCAAGTTCTTCTCATCTAGGATCCTGATGTGCACTGTACCAGGTACATGCTCCACGAACATTGGTTGTTGAGCTGCGAATGTGTGCAGCCACGTAGAGACTGGAAGCTGTGTTCCGGAGGCAGGGGACAGGGCCACCAAGCAAGGAGTCGGCGGAGGCTGGACAGGTTTGGATGAACAGAAACAAAGGGTCAGTCTGGTGAAGGGTGATGGGTCTAAGGAGGGGCGTTTTCTAGTCACAAGGCACGGTGGCACTAATGGCTATATTGAAGTTGATCTGGGCAGAGGGAGTCATGGCAGAGGTTTTAGGAAGAGGAGAAAAAGTTCAGGGAAAGACAGAGAAAGGTGTTGTCTTTCACCACAGGGAAGTTTTTCCTCTTCCACTTTCCCTGGGGCTGTGGCCAGTGTTGGCCTGTGGGTCCTAACTTCCGTTGAGGGACTCTGGCCTTCCCGAACCTTCTACCTGAGGGATGGGGCCTTTCTCTTCCCTCCTCAGGGCCGTGTCTCTTTCCGCCTCCCTCTTTGTCACTCATCCCTGCTAGGGCGTTAAGGCTTGTGCAGCTCAGTGGCCCATTGCTCTAATTAGCAATTGCATTTTAAAGAGTGATTTCTGAAAAGACACAATTTTCAAGACCTGCAGAGTTGAAGTTCCACCGGTAGGAAAGTGTTTCAAGTTTGAATCGTGGGATTTTAAGCTGAAAGGCCTTTGAAGAGAATCCATTTGGGAGCCCAGCCCCTGGGTCCCTGGCAGTTGGTGTGTTTTCTGTCATTGGGAAGGCTGCTTCAGACTCCACCCCCATCTGCCCTGGTCAGTGCAGGTAACAGACCCTTCTGTGGGTAAGTTGCCAGGCCCCTCATGCTTCCTGAGAAGGAGGCGAATCGTGTTCCTGCCTTCCCTTCAGAGCAGAGCACTGGGCATGGCTTGAGGTGGGATGCCCTGACCTTGGGGGAGGGAAGGTTCTGGCCTTGAGGGGGTGTGTGTAGGGCTGGCGGTGTGGGGGGGGGCTGTGGACGGTGGCGGGTGACGGGAGCGGAAGGCCCTGACTCTTTATAGCCCAACCCGGACTTGTTCAGTGTGAGCTGGAAGTGCCCCACCCTCCCCACTATGAGCAGCTTCCTTCCTGCCTGCTGGCAAGGCCTGGGTGGGGAACGGAGGGGAAAGGAGGGAAGGGAAGGGGGGCAAGCCAGCAGAGGGAGGGGAGCAGCCCGTCTTTGGCTTAGGAGCCTCGGTTTGATGTAACTTGTGCTGGCTGGGTTGGGAGCAGAGAAGTTTGTTCAGCTTCCGGATTACACGGTGGAGGCTGGATGCTTGGGGAGGGGCTTTGGGCAGGATCTAGGGTGTTCAGGGTGCAAGCAGTAGGAGATGTTGCCTGTCTAAAGGGGGGCTCCTGTGCTGGCACTGTGGAGCCACCATGCGGCCCCAACTCTTCTTTAGGGAGCCACATGAGGGCAGCAGAGAGCTGAAAAGAAGAGGTTGGAGCAAACGCCTGGGCACCCCTGGTCTATGATACCCAGGATAAGCAAGGGCCAGGGGCACACATCTCCGAGCCCATCTGGGGTGGGGGTCGATATTAATCCTCTGGGGCCTTGAAGTGGTTTGTTTGCATAAGCCTGAAGCTGCTGCTGATGACTCCGTGGCCAGCCCACCCCAGGAGAATAAGGCTATCTTCTCTCGGGAAACCTCCCTGCTTTTGCACAGGCCACCCCAGCATGGTGAGCTGAAGGTGCAGGGAGCCACGTTTAGCACGTTAGCTGGAGGCATGGGGATCAGGGGTCAGGGCTCCTGAGCGAGGAGGCAATTTTAGCAGCTGTGAGAGTTGGGGGAAGGAGTTCAGGGCCTCCCTCTGGTGCTTGTAGATGCTGCCTCAGTTCCACAGGTGGGCTCCCTGACCCTGTTCTGGATACTCTTCTGTCTCCTGGCTTTAAGACTACTAAGGAAGTCAGGGGAGCAGAGAGACCTTTGAGAATCCTGAGACACCTTACCCTGGGAGTGACCAGTGACTGTCAGCCTTTGGGAGCTCCTGGGGAGTTTGCACTATCTTCATGAGGGACACCTGGGTGTCTCCAGGCCTTGATTCTCTCTGAGGTTTAGACCTTTTCTTCTGAGCCACAGCCCTGAGCAGATTGTGTGTGTGTGTGTAAGCGGGAGTATGTGTGTGAACATGTGTATACATGAGCGAATATGTATATGAGTGTGTATGTGTATGTGTACGTGTGTATATGTGTAAACACACATGTGCATGTGCCCTTGGGCAAGTGTTTCCTGGAGCTCCCTCCCTGACCTGCCTTCTCTTCTGGTCCCTGCCCCTACAAAGCTAATTTGGACTAAGAACATCAGGGTGAATATGAATGTTTTCACATCCACAGGGACTTGAAATTGCCCTTTGGTCCTGGGATCCAGAGTGAAGATGAAGAGTTTTTAAAGGTCAGGCAGAGGTCTCTGGAATGACGATCATGGGGGCCCCTGACTCAGGCTGTAGGGCCTCCACATAGAAGGCCACAGTTGTCAGGATCGGTCTGACAGGCCTGCCCCTTGCCCCCACCCTCCTCCTCTCTGTCTCCTCCAATCCTTCAGCCTGGCCCAGTTTCCTGGTATGGTTGCTGTGGCGCTAGGTCTCTTGGGAGCTGTGGCTTTGAGCATCAAGTGTGCCCAGCATGGAAATTCTGTAGCAACCATCACGAGGATTGGCTGGGCAGAACCCCTTCTCCCTGCCTCTCCCTGCCCTGGGGAGGGACCAGGCCCTCTCTCTAATCCAGGGTGAAACTAGAAGCCTATAGATCCTATAAACTGATTTGTGAAATACAGAGACCCCGATCCCAAACCCTGATATTCCTTTCTTTAGACACTGTGTTGTCTTCCTGCCTTCCCAATTGGATTATGAGCCCCTTGACTCCCAATGATGAGCAAACTAGACATTCCTGTTGTTGATGATGATCCAGGCCTTTCTTGGGGTTCCCATTCTCTTTTCTGGCTTCCTAAATTCCAGCCTAGGCTGCTGTAGGAACTGGCCAACCTCAGTTCCTAGAGGATCTTAATTTGGATGTCCTTCCTTGTGCATCCAGAAGAGGGAGTGCTGGAGCCCTTTCTTTTTCAGGGGAGAAAAATTGAATCCTTTCTTCTTGTACATTTGGGGGGCCCCACAGATCATTGGCCTCTGCTATCACCTTCACACCCTCACCAGCTCTATCTTCCTACAAGATGGCCCCACTGTGGACTGCTATAACCCAGAGGGACAGCTAGGAGGTGTCCTGAGCACTGAGCCAAATTCTCCCTAAACTCTGCTTTGTAAAGCCTTCCCTTCCCTTCCTAGCCTTCTCTCCTTACCCTGAAGTCAAAGCATTCATTGTTTGCACCACTTCTTGCCACATGGGATCTACGACCATGTGAGTTCTCTTGTTGGCTGCCATTAACTGCATTTCGCTCCTGTAATATGTTATCAGTTCACATGTGAGCATGTTTTCTTCCCAACTAATTGCAAACTTTTCAAGATCCAGGGGCTGGGTTGTATGTCCTGCATTTCTCTAGGGCTCTCTCACAGCATGGGATGCATAAAAAGTGAGAGGTAATTGTGGGTAGACTGGGGAGATGATAGAGTGGAAGATGTGGTGGGACCCGAGTTCTCTTTTCTGGTCCTTCATGTTAGTTGATGACTCATGGGGTGGGATAGCTACCCTTCATGAAGTGGAGCTAGTTTTGGGTTAGCATTCCCATTCTCATCCTCGCACCCAAGCTGGGGTAGGCTCTGAATTCTGCCTGATGAATGAACAGGGAATGGTTATGAAGAACTGACATAGCCACCTCTGTATCTAGAGTTACTTGGGTCTTGTAACTTCTCTGTCTTTGTCACACACATACCCACCAACACCCACCCACCCACTCACACACATCTTGAAGTCCTGCTTTCTTTCAGCTCTTGTTATATGTGGTGTATACTCCCTGACCTGGTCTAGTGTCGGGGGTGGGAAATCACTTAACTAAAAACCAAGAGACCTGCTTCTGTACAGCTCTGTTTCTAACTTGTGGCACATTCCTGAGAGAAGATCTGCATTGCTCTGAATCTGTTTTCTCATCTAAAATATGAGTGTTCCCTTCTGGCTCTAATATTTCATAAAGCAACACAAACCCCAAAGGAAAAGACAAGGAATTTCAAATGTAAAGTTCAGGGGAGGATTCATATCTTTTCCTTGACGACTTGGGTTGGGGTGAGGGAGGAAGGCACTTTCTATACGTGAGACCAGAAGTGGTGCTTCTTAGCACCAATTGGCATAGCCTGCTCTTTCTTCACCATATGCTGCCTCCTGAAAACTACTGTCAAGTTACAGAAACATTTTCATGGTTTGGGGTGACTGTCTTATTCACTGTGTCCGTAGAAGGGCCCCTCTCTTGGCTCACCTGAGCTGCCCTCCCTGGTTTCCTGCTGAATCTGGCACGGAAGGCTTTCAGCACCTTGGACAGAGACAGAGCTCCCGCCCAGCTGGACCTGTGCAGCCAAGAGAGCTTCGGCTCTCTTGCCAGGCCAGCTTCCCTGGAAAGGTGGCATCAAAGCATGATTTGCTCCTTAATATTTTTAGTCCTTCAGAACACCCCAAAATATCCCCCCCCCCAATCTATGTCGAACAGTGCACTGGCTCTGCAAACTCTGTGGGCATTATTTTAAAACAACAACGAGATGCCTAGGTGGCTCAGTTGGTTAAGCGTCCATCTCTTGATCTCAGTTTGGATCATGATCTCGTGGTTCATGAGTTTGAGCCCTGTGTTGAACTCTGCACTGACAGTGCCAAGCTTGCTTGAGATGCTCTCTCTCTGCCCCTCCCCTGCACTCTCTCTCTCTTTCTCTCAAAATAAATGAATAAACTTTAAAACAACAACAATTATATCCTAGAACAGTGTCAGGTACATAGTGGGTGCTTAGCAAATAATTATTTAATTTAATTTATTATTATTTTTTAANGAGGGAGACACAGGATCTGAAGACAGGCTCCAGGCTCTGAGCTAGCGCTCAGCATAGAGCCTGACAGGGGGCTCGAACCCACGGACTGTGAGATCATGACCTAAGCTGAAGTTGGACACTTAACATCCTGAGCCACCCAGGCGCCCTGCACATGTTTTTCTTTTTTCTTTTTTAAAATTTATTTCNCCCCCCCCCCAATCTATGTCGAACAGTGCACTGGCTCTGCAAACTCTGTGGGCATTATTTTAAAACAACAACGAGATGCCTAGGTGGCTCAGTTGGTTAAGCGTCCATCTCTTGATCTCAGTTTGGATCATGATCTCGTGGTTCATGAGTTTGAGCCCTGTGTTGAACTCTGCACTGACAGTGCCAAGCTTGCTTGAGATGCTCTCTCTCTGCCCCTCCCCTGCACTCTCTCTCTCTTTCTCTCAAAATAAATGAATAAACTTTAAAACAACAACAATTATATCCTAGAACAGTGTCAGGTACATAGTGGGTGCTTAGCAAATAATTATTTAATTTAATTTATTATTATTTTTTAATGTTTTTTATTTATTTTTGAGAGTCAGAGAGAGAGAGAGACAGCGTGAGCAGGGGAGGGTCAGAGAGAGAGGGAGTCACAGACCGAAAGAGGCTCCAGGCTCTGAGCTGGCAGTCAGCACAGAGCCCGACGCGGGGCTCGAACCCACAACCGCGAGATCATGACCTAAGCGAAAGTCGGACGCTTAACCGACTAAGCCACCCAGGCGCCCCAGACAGGCTCCAGGTTCTGAGCTAGCTGTTGGCACAGAGCCCGATGCGGGGCTCAAACCTACGAACCGTGAGATCATGACTTGAGTCAAAGTTGGACGCTTAACTGACAGAGCCACCCAGGCGCCCTAGCAAATAATTATTTTAAAGGAATGCATGCAAATTTCAGCCTCTAGACCAGTGCCTTGTGCCCTCTTTATAATCAGGTTCTCTCTCCCCATCAGTGCCTCCTGGATCATAATTCTGGAGTTTCGACTACTCAATAAGTTCTGGAGCTTTGCTTAAGCCCCTTCTTGTGTCTGAGGAGGTTGAGCTCCAGCCTCAAATCAAAAAGACAGATGGCTACTAGGTTCTCAGGTAGAGGAAATTTAAACTGACCTCCCTCTTTGTCATTTAGGAGTAAGTAAATTGGTGGGAGGGCTCCCCATCTGACTCCTATGGAACTTTTGCTTAATGAAAATGTTGGCTCCCTTCCTCTGCACCCAAGAAAACTCCGCCCATCCAGGAGGACCCAGCCTTCTGAGGGAGACCTCCTGGCTGGCCTAACCCACTCAGAGCCCTTCTCTGAACTCCCCTGCACCTATTGCCAATAGTATGGTATCACACCAGATTGTTTTCATGACAGTCACGCTTATTAGTTCTCTCCAGTTAGATTATGAAGTCCTTGCAGGTGGAGTCTATACCATATGTCTATTTGTTTTCAAGAGACCTACAGTGATGAGCACACAGCAGCGTGCAGTGGGAGACTGATGGGTTTGAGGGTCTTCTCAAACCCTTATGGATTCCCGCCTGCACTTATTTTTGGTCTGAAATATGTAAGATGGACCAGGGTGCTTATCTGTGGAATGATCATCAGACTCAAGGGAGCCTGGATCAGAGAGCAAAGGCAGGAAGTGGAGATGGGGGTGGAGAAGGGTACTGAGGGAAAATAAAGAAATTGTTGACGGGTGGGGAACGCAGTTGTGTAGAATTAAGGGAACCACTCGCTGTTGGGGCTGGAAAGGATCTCAGAGATCAGCTTGTTTGGTCTCATTTTACAGGTTAGGAAAGTGAGATTTAGTGATCCTCCTAAAGTTACACAACAAATAGGCCCCTTTCCATCACCTCTGACCTGGCTCAAGTCTTTGACATCCCTCCCTGGGCTATTGCATACCTTGCTGGGGCAGGTAATATTTTTCCAAGATGGTCGTGCCCATACATACCAACGCACATGTTTTTCTTTTTTCTTTTTTCTTTTTTAAATGTTTTATTTATTTCTAGGAGAGAGAGAGAGAGAGAGCGTGAGCAGGGGAGGGTCAGAGAGAGAGGGAGTCACAGACTGAAACAGGCTCCAGGCTCTGAGCTGGCAGTCAGCACAGAGCCCGATGCGGGGTTCGAACCCACGAACCGCGAGTACATGACCTAAGCGAAAGTCGGACGCTTAACCGACTAAGCCACCCAGGCGCCCCTTCTTTTTTTTTTTAATTAAAATTTTAACATGTTTTATTTAGTTTTGAGAGAGAGAGATAGAGACAGCATGAGCAGGAGAGGGTCAGAGAGAGAGGGTGACACAGGATCTGAAGACAGGCTCCAGGCTCTGAGCTAGCGCTCAGCATAGAGCCTGACAGGGGGCTCGAACCCACGGACTGTGAGATCATGACCTAAGCTGAAGTTGGACACTTAACATCCTGAGCCACCCAGGCGCCCTGCACATGTTTTTCTTTTTTCTTTTTTAAAATTTATTTCTGAGAGAGAGAGAGAGAGAGAGAGAGAGAGCGTGAGCAGAGGAGGGTCAGAGAAAGAGGGAAACACAGAATCTGAAACAGGCTCCAGGCTCTGAGCTGTCAGCACAGAGCCTGACGCAGGGCTCGGACTCACAAACTGTGAGATCATGAACTGAGCCGAAGTCAGATGCCTAACTGACTGAGCCACCTAGGCGCCCCTATGTTTTTCGTATAATATGCCAGTCACACTCCTCCATTGAGAAGTGAGGGTCTTTTTCCTCTCTTTGAATCTGATGGACCATGATTATGGTGGAAGTTCTTTTATGTGACTTTTGAGGCTATGTTATTAAAGGTGGTACAACTGTTCCCTGAACCACTCTTGGGACACTTGCCCTTCAACCCAACCATCACGCTGTGAAGAAGCCAGGCAGCCACGAGGAAAGGCTTCCAGGTGTTCTGGCCCCAGCCCTAGCTGACAGCCAGCATCAGTCACCAAATGTGAGCGGATGAGCTTTTTAGTTCTGACTTGAGTGGTGCAGACCAAGTGGTCCCTGCTGAACCCGCCCAAATGGCAGAGACATGGACAAAATAAGCACTGTCATTGATTTAAGTCCTGGAGTTTGGAATGGGTCTTACGCAGCAATAAGTAACGGAAACACCTCACGTTTGCCTCTGTTTCTCCAAACAATTATACACATTTCATGAATTCAACAGACTTTTATTAGATCCCAACCATATGCTAGAATCTATACAAAGACAAATATGATTTCTTTTTTTTTAATATTTTTATTTATTTCTAGGAGAGGGAGAGAGAGAGACAGCGTGAGCAGGGGAGGGTCAGAGAGAGAGAGGGAGTCACAGACTGAAACAGGCTCCAGGCTCTGAGCTGGCAGTCAGCACAGAGCCCGACGCGGGGCTCGAACCCACGAACCGCGAGATCATGACCTAAGCGAAAGTCGGACGCTTAGCCGACTAAGCCACCCAGGCGCCCCAAGACAAATATGATTTCTATATTTGTGGACCACACATTTCAGCTGCCGCCATTGTTCCTGTGAATATAGAATAACCATCCTGACTCCTCAGTCTTCTGCTAGTGGCTCTAGTCTAATGCTCCAATGACAGCACACCAAACTGTTTTGTCCCAGACCTGATCTTTATTCTCCAGTCTCGATGCCTTTGTTCATTGTTGTCTCTCCCACCTGCAGTGCTTCTGCCCTGCCCCTTCTGGATCTTCAAAGTCTGCTCTGAAACCTTCCCTTGCCAGCTTGGTCCTCCCTCCCAGACGCCTCCAGTTGAAGGTAAACACACCTCCTTGTAATCTCACAGCACTTAGCGCAGACTGCACTGTTTCTTTCTGCCCGCCGCCTTTCTCAAGCCCCAGTAGACCGTGACTCCCTGGAGGGGGGATCCTGGCTTATCCCTTCTGTACCGTCCCCCTTCTCCAACGGTGTCTGGCACATAGGGCCCAGAACGTCGCAAGTCCCCAGTGAACATGTGTTGATGTGACTGATAGAAGAATCAGAATTAGAAGTCAGGTTTCCTGAATGCTAGTGTCCAGCAGCTTCCTTGCTTCTTTTGATACCCTCATGGCAGTGGAAGAGTCCCACCGACAGCTGGTAGCAGGTTGGTGGGAGACCTTGATTATGGGGGGTCAGTTGTCAGGATTGCTGCGGGGGGACCTCCCGATGGCAGCGACTGGAGGGAGCTCTGGCTCCTGGCTAGGAGGTTGAGGTGGGTTGCCCTCCCTCACCCCCTCCCCTCCTTTATCTCTCCTTTACCTTCCTTCCTTGCTTTCAGCAAGCCCTGAACCCCCAGGTCTGGAAGGGCAACATGCTACTTCTTTGACCTTGCTCCCCTCCAACCCCAGTTCATATCTGATCTAAAAACATCCCCTTTCTCAGGACTCAGTTGCACATAAAAATAAGGCCACACAATGCAGCCTGAACTCCCCCTTGCACAGAGAGAGACCTCACTGTGTTCTTCCTCTTCCCCGCCCCCCACCCCCCACCCCCGGGGGTTCTGAGGCATCATTCCTCCATAAGCTGTCTTGCCAGCGCCCATCTGATTAGAACTGTTTCCCAGTCCCCTGTGATTGTCACTTGCTCTCCTGGGTCCTATTTTGGCTCTGTCTTGCCTGGCCCGCTCCTTGGGAGTACACCAGCAAGCAGAGGTTTCCATTTCTCGTTTCCTTTCCGGACGCTCTGGCTTGACTCCCTCAAACTGAGCAGGAGCAGAGAGTGGGATGGGCAGGGTGTTTCCCCATAAACTTCTCCCTAAACTGTCCCTCTCTGGGAGCTGGGAGGAGCCTATGTGTCTCCCTGTCTATATAGCCTCTCCCTTCCCTCAGTCACAGGCACGTTGGGGGAGAGGTCTTCCCGGGAACATCCTTGCAAGTGGCCCTGTGAACCCAGAGTAGGGTGGGTAGAATCTGGTTGCTTTGGGTTTTAAGGTTGGGTTTTAAGGTTGGGTACTTTCCTCTTGCTCCTTAATCTGAGGTGGGAAGGTGGTGGGTGGGGCAGGCATCTCCAACAGCTTCTCTGTTGCCCAATACGTCTACATGCTTGGTACCTGTGGTCCCAAGAAGGGTGTCTTTGGGGACACCTCACCCCCATTTCACAGCTTCCCTTTCTCATCCCCATCCTTGGCTGTGGAGGTGGTTTAGTGGGACTGCCTTCAGACTCCTCTCCACCTCCAGGAAGTCCGAAACCTGCATTCAGCTTGACTTCTGAGTGTGTGTGTGTGTGGGGGGGGGGGTGCTCAGCCAGCCCGCACTGGATNGTGATTTGCCTCTCCTTAGCCTGAGGGAACTGCTCTTTGCACCTGCGTCTGTGCCCAGGAGGAAGGCTACTCTGCCTGGTCTCTTCTCTTTTGGGAGGATCAAGGGTCCTTCTGATTTCTTCATCCTCCCACGGGATAAGAGCAGAGGACTGTCCTGGGAACATGGGTACCGCAGTGGGAGCAGCTGGCCAGGCCAAGTGACCAGCTCCCTTCCCTCCGGTTTTGGTCTGGAGAGAAGGGGACGCTGCAGATGCCCTCCTCCATGTCCTCTCTCCTGGTGCCTGTCCACACTGCGGGCCCTTCCGCACTCTCTCAAGCCCCCAAACCAGAGGGAAAGACGCCCAGCTCCAACTTCAATCAGCCTGGACTCAGGGCAGGCAACCCGGCATCTGGGGGAAGGGTGGTGGTGGTGGTTGTTGTGGGGTCGGGGAGGGGCTGGGCAGTACCCAGATGGGTCGGTGTGCCTGACGCCAGGTCACAAAAGAAGGGGAGTCGTGCTAAGGAAGGCCCCAGGCGTCTTGGAGTGCGACTGAGGAAGCTGCCGGAGGTGGAGAGGGCCGAAGGGATGACTGTACAGGCAAGAGCCTCTGGTCTTTTTTAGCATCAGCTGGTGAAGCCACCTCCTTCTCTCCCACTGGCTGCCTCCCTGAGTCACTGCCCACCCACCAGCAAATAAAAAAGAGGTGTCATCTGCTGGCCAGTGGCCCCATCTGGCCCCAGTGTGTGCATCTTTTGGCTCCTGGGTGGAAGGTGAGAGTCTGGGTAGGGTGGTCTCAACAAGCAAGACCTCTTGCTCTGGGCCTTTCCCTTTCCAGAGTCTGCTCCTTTCTTTGCCCTTTGTTCCTCCCCTCCCCCTACATCCCATGATGGTTCTCCCTGGTGACAAGACCCACCCCCTTGCTCCAAGTACAGAGGCAGCTGCAAGCCCTCAGGGGCCCCCACATGGCCCCATCCATCTAGCCGGGTCTCAGATCTGGGCCGCAGGGGAGGGGACCCGAGGCTGGCTGCTCAGCTGCCGACTCCACCCCACCGGCTAGCTCAGCCGAAACACTCGGCCTCCCTGCCCTGGCCTTCGCAGGGCCCTGCCTGGCTGCTAAGGCTGGGGACACCGCGCCCCAGAGACCCTCGTTGAGACCCAGGCAGGCGGTGGGCAGGCGGCGGGCAGACACCCTGCCTGCCCTTGAGCATCCTCGGGCCTCCTTGCCTAAATAAGGGAGCTGCAGCTGGAGCGAGCCAGCTGGCCCGGGGGGGAGGGGCCTGCGGCGAGGCCAGGGTTTTCCGAGGGGCTGGGCCGCCGCAGCGCCGCAGGGCCCCGAGCCCGCCGCGGATTGGGCCTGCGAGGCCGGCCCGCGCTGCAGAGGGAGGGAGGGCCACTCGCACAAGGGGATCCCCAGGCTGGAAACTCGCGCTCAGGGGCCTAGCTTTGATCCCGCAGCCCGGAGGCCGCAACTCGTGTCAAAATGTACCTTTCTGTGCAGGAGAGCCCCGAATAACCCCAGAGAGGGCTGTGTGTGAGTGTGAGTGTGTGTGTGTGTGTGTGTTGGGGAGGGTCGCCCTGGCTCTGGGTGCGTGTCCCTCCTAAGTCTCACCCAACCTTATTCCAAATCGCGTCCCCGGCTGCAGATTATCTTGCCCTTCACGTTTCCCCTGCCTCCGCTGACCCGGGGCTCAACCTCCCAAGGCCTAGGCCTGGCCAGTGTCACCTACAGCAGGCTTTGAGGGCTTGTTGTGTGTACCCAGCTGGTGCTTGGGGTGGTGGGCGACAAGGGCAAAAGGGACCAGCCCTCTACAAGTCAGGTTCCTCAGCTCTTCCAGCCCAGGGGTGGGGAGAGGAATCCCCAGTCCCCTCCCTGGTCGTCTCAAGGCAGGTCATCACACCTATCCTCGCTGTTCCCCTACCTAGGGGCCCCTTCCCCCTCTTTGGGGCGCGCGAGTCCCGGGGGCTCCTGGGCTGAGCGAGGGGCTGGGGTGGGGGAGCCCTTGACGCTGCTCAGCCAATGGGAAGGGCAGNCAAGTTCGAGGGCCAGAGTGAGTGGGGGAGGGGGCCGGCGGGGAGGGGGCTCTGGGGGCGGGCCGAGCGCTCCCGAGTGTGAATGGAGGGGCGTGCCCCGGCCGTGTGCTTCGGGCTGGTGCGAGTCACTGGGGGCTGGTGGCCTCAAGGCGCCGGCCAGGGGTCTCGAGGGCAGGGCTTGGTGCTGGGGGCCGTGGGTTTGGAGCCAAGGGGACTGTACTGGGGCGCAGGGCTGGAGGCTCAGCCCAGGCTTCCAGGATCTGGAGCGTGTGTGTGACATCTCAAGTGTGCAGGTATCCCTAACTCGGTGCCTGGATGTGGCTGGAGCTGTGTGGGGGCAGGGACAGAACGTGTATGGTCCAAACTGTTGAGACGCTAAGAACTGTGCCTGAGCCGTCCTGACTGTATTTTTGAGAGACTTGAGAGCCAAGCACTTCGAGTCAGTGCCTAACCTGCCCCTGGGGCGAGCGTGTCTCCCATAAGTTCGGCCCTGCATGGGCAGTGGGGAGGTATTTTTGACAGCCACAAACGGTGGGCTCCCAGGTGACAGGGTGTCATGGCCTGAGGCTGGGCTTTAAGAGTCTAACGGGCTCAGTGCAGTGCCCCCATGTTGCTGATTTTCCTGCCCTGAGGCTCCTTTATGGGGACTACAGCACCTCTAATGCTGGCCCAGTAGGGGAGGCTTCCAGAAGTGTCCCAGGCTAGGTGAATGTTCCGGTGTGGGTGTTTTATCCTCCTGGCATGCGTGCGTCTGTCTCCAAGGCTGCATGTGCCATGGTGGGTGTGACTGCCAAGGGCCCTGGGAGCAGGGAGCTGGTGACATTCCTTGCCCATGACCCTGTGAGCACAGGACAGCGTGTGCTTGTAACTATGGTGGGGGGAGGGAGGGATCGGGTCGATGGGCAGCATTGTCTGAAGCCCAGGAACAAGATGATCCTGAAAGGGAGGAGACTGACACGGTGGAGGGCCACAAGGTGGGGTCTTTCCTTCTCGCACACTCCAGGAGGCTGTACACAGGCTTTCCGTATGGAAAGAACCTGGGCTGGGGTCTGGGGGCTCAGCTTCTGGCCCCAGCTCTGCCACTGATTGCCACGTGACCTTGAGTGACTCTCTTCCTCCTCTGAATATCAGTTTCCACATCTGGAAAGGACGGGGTGGCCAAAGGAGCCTTTCAGATCCCTTCTGCGGTGTATTCCAGGAGCTCGGAATGGGGTGGGGGTAGGGCCTGCCTTCGAAGAAACTCATTCTTCTCTCTCTGGGCCTGGGAGCTGGAGCACTTCTCCAAAGCTGGTGTGTGTGGCTAGCACTCTGGACTGCCTTGGGCTTAGGTGGAGGTGAAGGCTGCGTCAGGTGTCTTCTCATCTGGCAAGGAACCCTGAGTCCTGATGGCTGCCTGGGAGTTTTGGAGGCCTGGTGAACTGACCTAAAGATGACCCAACTTCAGAAACTAACTTTCTGGGGACAGGATAAGGGATGGCTTTCGGCAGTCTGTCTCAGGAGCCCTTGCTGCAGCAGCCTGGGCCTTGCCCACGGGATTGCCGAGAGCTGCAGCCTAAGAGAGCTGTGCCCACCGGAAAGCGAGGGGGCAGAGTTCCAACTGCTACCCAAAGCCCCAGCATTAAAGGCCAAAGTGGCCGGAAACTTCTGTGTTTATAAAAAGCTCTTATCCCAGAGCATCTTCCCACCGCACCAGCTGCTGCCTGTCTGCTGCTCACCTGCCAGCTTGCTGGGCGATGGGGGCAGGTGTGGAGGGGGTGAGCCCCCACTAGCCAAAATGAGTCCATTGGGGCACCTCCGCTTGACGGGGCCAAACTGAAAAAGGCCTCCCTTCCCTGGGTCTGTCTTAACAAGTGGGCCACTGTCTCGGGTCCATTGCTGGCTCCCGGTATTTTCCAGGACTGGAGCCTCTGGTCCCTTTCCTTGCTCCCTATGACCTTGGGCTTCTGCCTGTAACCCTCCGCTTATCCCTTCCTCTGCCAGACCTAGGTTCAGAAGCTGGCTCTGTCCTTTACAAGCTGCAAGATGTGGGCCTGGCTCTGAGCTTCTTTTGAGCCTCAGTTTCTTCATCTATAAAGCAAAGATAAGGATGCCCACCTTATGTGGGTTGTCAGGGTAGTGAAAGAAAGCATCGTAGGTGTTCACGTGGTACTTTCCTCGTCCCCTTCAGAGTGCCCACTGTCCAGTCCCTGACTGCCCTTGGAGGGGCGTGTAAGTCCCAGGAAGTACTGACCTGGTAGGGTCTGCAGAAACTTGGGGGAGTGATTTCCCAAGGATCCTCTGGGTAAGGAGTGCCCAGTGAGCGACACCCCCCCCCCCCTTCAGTCTAGAGAGCAGAGGTCAGGAAGAGAAGCCGGACGACCTGATGCAAAGGGAAGGCTAGCCGCCATCTCTGGCCCTTCCCAGGCTCCCTCTCCAGGCCCAGTGTTTATCCCTCCGCCGCGGCTGCTGACACGCGTTGCTGACACCCGCCCAGGCTGGCCTCGGCCCGGGCGCGGAGGGGGCGGGGGGCCTCTGGCAGCCTGCCCGGGGGAAGCCATGCAGCCAGTCCGCGGGCCGGGCGGGGGAGGGGGCGCGTCGCCGGGCCGGGCCGGCGGNTCCCCCCCCTGCCGGGGACCCCAGTCCCCGCTGTGCTGCCTAGGGCGGGGAGTCCCCGGGCGGGTAGCTGTGTGTGACAACAGGCTGCGCGGAAGGGCTGGGAGCCCCCGAGGCAGGGGTCCCTGCTCACGTGCCTGCTCATCCCCGCCCCCCAGGCCGCAAGTTCATCATCGCCAACGCTCGGGTGGAGAACTGCGCCGTCATCTACTGCAACGACGGCTTCTGCGAGCTGTGCGGCTACTCGCGAGCCGAGGTGATGCAGCGGCCCTGCACCTGCGACTTCCTGCACGGGCCGCGCACGCAGCGCCGCGCGGCCGCGCAGATCGCGCAAGCCCTGCTGGGCGCGGAGGAGCGCAAAGTGGAGATCGCCTTCTACCGGAAGGATGGTAGGCGCGGGCCGGGGCGGGGCCGCGGCGAGGGGGCGTGGTCTCGGCGAGGGGGCGGGGCCACGAGGGACAGGGGTCGGGGCAGGGACCGCCGGAATGGGCGAGGCAGGAGCGTGGCGGGGCATCCGGCGAGTCCCCTGCGGGTGTGACCCCAACTGAGGTCACTTCTGTGGGTCAGGTGGCAGGCGGGGGCTGGGCATTGGGGCCCCAGGACGGTGGGGGTCTCTTCACCTCACGCACTCTGGCGAGATGGGTTTCGGGGTGGCCGAGGGCCTGTTTGGCTGTGGGTGTAGCCTTTGGTTTCTTCCTTCCCTGGGCTGACCAGGGCACGTTGAGGTAGGGAGGCTGGAGTTTGAAGGGGCCAGGATGGCGGGTGCGTGGAAGGAGCTGATAGAAAGTCAGTTTGGTGGCTGGGCACTGACTTCCAGCTCAGGCCTCTAGCTCCCTAGGGCAGCCCCTGCCAGGTGATTGGTGGGGGGAGATGTCACCGAGGGTGAGGCAGGGGGGCTGCGGGACTCTGGCTCTCTGCTGTCCTTCTCCTGCCCCTCTCTCTTCTGTACTTAGGCTGCACCTGGCAGGAGGGGTGTGCCTCTTCCCACAACCTCCGTTCCCTTTGTCCCGTCTTTTGAGTGCCCGCCCATCACCCATCACCCCTTCCTTCGCCAGGTGTCTCTGCTCAGCCACCGCCTCCCAGCCCAGCTGCTCTGGGCTTCCGGGACAGTGGATAAACAGAGCCCTGGGCGGGGCTGCTCCCGCACTGTGCCTGCCCTGGTGGGGTGCGCTCTGCTCAAGGAGGGCAGTGAAACTGGGCTTGGCAGGTATTGGAGGACTGGGGAGATGGCTCCAGAAGGTGCCACTGGACTGGCCATGGATGTCCAAACGCTGCTACTCAAGAGTTGTATCTGATGAGCATTTACTGAGCCTGTGAGCCAGGTGCAGTGCTAGGGTCCTGTAGACAGCGCAGTGAACAAGGCAGATGAAGTTACTGCCAGACGGAAGCTTACCTGCTGTAGGTAGCACTCTTTGCTTTCCCCGTGGGTAGGCAGAGTGAGCCAGCAGGCCTGTGTGCACCTGGCGCTGTCCCTGGAATATCCCCTGCGCGCTCAGAGTCCAGCGAAGCTGCCTTGTAAAGTCTTGCATCTCTCGATGGCCCCGCTTTTGCATCGAGTGCAAAAGCATGTGACGTCACTGGACAGCATTAGAAGGGACACTATCACTGTGGTCCTGTGGAAGAGAGTTTGCTTACGGACAATGGGGCTCCGGGTGGGAGGCGGGGAGAGTAGATCCAAACTCTGAAGCCTTCTGTCTATTTTTTTCAAGGAAGTCTCCCCAGAACTTGAATCAGAGCAGACCTGTTTTTATATCTGCCGGGCCATCTAGTGCTAGCAAACATTGCTGGGTGGCTTCTTTGCGCCGGACGCTGAGCTAAACGCTTTACTTAGGTTATCTCATGCAACCTTCACAACAACCCTGGGAGGTAGATACTATTTTTATCTCCATTTTACGGATGAGGAGACTGAAGTTCAGGGAAATTAAGAAATTTCACCAAGTCACACAGCTAGAAAGTGGTAGACCTGGGAACGGGCCTCTTCTCCGTCCGATCAGAGCCCGACCCATTCTGCTCTGCTGTCACATATTAAAAATGGCCCCGGGTAAGCACAGGTGTGTCTGCATTCTGCACTTTATGTACAATTTTAGTTTGAAAGTTTGCAAACCATTGGTGTAATGAAAAGAATGTTGGTACGGAAGTCCTGGGTTCAGGTCTAACACCAGGAATTATGTAGCATGCGAACTTGGTCACTGCCTTAAGCCTGTTTCTGCTTCCAGGGTGAGGTGCTCACGCAGCGCCTCGGCCAGAGAGGCCTGCCTGGGTGCTTCTGTCTTCCCCGTAGTGTTTGGGGAACTGGCCCTCCCGCTGTCCCCACGCTGACTCCTTTGGGAGAAGATGGCCACGGGACTCCTTCTTCAGAGGTGCTATCATGGAATCTTGGTGACCTTGAGGATCACTTAATCCAGCCCCACTTGAGTTACAGATGGAGAAGCTGAGAAGCAGAGGTCTGGTTACTAGTTAATCAGTGGATGAAGTGGGACTAGAACCCAGGCCCTCTGCTCAAGTTCATGTTCTTTCTTCCCTCCAGTTAACCCTTCAAATGGGGCTGCCACCCCGAAAATCATGTGGCCAGTCGTCTCTGCCTGCCTTCTTGTCTGCTCTCACCTAGATTCTCCTGTTGGCCCACAGGCTGGCCTTGACCCTCAGGTCATGCGGGTGCCCATTTGTCCTGGCACTTGAGGCCTAGGACGCACAGTTCTCCTCTGCCTCCTTTCCCTCTGCCTTGAAACGCTTAGTCTCCTGGGCAAAGTCCTGTGGCCTGACCCGAGCTGTGAACGCAGGTGTACATGAGCTCGCACCTCTGGGCTCGGGCAGAACAGGGAGACAGGGGTGAGGAGCGGCAATGTCACCGCTCACTTCTGTCCGGGCCCTTTTCTGGGTGTCTGGCTGGGCCAGCCACAGGAGAGCGGGTCCCCGGGCTTCCGCTCCAGGGAGGTGGGTGGCTGGGAAGGAGGCGGGGCCTTCTGCTGGCAGGCGCCACTGCGGACAGCTGTGCCGTGTCGGTGCCTCAAGCCCAGCTCTGTGCAGTATCAGGGCCCCGAGCCAGACAGCCCCATTATTTAGGTGCTGGGACTGCTGGGAGGTGGGGAGGCCAGACTTGGGGTGGGGGGGTGCGGGCCGGAGGGAGAGACTCGAGGTGCCAGGGCCCGCCAGCCCCGTGTCCGTGCCCCTTAACAGGAAGCCCAGGATTAAGAGGGACCCGGCAGTAGAGCCAGCAGCTTGGGGCCGGCAGGCGATAGCACCCCTGGGGGGCCCTGGGGCCCCCGTCTTGGCAGCAGGTGCTGCTCGTGTACACCTGTGTCCTGACGTGGTTGGAGGGGTGGGCTGTGGGCCCTTTACAGCGTGGGGGCAGCGTGGCTCCTTATCACCTGCTCTGTCCTCAGCCAGGCCCCAGGGAGGTCCCCAGCTCTCTGTCCCTTTTGTTCTCTGCTCTTTGTTTTCATCTCTCTTAGCCCCGCCTCCTATGAGTTCAGCCTGTGCTCCGGGACTCAGCTCCTCTCCCAAGGTCCCAAGGTGGCCTCCCTGCCGACTCCTGTCCCCTTGGTCTTTATCTCCTNCACCCCCCCTGCCTTCCTCCTCGCCTTTCTTCCTCTGCCCCTCTGGGCTCTATCTGGAAGTCTCTCTCTCTGGCTCCCCATACCTCTGCCTGTTCTGGCCTGGTCTCCATGTCCCTGTGTCCCCAGGAGCCTGTGCGTGGGTGGGGATGGGGGTGTCTCTGGAGAAGTCAGCCGGCTTCTCCACTCCAGCTGCAGGCTGGTTGCCATGGTGACAGGGTCAGAGGGCCCCCACTGCAACAGCTGAGCTGTGGGCTGGGGGAGGGGTGGAGACCATCGAGCCAGCCTGTTCCCCAGTGTCCCTAGTGCCCATGGGGAGCCAGAGCCCCAGTGGTGGCCTCACAGCCACTGGTGTGTGGTCCCCAGACTCAGATGACAGCTGCTCAGGCACTCGGGCAGACGCTTCTGGCACCAGCGACCCTACGTATACCCCGGGCCATTTCCCCTATTTCCCCCTTGCCCCCTGAAATGAGACTCCTCACTGGGATGCTCTGACACTCCTCCCTCCTCCATCATGGCCGACCCCTGCCCAAGCTCGGACACCCACCTCCTCTGTCCCTGTCCAGGTCGTGATCCTCGAGCCCCCAGGCCCCCATCAGCTGGGTTGCTGGTGAAGGAGCCCCTGGGTATACTGAGGCCGGGTAGGCAGGTCAGACAGAGGTGGGTGCCTAGGTGTCCTGTGTCTGTGGGGTGGGAGCATAGCACAGTGATCCCTGGAGGAATGAGGTTAGAGACAGGCAGCACCTCTCTCGGGGGTGGAAGCCTCAGGGTGGCTCCGTCCACCTTGGGCCTTCCACTCAGGGTCTGGGCAGCTCGGATGCGTGGCCCTTGAGAGCATCTGCACGTGCCCCTGCGCAGTGGCCAGGAGCAGGGCACAGGGGCCTGAGGCGCCCTTCTGCCGCCAGCCAGCACTTTCTCTGCAAGGCCTCTAGGGAAGGGTCGTTCCTGAGCTGGAGTAGGCTGCCCTGGCCTCCTTGGGAGCTTCCTGTCCCGGTCCCACCCCGGGGTGAGGTAGCTTGCCAAGGCCGAGGGTGTCAGCCACTTCTGGCCTCTCTGGGGTCTGGAGAGTGTTCGGAGGGCGGCTCCTCCGTGTTGTGTCTGCTGCAGCCCCCGGCGAGGAGCTATGTAAATATTTGTGCAGAGCCTTCTCTGCAGTGAGAGTGGAGTTTCACGGTGGCCTTGGCTCTGGGGAGGGGGGCGGTGGGCATCAGGAGGGCCAGCATGGGTGTGTGAGATGGGGTGAGACTCAGCCTCTTTGCTGCCCAGAGGTGGCTTCCAGGGCGGCGTGACTTGAGAGGTTCCAAGAAAGCCCTTGTGCAATTAACTATCCCCTCTGAGGTGCCCCAAATGCCTCCTCTCGGGAACGTTTTGCATGCAGGGGGGAATAGGGAAATATCAGCCCCTTAGCGTGAGGGACGTTGACAGAAACTTTCCTCCCTGATAAGGGAGCAGAGCCAGAAGAGGGGGCGTGGTGGGACACCTGGGGCAGCAGACAACGATGGGAGAGGCTCGGGATGGGGCACCCGGGGGGCTCAGCCAGTTAGGCGTCCGACTCTTGATCTCAGCTCAGGTCATGGTCTCACGGTTTGTGGGACTGAGCCCCGCAGTGGGCTCTGTGCTGATAGCAAGGAGCCTGCTTGGGATTCTCTCCCGCCCTCTCTCTCTCTCTCTCTCTGCCCCTCCCCACTCTCTTTCTCTCAAAATAAGTAAATAAACTTAAAGAAGAATGGGAGAGGCTCTGGGTGAGCCGCTGTCCCCCCGCACCGCTTCCTGTCGCTAGCCAAGGGGCCATAAAGACCTCCATGCTGTGGACTGTGGGTGGCCTCGCATAGGTCCCTCTCTGTTTTGGTCACATGTCTGCCAGACAAGAAGCACCCTGAGGACCAGAAGGTGTCTTCTCCTTGGCCCATATTCTCCCTCCTGCGCAGTTCTGGATGAGATTGCCGTGTCTGACGTGCCCCGCTAGATCATAACCTCCGCGAGGGGAGAGAGCAGCCTGTCTGTTTTGTTCTCTGAGGTATCTGTGTGTCTAATGCACACCGGAGCTTCGTACAGAATGAATGAATGAATGAATGAATGAATGAACAAACGAATGAATGAAGGGGTGGGCTGTGTGCTGTACTGTAGAATCCCTCCACTAGGAGTCAATGATTTGGAACAATTTCTGGCTCAGCTACAGACTTGCACCTGCTGGGCCATCAGCCATGTGTCCCCAGGTCCTGGTCAGCCGGTGGGGGGGAGGGGGGCGGCAAAGTGAGCCAACTTGGGGCCTCCGGATCCCTGTCCCCTACGGTGCTCCCCTCCCACCCCCTCCCAGGCTTCTGCTGGCCCCGGCTCTTGCTTCTCCCTCAAATCACTGAAACCATATTTGTGTTCATGTTTTTTGTTTTTTTTTCTTTCTCTTTCATTTCCTTTTCCTTTTTATCTCACTCCCCAGCCCCATTACCCTCCCCTCAGGCAACCATTCAGATGTACTCAGTGTGAATGTGTTGCTTGCATATGTTCTCGCAAAATGTGTATTTTGTCTGGATACACACAGGCTTAATTTATGTAAATGATATGTGCTATACATTATATCCCGGTGTTCACTTTACTCGCACGGGAGGATGCCTTTAAGTCCGTCCATGTTGTTACTTAACATCTAGTCTGTAGCTTCATATTCTGTGGTGTGTAGCCGCCTCGGTTTGCCTGCGCGCTCTCCTGGGCAGCCATCTCCAGATTTCCTGCATGAATAATGCTGCCGTGGGCACCCTCAGCCACGGTCCCTTTTGGACTCGTGTGAGGATGTCTTCAGGATGTATCTGCGAAGCTGGGATTGCTGGCTCACAAGGTTTGTGGGCGCTTCATCCAACGAAGCACTGTCAGACTGTACCCCGGCGTGGCTACCCATCACCACGTGCCTAAGCAGAGTACTAGATTCCTAGTCCCAGATCTCTGCCACACTTGGTGTCATCCACGTTTCTAATCTGTGCCAACCTAATAGGTGAAAGTGAACACTGGCTGCCTCAGATTTGCATTTCTTTGATATTGTGTGAATCCTGGCATGTCTTAGGCTTGATCGCGTTTTGTGTTGACTTTCCTGTGAGTTGCCTGCTCATATCCTTGCTCACTTTTCTTTCTTTTTTAATGTTTTTTTTTTTTAAATGCTTATTTATTTTTGAGAGAGAGAGATGTAGAGAGAGGTAGAACACGAGTCGGGGCAGAGAAAGAGACACAGAATCCAAAGCAGGCTCCAAGCTGTCAGCACAGAGCCCGAAGCAGGACTCCAACCCAGGAACCTTGAGATCATGACCTGAGCCAAAGTCTGTGTGCTCAACCAACTAAGCCACCCAAGCGCCCCTCCTCGCTCGCTCGTCTAATGAAGCTACTGTCATTTGTTCTTGGTGATTTGCAGGAGTTGCTTGGGTATTCTAGCAATACACATGCTTACTGTTAAAAGTTCAGTATATGGGTTCCAGACATTCATTCCTGTTGGGTGGAAATATTGCAAATATCACCTGCCATTCAATTAGCTCTCAACTTTATCCGACAAAGACATTTTGCATTGATACACATGAACTTTGTGCTTTTGAAGTTTTGTTTAAGAAATTCTTCACCACCACCTGAGGTTGCAGAGGGCTCCATTTTCTCCTATTAATTTAATTGTTTTACCTCTCCCAGTTGGCTTTCATCCATCCTGAGCCTCCCTCGGTGTCAAGTGGGGATCAGGTTGTATTTTTTTCCGTGTAGTGAGCCAATTTTCCCCACACACCTAGTAAACAGACTGTTTCCCGGCATTCACGGGGCCACCTTGATCATAAGCGAATTTCCCATCTATTCATGGGTCTGTCTTCGAGCTCCCTATTCTGTTCCAAACATTTATTTGTCTGTTCTTGTCACAACTGGGGCATTTAGCGTGGCTTAGTGTCTGGGAAGGGACATCTTCTCTTCCTTCTAATTTTGAAAGATTGACTTGGGTATTTGTGGACCTCTCTTCTTCTTTATGAACTTTAGAGAAAGTTTCTCAAGTTCCTGGAAAGAAAACCCATACTGGAACCTGGATTGGAATTACATTAGTTTTACAGATTAATTTGGGGGGGAATTGACATCTGTGTAATATCTGCCCCAACCAAGAGCCCGGACTGTCTCTCCGTTTATCAGATTGTGTCTACTCTTGATAAGTTTTGAGTCCCCGCCCCCACCCGAGAGCCCTGGTGCACTCTTGGGTCAGTTCCTATTTACTTTATAGTTTTTGTTGCTATTACAGAGTGCTCCTTATTTTTGACTACCCGTTCTAATAGCTGGTGCTGGTGCAGAGGAATACTGTCTGTTTTGGGGTTGAGCTTGCATCTGGCAACCTCAGTGAGCTCGCTCTCTTATTAGTTCTAATTGTTTCTCTGTTGATTTTGTTTGTTCTCTGGGGAGAGGATCCTATCATCTGCAGACAATGCCAGTTTTCTGTGTCTTTGTTTGGGTCATTGCCATTGTTTTGATGGTCGAAGATTCCATCTGCCTTCTCGGGAGGCTTCACCAGTACCTGCATTTGTTCTTTGGAGCGTCCTGGCGTCCTGTGAGCTCGGAGAGTCCTGGAGGGATTAGAGCTCTTGCTTTAATGATGGAGAAGCTGTGACCATCTGGGTGACCGATGAGTGCTGGAATTGGGTGGGTGTTCTCAAGGCATCCCCTCTCTCTCTGGGGTGCGCTGGGAGCCAAGGTGGGCGCGTCGGTCTGGGGGCTTGCAGACAGCTAGAGGCAGGGAGGGACCCCAGGTTGTTTCCTGGTGGACCGTGGCTGTGTGCCCTTGTGGCTCAGTGGCAGGCTGTGCGGGAGTCGCAGGGAAGAGCACTCGTAGGGGGCTGAGGCTCAGACACACCGTGCCTTTGCGGCTCCTGCTCTGGTCCCCTGCCTTTATGTTCCACGCTGCTGATAAGATTGAATAGTTCTTCAAGCAGAGACACCTTGATTCTCATGGTGCTTCCAACTACTGTCTAGACTCAGGATGGGTTTGAAATGGGCAAATTCTGTTATGAAAGGCCAGGCGGTCCCCCTGGTCTGAAAGGGGAGCTTAGAGGGTGGGGAGATGGCCCAGTCCACACCCACTTAAGTGCAGGTCACCCACCAGTCCTTGGACACCTGCTTGCCCAGCACCTCCCGGGAAACCAGCCCAGCCCTGGCCTCAGGGCTCCAATGTGGGTGGGTGAGGGGGGGAAGGAAGCTCACCCCAGAAGCCAGTGCACAATTATCTCCTACATTAGGGATACAGTGTTAGAAATTCTTAAAGAGAAATATCATGTGGGCCAGATGGAGCAGTCAATAACATCTTTGTAGAGGTGAGTCCTGGGGGTCCCAGAGGGAGGGCAGGAGCTGGCGGGAGGAGGGGTGGGGGCTGTGCAGTGGGAGTACCAGGTGAAGCTGGGGTGCCCTGAAAGCACCCGGGACCTAGCTGGGAGGGCGGGCTGAAAGGTCTGAGGTGGTTGGGATCCATGCGATTCTGGAGGGTCCCCAGGGGGGCAGACTCCAGGAAGTAGGAAGGGGAAGGGAAAGCTTGGAGGAGGGGAATGGGAACGGAACTGGAGAGCAGCCTTCCCACGTGGCCATGGCCTTGTTTTACCTTCCCAAGGCTCCTGGCGGCAGGGCAAGGTCGTGGCTCCCCGTTTACATAGGCACGTGGCTGTGTCCCTGGCGGTCGATGGCGCTGGGACCCAGGGCTTGTCTAGAAAGAACTCTTCTCCAGAGGCTGTTGCAGTGTCCCTGGGGGAAAGGTGGTACTGGCCCGGCCACATGCAGTGGGTTTGCGGGGGAGGGGTGGAAATCTGGCCCACGGCGTGCCCTCTGACCCTGCACATCCCTGGGGGGGGTGTCAGGCTGGTGGAAGGGTCTGTCTGGGGAGGCTCTTTCTGAGTGAGTTGGGGGCTGGATCATGACTCCCCAGCTCCTGGAGTCAGGGGCAGGGGACCCCCTCCCCTCACACACACACACACACACACACACACACTCATTCACTGGCTAGCCTCTCAGGGTTCCCTGCTCTGTCCCCTGAGCCTACAATATCCCTGGCCTTCCCTAGGCCCCCAGCTACCCCTGAGAGCGGTGTTAGCGACACGGTGGCCCCTGGCCAGGAGCAGCTCCTGCTGCATCTTCCTGTCACCGCCACCAGGCTAAATATAACCTGACACTGCACAGCCCTGGGCTGCCGCCGACGACGACAGAGACAGCCTCTCTGCCTGGTGGCGGACAGGGAGGACTGGAGCCCCAGCCTCCTGCCCTCAGTGTGACTTTGGGCCCAGCTCCTCCTGTGGAGAACTAGGCAGGGAGGCGACCAGTATGAGGATGGCTGCCTCCCTGAGGTCACCTTCCCTGCAGGGACCCAGCACCCTGCCTCGTTAGAGCTCTGGTTGCTTCCACAAGGCCATCTGTCATTTCATCTGGCACCCAGGGCAGGAATCACTTGTCCCTACAGTACTCACAGGGAGACCGAAGTTCAGAGAGGTGGGTGACCTGTCTGCAGTCACACAGCAATTGCCCAGGTCTCCCGCTGGCTGGGGCAGATCAGCTCAGCTCTGTGGGCTCCTCCTGCTGCCTGCGTTACTCTCTCTTCCTCCATCTCATGCTGGGCTCTGAAATGGGTTCCTTTTGTTTTTTAAAACAATTTTTAACATTTATTTATTATTGAGAAACAGAGAGAGACAGAGCATGAGCAGGGGAGGGGCAGAGAGAAGGGGAGACACAGAATCCAAAGCAGGCTGTCAGCACAGAGCCCGACGCGGGGCTCGACCCCACAAACTGCGAGATCATGACCTGAGCCGAAGTCAGACGCCCAACTGACTGAGCCACCCAGGCGCCACTGAAATGGTCTCCTTGGCTCAGTGAGGCCAGTGCCAGGCCTGTCCTGTGCACAATGCCCCCAATGTCACGTGTGTGCTCAGGAAATGTTCGTGGGGAATGAAGAGACACTTTCAAGGCAGCAGTGATGACATCTAGTTTCTGGATGAGCATCTGGGGACTCTGACCTGAGGAGCTGGCCCAAGGACACTCAGGGTCACCTGCCACCCTCCCTCTTCCCACCTGCCAGGGGCTGCCTGGACGATAAGTCCTGTCCCTGTTGAAGCTGAGTATGGCTTCTGCCCGGAGCGCAGCCAAGGCCCGCAGTGCCCAGAAGTGGGAGATGTGGTTTGGGACTGTGGGTGGGTTCCCAGACCCCTGGCTGGGTTGGGGTGCTGGGCAGGGACCCTGCCCCCGGGTACGCTGCTGGGTGTGGGTTGGCACCAGATGAAAGCTGGCCGGTGTGTTCTGGTGGAAGACAGCAGGGGGTCAGGAGGAGCTGTACCTGCTGAACGTGGAATGTGTCCAGGCCTGATTCTCCCCCAGGGCCCCTCCCCCTGCCCGTCCCTTCTCCCCTCCTTAGTGACTTGCTGTCAGCTGCGTGACCTCGGTTGGCCATTAGGATCCAAGGCACAGAGGAGCCTGGCTATTAATCAGCGATGGTCTCCGCTCTCCTTTTGTTCATCCCCACAGGGCCCGGGGTGCCCTGAGCTCCGGGAGGTAGGCAAAGACTGGACACCTAGCCCTCAGGTACCTTAAGCTGGGGCTGGGGGCTGAGGGGTGTGTGTGTGAGTGGGGTATTCTTCAGCGTCAGCCCCTTGAACCAGGCTGGCTCAGGCGCCTCTCCCCTTCCTCCTCCTTCCATTTATCAAGATCTCCCTGGGTCCTAGCTCCTGCATCACATATATCATGTCATTCATCCTTCAAGCCCTGCAGGGTGGGCGTGATCTCCCCTGTGTTACCCATGAGCACCCTGAGGCTCCGGGAGGGTAGGTGACTTGCCCAAGGTCATCCTGAAGCAGTGAGCAAAGGCCAGCTGACTGCAGAGCCTGCACCCATCTTCCCCCCCACCCCCACCCGCCTTCCCGCCTCCCCGCCTTTGCCCTTTGCACTGGGGAATCTCGCAGCCTTCCTGTGGGCCCTGTGGGGTTCCTACCGCTCCCCTCCAGCCTGTCCCTTCCTGGAGCGCTCCGCGCCGCTGGGCTCGGGAGAGTGGGCCGTGCCTGCCACAGAGTGGCTCTCTGTGGAACTGCAGGCTGGCCCAGCTCTGGGCCCAAGTCAGCCTCTGCTGGGGTGGGGTGGGGGAGCAGCCCTGGGGGCAGGGAAGTGCGAAGTGCGGGGTCTGGGGGTAGGCAGGGGAGGGACTAGGGGAGGGCGAGGCGCCCTTCTGTGTGTGCAGAGCCAGCCCAGGAGGCAGCTAGGCTGTGGACTCTCCACGTTTCTCCTCTGTGAAGTTGTGTGAAGGTCAGAACCCCACCACCCACAGGCTGTCGTTGGTGCTGATGCCCAGCTCTGCCTGTCCCTGTGGCCAGACAGGGTGTGGCCAGCCCTCACCCTGTCTGAGCTTCAGCTGCCCTGCGTACGCACCCCCCCACCCCCAATAATCCCAGCCAGCGACGGGATGGCGGACAGGGGTCGCTGGGTCGCTGGCCTGGGGATGGCTGGTGTGACAGCCCACTGGAGACCCCGGCTGCCCAGCAGGTGGTGGGAGGGAGGCGGGGCCTCAGAGAGCTCTGGCTGCCTCGGCGCTAACTTTCCTTCCTTCCTTCCCTGTCCCCTAGAAATAGCAGCTGGAGCCTACCTCCCCACCCTCGTCCGCACAGCCCTCAGGCAGAGCTCCAGTTCACATTTTTGGAATAACCAGGGCTTTGACGGGGGTTCGTTGAAAGGAAAAATTCCTTGAATGTCGACAAGGCGAGAAGGCCAAGGGGGCTTTGCGTGTCAGCCTCTGTCTGGAGCGGGAGTGGCTCTGTACTGCGAGGGGGTTTCTATCTGGAGTTTCGGCAGCCCGGCTGGCAGGCGGTGGGGTGGCGGTTTGGCATGCCTCCATCCAGGGCTACCTGAGTGGCAGAATGCAGTCCTGGCCACCTCTCTGGCAGACGAACCTGAACTGAGCGGGCGTGGGCTATCGAGGCCTTGGGTTCAGACTCCCGAGGCTCTGTGTTGGGGGCAGGATCCCCAGGCCATCCTGAAGGGTTGGACTCATCTACATTTCAGACTCTGGACTTCTCTGAGATGAGTCCCCCTCCCCCCCTGTTAAGGAACCTAGGAATGAGAACCGGGGGCCAGGATCACTGGGGTTCCAGGGACGGGTGCTGGGGGCCTTGAGGGCTCAGGTTTCCTGGTCTCTGGCCTCTCCTTAGTCCTGATGAGGGCCAGTCCCTGTTCAGGCCGCCGGCCATCACCATATTAGGGCATAAACTCTAGGCGGGCTGCCTGGGTGCCAAACAGTCTCCAGCTGGGCCCAGCCCCCCGCGGCTCGTGACACCGAAGTGGGGCTTCAGCCAGGCCATGTCAGAGGCCAGGGGTCAGGGGACGGCTGCTGGAGGGAGACCCAGACAGAGCCCCCAGCTCAGGTCCCACAGGCCGAGCCTGGATGTGGTGAGTGGAGGGACTTTGGGGTGGGGCGGAGAATTCCTGGCCAGCCCCTCCCCTGGCCCAGCCCCCCCTCATCCCTGCGAGTCCTCCTCCAGGTAGTTTCAGAGGGTGGCAGTTAGGAGTGCTGATCTGCCTCCCTCCCGGGGCCCTGTCCCCAGCAAGTCCGCCTCAGCCAGGGAGCACCTCCCAGGACGCAGGGAGTCCTGTCCTGCTCCGCTGAGGCTCAGCCCCCAGGGCCTCCTTGGCAGGCATCGAGCACTAGCCCAAGTCCGAGGCTGCCAGCCCAAGGTTGTTGGCTTCTTCCTCGACTCCGTTCACCACCCACACTTCCTCTCCACCCTCCTCCTTCTTGACCCCCCCCCTTGGCCATCAGCACGCCCCCATCCCTCACCACCTGCTGCCGGGCCTGCTCCCTGGTGCGTTGTTTTAGGGGCGAGGCCCTCCAGAGGGGACGCAGACCCTGGGGAGGTAGGTAGGCTCCTACAGTTCACAGAAGACAGATGATCACGGGGGAGCCAAGGCAAGGAAAGAAGTTTGTCCCAGAACGAGAGGGAGATGAGGAGCACGTCTGGCCCCTGTTGGATCCATAAAGAAGGAGGAACAGAGTGTTTATGGGTTTTCTTGTTTCATCCAGGAGGGCTTCCTGTGGGCGGGAGTTCTGAGCGAGGCCGAGGGTGCCGGGGGGGTCACTCTCAGAAAGGAACAGAGAGAAGGGTGAGGGGCGGTGCTCTGGACCAGGAGCAGAGGTGGACTGGGTACACTGAGCCTGGTGCACTGACCTCACCTGGTGCAGGGGCTCTGGTGGGCAGAGAGACAGAGACTGGGAGGGGGACACAAAAGTCAAGGGACAGAGAGAACAAGGAGAGACGGAGATGAAAGCTCTGGACGCCATGCTTCTCGACTCTCTGCCAAAGGATTACTTTCGTTTATGTCTATACGTCACAGACCAGCCCTTTTGTGAACTACAAACTCACACGCTTGGACGTGTGGCGATCCCACATTGCTGTAATGGTTTTGAAACTCTTGCCCTTGACTTGTAAACACCGCTTGGGGGCCGGCGGAACATTTGGGTCCTCATGCACAGAGAGCAGAGTCAGAGTAACAGTTAGCCCTGCTGTAGCGTTTAGCTCACGCCGCGCTTTGCCCTAGGCGCTTGGCATGTATTGACTTACTTAATCTTTACAACTCATGAGAAAGAATTACTATCATTCCCATTTTATAGGTGAGGAAAATGAGGCGCAGGGAGCCTACATAATTAAAAAAAAAGCTGAAGCTGAATGCCGAGATCCTGGGCCTGAAGTCTACGGGTGCACCTGCTGTGCTGGGCTGCCTTGCACGATGCAAAGCAAGGATAGGGAGAGGAGAGGATAGGGAGGGAGACAAAGAGAGCTACCCCCCCCCTCCTCCCCCAAGAAGCAGCATGCATGGGCGCCTGGGTGGCTCAGTTGGTTAACCGACCGACTTCAGCTCAGGTCATGATCTCACGGTTCATGAGTTAGAGCCCCACATCGAGCTCTGTGCTGACAGCTCAGAGCCTGGAGCCTGCTTTGGATTCTGTGTCTCCCTCTCTCTGCTCCTTCCTGATTCATGCTCTGTCTCTCTCTGTCTCTCAAAAATAATTGATTGTTAAAATTAAAAAAAAAAAAAAAGAAGCAGCAGCAGCAGCTAGCTGGAGTGGATAGAATGAGGGAGGGATCGGGATGGCGGCCCAGGGCAGAAGGAGGGGTCAGTGTAGGAGACACTGGAGAGGACTGGCCGGCAGATGTGGGTGAGGGGCATGGGGGAGGCATGGACTGGCCCCTTGGGTCCTGCTCTGCTGTGCCCGCCTGAGGGGCCCCGGGGTCACAGTGGCCGCGTCCTCCGCTCTGCAGGGAGCTGCTTCCTGTGCCTGGTGGACGTGGTGCCCGTGAAGAATGAAGATGGAGCTGTCATCATGTTCATCCTCAACTTCGAGGTGGTGATGGAAAAGGACCTGGTGGGGTCCCCGGCCCATGACACCAATCACCGTGGACCCCCCACCAGCTGGTTGGCCCCGGGTAAGTGTAACCCTACTCTCAGGTCCCTTTCCTGAGGCTTGGAGGTTACCCAAGGTCAGCGCTCTGTAGGAAGTGGTGTTGGGAGGTGCCCCTTTCTGAGGTTGTGGGGGTGGGGATGACCGAGGATCTGGCCTAGTCCCATCTGGCTCGGGATGGACAGACAGGGCCGGGGTGACAGACTGAGCCCAGACTCACAGGTCCTAGCTTACTCGNTCCTGAGGCTTGGAGGTTACCCAAGGTCAGCGCTCTGTAGGAAGTGGTGTTGGGAGGTGCCCCTTTCTGAGGTTGCGGTGGGGTGATGACCGAGGATCTGGCCTAGTCCCATCTGGCTCGGGATGGAGACAGGGCCGGGGTGACAGGCTGAGCCCAGACTCACAGGTCCTAGCTTACTCACTTGGGTTCCTCCCACAGCACCTCCTGGGGGTGGTCCTCTCTCCAGCCCCACGAGTGAGGGATTCACCCTTCCCACGTGGCCCTGGCCACCTTGGAGCAGCTCTCCTGCTCATCAGAAGGCCCTGCCTCTCAGGGATTCAACTCCCTCTCTGTGTCGCTTCTGCCCCCTGGGCCTTGCTCCGGGGCTGGCCAGCTCCCTGCCCTGGCCTTGGCTGCTTGAGGATTCGTGGGGAATGCTCACGGTGGCCGGAGACCTGGAGCCCTCACCTCACGCTCCCATAACACAGAGGCTCCCTCCCTTCTCCATGATGTCCCTCTTGGGTTTCATTTTAATTTTTCCCTGGCAGAAGAGTCCACCTCTTGGTTTCTCAAGCCCTGAGAAGGTCGTGTTAATAACACTGGCCTTACCTGTCTTACGGGTCCCGTCTGCAGGGTAGCAGGGCATGGCCAGAAGTCATTGCTTCACCGTGCAGACGCAGGCCCTACCATTTACTGTGTGACCTCTAGTGAGTCACACGGCTCACGTGTGGCTAAATGTCCTCAAGTCTAAAAGGGGGGTAATGATACCCACCGGCATAGTTGTGAGTCATGCATGGTTCATGAGGAGCCCACGGTGACCTGTGAGGCTCAACAAATGATAGTTTGTTATTGTCAGAGCCTTAGATAATCCTGTACTGGAAGCTTATTGAGACCTGAGTTCTGTGCAGTGGGAGTGGGGGTGAAGGGGTGCTGGCTGCCCCAGCTCCCCACCCCATCTCCCCTCGGTGGCCAGGGCGCCAGCGCCCAGGCCTCCCTGCTCGTGGCTGCCCTCCTCACCGGCCACCCTGTGGCCATCTACTTCTCTTGTCCCCGCAGGCCGAGCCAAGACCTTCCGTCTGAAGCTGCCTGCGCTGCTGGCCTTAACGGCCAGAGAGTCGGCAGTGCGGCCNNNCCCAGCGCCGCGCCACCCGCCAGGGCCTGCCCCGTTCGGGGGCCCTCGGCTTCCTCCCTCTCAGCCCGGTCCTGTGTGCCTGGGAGATGGAAATCCCATTAAGCACTTACTTAATCCCATTAAGTGGCCTTTTACTCCATTAAATGTCCATTCATCCCATTACATTCTTCCACTGGCACAGCCTCTGCTGGCTGGTGGAGTTCGCTCTCCCACGGTGGCCCGCTGCAGGGGTGGCCATGGGGAGTGCGAAGGGCAGGAGAAGCCTCCGGTCCCGGCTACCATCTGGCCCTCAGACGGGTGCCCAGCGCCCACTGAACAGACCCTTACGGAGGACAGGAGGACCGTCTTCCTCCGTCACCTCACAGCTGCACCATGGCGTGCTTTCTTAAAGTGGCCTGGCTTCTCAGTGACTGCCGTCTCCTGGGTTGGCCTCACGGACTCACTGTACCCCATGGCCTAGTCCACACACGGCCTGGTCTCCACCTCAGCCTGCCACCCTGACCCGGCTTTCCCCTCCGCCCCAGGGGCCATGCACCCCTGCCTGCCGCCCTGACCCGGCTTTCCCCTCCACCCCAGGGGCCATGCACCCTCTGCGCAGCGGCCTGCTTAACTCCACGTCAGATTCTGACCTCGTGCGCTACCGTACCATTAGCAAGATTCCCCAAATCACCCTCAACTTTGTGGACCTCAAGGGGGACCCTTTCCTGGCTTCGCCCACCAGTGACCGGGAGATTATAGCACCGAAGATAAAGGAGAGGACCCACAATGTCACCGAGAAGGTCACCCAGGTACGTGCCTAGCTCCCTGGCTCTCCTCTCAGCCTGGACGAGCTTGGAGGGGGTGGGAGTGGGCTGTGGTCAAAGGGGGATGGTGGAGGGGACTGCTCAGTGGGGGCCTCTCCAGGGTGGGCAGACCCCGTGGCTGGAGGTGGCAGAGGGGGGGATTGCAGAGCTGGGGTGAGAGACAACAAGTCTGAGAGGTCTTGAGGAAGAGAGGAGAAGGGGAGAAGAGGAGAGAGGAAAGAAGGGGAGGAAAAGAGAGAGGAAGGGAAGGGACCCTGGGACAGGGCAGACACAGAGGGCAGGTTGATGGCACACGGGAGGGACAAGGCACTTGAGACCAGGTGGGCCGGAGAAGGCCACCGTAGGGCCCGCTGGGTGTGGTGAAGGAGGTACTGGGCCAGCTAGGGGAAAACCTACTTAGAAGGTGCCAGGAGGTCAAGGTCAGGGGTCCTGATTCTTCTAGGCCAGTGTGATAAGCTAGGGCTTGAATGGCTTGGAGGTACGCATTCCTGTCTCCAAACCACGGGACAGGAGAGGGGAGGGTATGACGGTGGGGGCATTGATACAGAGGGATTAGGTCCCAGAGAAGACCACCAGCCTGTGGGGGGCACTGCCCAACACCATCCGGGGGCAGGACCAGCCTGGCCTCCTGGTCCCCGCCGGCAGCAAGGGTGCTGGCACCACCCCCACTGCCCAGTCTGTGCCGACTCCTTCTGGCCTTGGGGGTGGGGTCGGGGAGAGGGTCCCGAGTGGGGATGCCCGCAGTAGGTGAAGAGCCCGGGATGGTGGGGGGGCTCCTGGCCGCCACCTGCTGAGCGCCAGTCTCTCGCCCCCTCCCGCCCCTTGCACGGCAGCTCCTTGAGTTGGCCCGAGAGAGGGCGCTGCCCCCTTTTGCCCGCTGTTGTCACTGCCAGCCTCCTCGGCCCTCCTCCTGGCCCTGCTCCCGCCGCCTCTGGCTCTCTGGGGCCCTGCCAGGTCTCCAGCCCCTTGGCCTTGACTCCAGAATGTTCCCCCGCGCCCCAGGCCCCATATCTGGTTGCCTGCCCCTCTGCCCCTCCTGCCTCTGCCTCCCGTTCCCGCCCGGAGCCCGGTGTCTGCCCTGCTCCCGCGCCCGCAGCCTGTGCCCGTCCTGTTGCGGTCTGTGCTTGGTCTATATGTGGCAGCGTGCGTGTGTGTTCCCGGCTTTGCCTGTCACCGGGCGGTCTCTCCATCTCTGGGTGTCGGTCTGACTCTGGCTCGCTGGGCACTGGACCGGAGGGGCGGGGGTGTCGGGGAGACCATTAATCTGCGGTGACAGGCCTGGCTGCCGGGGGAGGGGGAGGGGCGCGGGCTGCGGGAGGGGCTGCAGC
>NW_027527444.1:62933-63343 GCF_008692635.1 Crocuta crocuta | reverse complement strand
CCGCGCGGCTGCTGCTGGGCTGCCGGGCAGGCAGAGCGCAGTACCCTGGCAGCGGGGGGCCCCGCACCAGGGGGCCATGGGCCTGAGCCAGGCAGGCTGCTGTCCACACTCACTGCCAGGGTGACCCCAGCCCCGGGGCCCAGCCCCAGCGACCCTGGCTTCATGCCAGAGACGGCCCTGGATGCCAGGCTGCCAGCCTCTGGGGCGCAGCCTGGGCTGGGACTGCTGCTGGGGCGCAGGTGGGGCGCTGGCCGGGCCCTCGGGCTCCAGGGCGGGCAGGCTGGGGGCAGCCAAGTCCTCCATGGCGGCCCCAGCAGGGAAGGCGAGCGGGACAGGGGCTCTGCAGCCCAGGGCCCAGAAAGGCCGGGTGAGGCGGGCCGTTCGCATCTCCAGCCTGGTGGCCCAGGAGG
>NW_027527444.1:47638-62877 GCF_008692635.1 Crocuta crocuta | reverse complement strand
GCCCCCCCCCCAGCCACCCCCCCTCCCTCCCTGGGCCGGGGCACTGAGGCAGGCGGTGGCGAGGTGGCAAGCTGGGTGCGGCCCGGAGGCCTCTGGCTCCGGGCCGGGCCGGGAGAGGGCTTCTGAGAAGCAGGACGGTTCCGAGGGAGCATGGGGTTCGCAGCTCTGCTCAGCCCACCGCTGGCCCCTTGCTCGCTCTCCTCCAGGCCTGCCGGGCCCGGGTGGACAGTGCTTTTCTTGCCAGGTCTTTCCCTCTGCCATGGCTTCCCTGGCCCACAGTCCTAACTCCAAATACGAAAGGAGGAGAGGGAGAGGGGGCATGAGATGGGTGCCCAGAGATGATGACGGTGGGCGAAGGGGGAGGAGAGGAGCATAGTGGGATAGCGAGGGGCCGGCAGACACAGCCCGGGCCCTGGGGCTCTCAAGCTCCCCACTGGGTGCCCGGGTGGACCCTGCTGTTGGGGAGGGAGGCCTGGGCTGCTTCAAGGGTCTGAGGAGGGTGGGGGTCAGAGACCACCGGATGGCAGCGAGGGCACTGAGCTCACCCACCTGGATCACCTCTTCCCAGGCAGGCTTGGGTGCGGTGGCTGTGCTTCCCTCATCCAGGCTGATTATTCTCTAGGCGGCTCCTGGGAGTCACCTCTCTGCCCCCAAGGGCTTCTGTCAGCCTGGAGCAGCCTCAGAGCAGTGGGAGGTGGCTTAGGAGTGAGTCTGCGAATCCCACCACATGCACCTGACTCTCTGCCCTGGCTCTTGGGCTCCTCCCGGTGAGGGAGCAGGTATGGGTGGGAAGAATCCCACCCACAGGTGAGGACCCAGGACTCGGCTAAAATGAGCTTCCGTATCCTGAGGGACCACGAGTCGGGGGTGGGGGGGTTACATGTCTGGCCCAAGGCCATCTGGTAAGCTGGAGGATGCTGAGCAAGGCCTGGCCCCCTTAAGGTGAGGTCTGTGGGGCCAGGCCTTGAGCCCCAGGCTCGCCCCATGTGCTTGCGGGTGTGCTTGGGGCTGTGCTGGCCTTGCTGTGTGTAGACTGGGGTGGGGGCAGGGTCACTGCTGTTGGCTGTGCTCCGACACAGTCTTCAAGGGGCTTGGGGACGAGCCCCATCCAGGGGCAGGTACCTTCTTCCTCCCCTTGTCCGTGGGGGCCCTGGCTGGTTCCATGTTTTCAATCCTCACGTGACCCCCGAAAGGCTGCTGCTTTGTGCTGTCTGCCTTAAGGAGCAAAGCAGCTTGGGCTGAAAGCAGGGCTGCAAGACATACGCTTCTTCCTGCCCCCCAGGCTCTAGCTGCTCCCCCCTCCCCCCCACATCAGACATCTCTGGAGCTGCCCATGTCTACTTGAGGGTGGCCAGATGGTAAACATGGCCCATCTTACCTTCCAGTAACTTCCTTTAAGGAGATGGTCTCTATACAAGCCATCTGATGACGGTGGGTCCAGGGGATCCTCGGCTTGAGTACGAGTGGGAATCTTTGGGGTATCCATCCACCCCGACTCTCCGCAGCCCAGAGGCCTGAGGATGTGGGGCCCTGGGATTCAGTGCTTCTTGGAGCAGGGCCAGCAGCCTTGGTTCTCAAGGGGGTGGGTGAGGCCTTGGCTTTGGCTCCCAGGGTTGGCAGGGCCGGGCCTGGTGGGCCTAGGGAGAGGGCTCATGGGTTGAGTCGGGTGTCTGTAAGAGAGGATTTTTTGTGGGGAGGCAGGGGGAGGCAACGGGGGACAGACAGGCTCCTGGCCCGTTGTGGGAAAGCTGGCCTCAGTCCTTCCTAGTTTGGCCTGGGCAGAGAACGGCATGGCTGCTGCCATCTGGTGTGGATGGCAGGCCTGTCTCTGCCTGGCTGTTGAGAGGGCAGGACGTGAGGTGAGCCTGTGCAGGCTTGGGTGTGACACTTCTGAACGTTTGCCTGTGTGCCTGTCCATCTGTGTACACGTGGGCACGTCTGTGGCTGGGTTAGGTCTTCTGTGGGCCTTTGTAGGGGTGCGGGAGGGCAAAGCTGGAGGGCTGCCCCGGGGCTGGGGACAGAGGGCTGGGGAGTGCTGGGTATGTGTGTCTTGGTCTCTCTCCAAGGGAGTCCAAGGGCCCTGAGTCTGGGTGGCTGGTGCCCTTGGGCTAGTGGTGGCATGAAGGGACCTTTATTTAGGCCCTCAGTCCCCAGGCTACCAGTAGTGGGGCTGCCATGGAATGGCAGTGACCACCACCATTTTATGTGTTGAGGCTGTGCCTCCTGAGGCCATCACCCGGACTTGGTGTCTTAGCTCTTGGAGCATCTTCTAGACTAGGATCATGGTGTATGTGTGTGTGTGTGGTGTATACGTGGCTTCGGGGCTGTGGACAAGGTCACGTGGTCGAGTTCTAACCATAGCCATGGGTGCGACTAGCTGGGGGGAGAGCAGCACATCTGGATGTCACTGCACAGTGCTCTCAACTCAGGTAGCCAGACAGCAGGTCTGTGTGCTGCGTGGGCAAGTGCAGTGCCAGGGTCACGAGGCGGTCACTGGCTGTGGCCACTTTGCCAAGGGATGGGCGTCCGGATCGAAACTCGTTGGCTTTCCCCTCACTCTCCTTGGTCTCTTCCCTGGAGGCCCAGAAGGAATGTCACCTGCCCCGGACTCCAGTTGGATGTCATCTCCTCACCTCTGCCCTCCACCCTCCCTACCTGTCCAGGTCCTGTCCCTGGGGGCTGACGTGCTTCCAGAGTATAAGCTGCAGGCGCCGCGGATCCACCGCTGGACCATCCTGCACTACAGCCCCTTCAAGGCCGTGTGGGACTGGCTCATCCTGCTGCTGGTCATCTACACGGCTGTCTTCACACCCTACTCAGCCGCCTTCCTGCTGAAGGAGACGGAAGAAGGCTCCACGGCCCCAGACTGTGGCTATGCCTGCCAGCCGCTGGCCGTGGTGGACTTCATCGTGGACATCATGTTCATCGTGGACATCCTCATCAACTTCCGCACCACTTATGTCAATGCCAATGAGGAGGTGGTCAGCCATCCCGGCCGCATTGCCGTCCACTACTTCAAAGGCTGGTTCCTCATCGACATGGTGGCCGCCATCCCCTTCGACTTGCTCATCTTTGGCTCTGGCTCGGAGGAGGTAAGTTGGCAGGGAGGCCGAGGCCAGGAGGGCACCCGGGAAAGGGGAGAAGGTGGTGGGGCACAGGGAGTAGCTACTCCATGGCCACTGCCCCTCTCCACGTGAGCCACTCCCCAGATAGAGGGCCAGAGGGGCCACCTTTTTCTCTTTGTCTATCAAAGAGGCCGCCATGTTCTAATCACACAGAACTGGCCTGGGAACTAGTTGGGGTTGTAGGCAGGCACCTCAGGGTGGGCGTTGTATCTTCTGGAGCTCCATTCTCACCAGGGGGAGCGTGAGCCCCTCTGTCACAAAGATGAGTCCTTTGTCACAAAGCTAGGACACAGATTAATGGGACTGTGCTGGACTTAGGGAATGGGAGCTTCAACCGCTAGGCGGTCCTAGGAGGAAGTCTTTGGGGATTTTACTTCCAGTGCCCCCCGCCGACTAGCTCCCACACTGTATGTCTGTCCCCCCACAGCTGATTGGGCTGCTGAAGACGGCGCGGCTGCTGCGGCTGGTGCGTGTGGCGAGGAAGCTGGACCGCTACTCTGAGTACGGGGCAGCCGTGCTTTTCCTGCTCATGTGCACTTTCGCGCTCATTGCGCACTGGCTGGCCTGCATCTGGTACGCCATCGGCAACATGGAGCAGCCACACATGGACTCCCGCATCGGCTGGCTGCACAACCTGGGCGACCAGATCGGCAAGCCCTACAATAGCAGCGGCCTGGGGGGCCCTTCCATCAAGGACAAGTATGTCACGGCCCTCTACTTCACCTTCAGCAGCCTCACCAGCGTGGGCTTTGGCAATGTCTCCCCCAACACCAATTCGGAGAAGATCTTCTCCATCTGTGTCATGCTCATTGGCTGTGAGTGTATCCTTGGGGGTGGGGGTGGGGTGGGGTGGAGGGAAGGGGGTGTGTGGCCCAGAGTCTGGGAAGAGCCTGAGAGGGAGGAGAGGGAGGGCGCTAGGTGGGCCAGAGGTGAGGGGAGGGGAGCTCTGAGACTGAGAGCCTCCAGGGACCACCACCATAGCACGTGTGGGGACCGGCACACCAGGCAGAGGCTCAAGGCAGAGCTCAAGGGCACGCGTACCTGGGCTTCTGTGTTTGTGCGTCTCTCGTGTGTGCTTCCACTGAGATGTGACTGCGTGTGTCGTTGACCCGGTGCAGGGGCGGGCGGGGGCGCTCGGATGCTGATGTCCCCACTCACCCCCGCCCCCAGCCCTCATGTACGCCAGCATCTTCGGCAATGTGTCAGCCATCATCCAGCGGCTGTACTCCGGCACTGCCCGCTACCACACGCAGATGCTCCGGGTGCGGGAGTTCATCCGCTTCCACCAAATCCCCAACCCCCTCCGCCAGCGCCTCGAGGAGTATTTCCAGCACGCCTGGTCCTACACCAACGGCATCGACATGAACGCGGTGAGGCTTCTGGGCTTCTCTGGGGGTGGGCTGGAGGGAGCAGGGTCACAGCGAGACCTCCCTGGGTGCAGGGAGCACGTCTGCCCTAATAGCATCATACTCTGTGGTTCCGGCGGTCACAGTTAGTGCCTAGAAGGACCCTGAGAAGTACGTTCTCCTCGTTTTGATGATGGAGCTCATTTACTGGGAGAACTCTCACTACGGGGCAGGCCAAACCTGGCCCTTCCATGTAGACAAAGCATTTAATCCTTACAACAGCCCCAGGCAGAAGCTGGGCTCTACACTTCACACAAGAGAATGGAGGCCGAGAGCTGGGAGGCATCATCCCGGAGGGCGGAGGGCGGGCAAGGGCGCCCAGCTAGAAGGGGTGGGCTCTCTGATGCTCCTCCCAGGGCCTCGGGGTGGGGGGTGTCGTGCCTGGAGACAGGGTGCTGAGCCAGCCCAACGACCACTCCCCCTCCAGGTGCTGAAAGGCTTCCCCGAGTGCCTGCAGGCAGACATCTGTCTGCACCTGAACCGCTCGCTTCTGCAGCACTGCAAGCCTTTCCGAGGGGCCACCAAGGGCTGCCTGAGGGCCCTGGCCATGAAGTTCAAGACGACACATGCACCGCCAGGGGACACGCTGGTGCATGCGGGGGACCTGCTCACCGCCCTCTACTTCATCTCCCGGGGCTCCATTGAGATCCTGCGGGGAGACGTTGTCGTGGCCATCCTGGGTACGGGGCTGGGTGCGGGGGACCGGGTGCTGGGCTGAGGCGGGGAGAGCTCTCTGAGGACACAGTTGTTGGGGCCGTGGACCCACTCCTGCCTGCAAGGAATTCACCTAAGCTTAGACCCTCCAAGGGGGGGCAGTAGAGAGGAGCCCCACGTGGGGTGGGGCTGCTGAACTCTGGGGGTTCTCAGATTCTGTTCCCTACAGGCTCATCCCGCAGGCAGCTAGTCTTGCTTGGTTATAGCAGGACCAAATCCAGACAAAGTGGGCAGGGGAGGGAGGTTATGCATCTGATTTTACTAAGGAAATTAACTAAGTTCCCTGCAGCCTCATGTGGTACAGCCACGCCCAGGCCTCCCCATCTGCAAAGCAAAGAGAGTCTCGCCCCTCTTTCCTTCCCAGGTGTGCCTGGGCAGAGGGCTTCCTGTCCTCTGCCTGCCCTTCCCTTGGCCCTGAGTATCTTAGGGCACCTGCATCCCAGTGGGACATTCTAGATTTTTATTTCTCAGTTCGGTCAACACCCATACTCACTCCACAAACAGCCCAAACACAACTGCCACCAAAGTTTCACTATATAACACTTAGCTTTTGTATGTGTGATACATTCTGGTGTCTTCTGTGTCCCGATCGGCTATGCTATCCTATTTTCTTTTGGTAAACTAAAGCGCCGGTCGTGTTTCACTCCTGTGTTACGATCTACAGCTTGAAGGACACTGTTTATGAGGGCGCAGTGATTGGCCAGGAGGGCATTTGGGACACAGGGTTTGGAGGGGGTAAAAGTGGACTTAGAAGCCAAGGAAGCCAAGGCCATGGGCAGAGAGGGGTATCTAGGCTGGCCCGGCTGGCTGGCTCCAGTTGTTGAAAGGCAAGGAGATCCAAGCCCTCTACTCCCTCTACCCCCACGGCACCGATGCCCATGTGAACAGAGGAGCAGACGGGAGATGGGGCTGGCTCTGGGGGGGGCTGGGGCTGGTGGGTGGGGCACCGGACTGAGGGGAGGCCCCCTAGCCTCCCGCCCCCAGGCTGAGAATGCCCGGAAGACTGGTGCCTTTTCCCTGCGCTGCTGCCCAGGGACTGAGTCCTCACCCTTGGTGCCCTCCAGGGAAGAACGACATCTTTGGAGAGCCTTTGAACCTGTATGCCCGGCCTGGCAAGTCCAACGGGGATGTGCGGGCCCTCACCTACTGCGACCTGCACAAAATCCACCGGGACGACCTGCTGGAGGTGCTGGACATGTACCCCGAGTTCTCTGACCACTTCTGGTCCAGCCTGGAGATCACCTTCAACCTGCGGGACGTGAGTGGGCTGCCCCGGCGGCCGCCCCCGACTTGCCACCTCGCTGGGCCTGTTCCCCTGCCTGTCGGGTGGTAGGGAGTTGGAGGAGGTGGGCGTCCCAGCCTCAGCTCTCCTCGAGGAGCCGAGATGACGTCTGTGCGGGGAGAGCTTGCTCCCAGCGGGTGCTGCGGGCTCCACTCGATGTTAATGAGGGGGCTTGGGCTGACCCGAGCAGGCCGGTGGGCGCGGAAGGGCCCTGACGCCGCTTTCGGTTCTAGACCAACATGATCCCGGGGTCTCCGGGCGGCAGCGCGGAGCTGGAGGGCGGCTNTGCCGGCTGCACCCAGCCCCGCAGACTTTCGTGCCCCTGGCTTCAGTGTTCCCCACTCTCTCACCCCGGCTGCCCGAACGCTGGGCATTTTCCCTTAATGCCCACTTGAACTGGCACCTTCTCCGGGAAGCCCTCTTCCACCCTCCTGGGTGCCGGCCTAAGCTTCGTGGGGCGTCAGGCGGCTGGCGTCTTGGGCGCTGCGTTGAACTGATGAGGGGAGGAGAGGAGAAAGGAGGGCGAGGGGGCCAGTGAATGGGGGGTCACCGAGAGCCCCGCCCAGACGACCTAGTCCCGCCCCCGGGGGTTCTCTTCCGGCTTGAGCGCGGTTGGGGGTGGAGCAGAAGAAACAACCACGGACAGACAGGGCCTGCCCAGCCCCCTGCCCTCCCCGTCCGTGCCTCCTGCCTTCTCTGAGGCCCGTTCTCTGTTTCCCACAGACCCAGAACAGCCAGGGGAGGTGTCGGCCTTGGGGCCGGGCCGGGCGGGGGCAGGGCCGAGTAGCCGGGGCCGGCCAGGGGGACCGTGGGGGGAGAGCCCGTCCAGCGGCCCCTCCAGCCCTGAGAGCAGTGAGGATGAGGGCCCAGGCCGCAGGTCCAGCCCCCTCCGCCTGGTGCCCTTCTCCAGCCCCAGGCCCCCCGGAGAGCCGCCGGGTGGGGAGCCGCTGACGGAGGATGGGGAGAAGAGCAGTGACACTTGTAACCCGCTGTCAGGTAGGGTGATGGCCCGCTCAGGTGGGGGGGGCGTGGCATCCGACCTGGCCTCAACCCAGTTCTCTGGCTCCAGGCGCCTTCTCAGGAGTGTCCAACATCTTCAGCTTCTGGGGGGATAGTCGGGGCCGCCAGTACCAGGAGCTGCCTCGCTGCCCCGCCCCCACCCCCAGCCTCCTGAACATGCCTCTCTCCAGCCCCAGCCGGAGGCCGCGGGGCGACGTGGAGAGCAGGCTGGATGCCCTTCAGAGGCAGCTCAACAGGTGAGGGCACCTCCTGGGACCAGTTTAGCCCCCATCTGGCGTGTCGAGGGGGCGAGGCTAGTGGGTCGTCTGTGTGTGTGTGTGCGTGTGTGTGTGAGAAGGGAGGGTGTCTGCTCTGTGTCGGCCTTGTCCCATGTGTGCTGCACCCGGACCCCGTCCTTCCATTCAGCGCTGAGATAGGGACTGCACACCCAGAGTGAAGAGGGAGCCTGGGGTTGACCAGCTGGCTGGTCCATAAGGTGGCTCCAAAATCACCGTCACTGGTGTCCCCACATCCCCGAGAGCCAGAGCATCCTCCTCCTTCTTGCCCCAGGCTGGAGACCCGGCTGAGTGCGGACATGGCCACTGTCCTGCAGCTGCTGCAGAGGCAGATGACGCTGGTCCCACCTGCTTACAGTGCTGTGACCACCCCGGGGCCCGGCCCCACCTCCACCTCCTCTCTGCTGCCCGTCAGCCCCATCCCCACCCTCACCCTGGACTCGCTTTCTCAGGTAAGTTCCAGGCCCCTCTCCCTGCCCAAGGCGCCCCAGCCCTGCCTTTTCTGCCCCCAACCCCGCCCCCCAAACCTGCTTTGCTGTCCTTTTTCTTAAGCACTGGGCCTCAGCTTCCTCCTACCCCCATTTCTGCCCTCACCCTGGATGGTACTTTTGGAGGAGGACTCCTTTGGGAGCACAGGGCAAGGCAGGAGAGCCCCCAGACCACAGCCCCCAGCAGCGGGGCAAAGGAGCCCAGCGGGCTGAGAGGGGCCACCTAAACGGCTAGATCTACTCAGGGGGCCTGTGTCATGGCCAAGAGGGGCCTCTGAGGCCCGGTGGTGGGCGCTGCGTGCCAGTGCACCCTCGGCACGGGGTCTCTGCCGTGACTGGCGCTGCTCAGCTCTGGCTCTGCCGTCCGCCTGTGGCTCTCACACTAGCCGCTCTGCAGGGTTGTCCTGAGGGCTTTGGCCGAGCCCCAGGGTGGCACTTCCAGCCCGCATCTCTCCCCCCCTGCGGGAGTGGGCCTGTGTCGCTCTTTGTCCTCTCCTGAGTGGACATGTGTGTTCCCGGCCTCCTGACAAGACAGCCGTGTCTGGGCCCCAAGAAGGGGGCTCTTCTGGCTCCCAGAGGTGGCCTGGGCTCTGCTCCCCCCTCCCTCTGGCATCCGCTCCCCCTCCCATATGCTGCCTGCTCCTGTTTGCAGACACCAGGGCCCACGTCAGCAAATGTGCCAGTCTCCCTTCACGGCCTCCCCCGCGGAGATCTCACAGCACACTCGTCAGCATCCACAAACCCCTCCCGCCGGCCCTGGCACTCTCCCTGGCCTTCCGGGGCCTGGCCGCCAGCCTGCCTCTGTTTCTAGGTCCCCGAGTTCTTTCTAGATTGGAGGAAGGAGCCTTGTTTCTTTTTCTGTCCCAACTCAGGGCCCCTTATTCTGGGTTGGGTTTGGAATCCTCTGCCATGACCCCCTCCCCCCCAACGGGGGGGGGCCGGGAGGGGAGAGTGGCTGCAGCCCTGAGCGCTCTCCCCTGTATCAGGGGCCACTCCCAGGGCTCCCGCCACCGAGTTCGGTTCCTGCCCACTGAGAGTGCATTTCTCTTCTTCCAACCTCAGCGCTTCCCCTTTGTGCTCCAAGTCCTGTTCTGTGTGGCTCCGCCCTTCTCTCTGTCTCCTCAAGCCCTCTTCTCCTCTTCACGGACCTCTCCTGACCCTCTCTGTCCCCTGACCCTCGTCTCTATTCACCCGACAGTCCCGCCGTCCCCTCTCCCCCCTTCCACAGGCTCCGTGGCTGCTCACAATGTGTTCTCTGCAGGTTTCCCAGTTCATGGCGTTGGAGGAGCTCCCCCCGGGGACCCCAGAGCTCCCCCAAGACGGCCCCACTCGACGCCTCTCCCTGCCGGGCCAGCTGGGGGCCCTCACCTCCCAGCCCCTGCACAGACATGGCTCAGACCCGGGCAGTTAGTGGGGCTGCCCAGTGTGGACACGTGGCTCACCCAGGGTTCAGCGCACTGCCTGGGCCCCCCCCCTCAGAGGCCCTGCCCGGGAGGCCCTGGCCGAGAAAGGGGAGAGGAACATGAAGGCACAGCCCCCTCCCCCAGCCCTTGGGACCATCTCCTCCTGCAGTCCCCTGGGCCCCCATGGCGGGGGCAGGGGCAGGGACAGGGCCGGGCAGTGGACGGGGGTCTGTGGTCTCCTCACTGCCCAGGGGGCATTAGCTGGTCTAACTGCCCGGAGGCACCCGGCCCTGGGCCTTAGGCACCTCAAGGACTTTTCTGCTATTTACTGCTCTTATTGTTAAGGATAATAATTAAGGATCATATGAATAATTAATGAAGATGCTGATGACTATGAATAATAAATAATTATCCTGAGGAGACTCCGTGGTGCCTGACCACGTGGCCGTGGGCACGCCGTAGCCCGAGGTCACATGCGCGCATGCGTTGGACTCTCCGTGGGAATCTGGGCGTGTCTGTCTGGGCGTGTCTGTCTGCGCGCGCAGGGCCTGCAGGGGCTGCCCTGGTGCGGAGCGTGTGCTGAAGAGGTGTTCCTGGGGTCCGCCACAGGGCGTCCCCAGGGCTTCCTGCTTCCTCGTGGGCGTGGATTCCGGATAGCAAAGAACGGCCTGGGTGGTTGTGAATACAGAGGCAGTTAATGGGATGCCAGGCCTGGGTCCAGCCCCTCAAGTTCATGTTTTGCTGGGTGGCATACTTATTCCCAAAGCTGGCCCTACACTGGCTTGTCCCCTTCCTTACGCACTTCATGAACCCAGCCCTCAGTGCCCCTAACCTTGGGCTGACTTGGTTAGTTCTGGCCTAACCCCCTGACTTGGCCTTACCTTGACCTTAACCCAGACTCACTTGGATGGACTCTGTACAGTTGGGCCCCCATGGTAACCTGACTGGGCACACTGGCTTTCTCAGTCCGGACCAGAGCTCCTCAGGGGTCTGGCTGCAGATGGGCTTCCCTTTGGTCACTATGATCTCTTGAGGACCTCTGATCCTTGATCACAGAGTTGATACCTAGACACAGTGGGAGTTTGGGGGTGGCTCATTCTCCTGACTGGGAGATTAAATCAGAATATACATCCTGGGGCCAGGGAAGGGTTATGTCCTTGTGTGTGCCTGTGTGTGCTTGTGAGGACACACAGCCTCCTGGAGCAGTGGCTGGCAGTGACCCAGGTAGGGCAGCAGGAGGAGCCAATGGGCAGTGGCCAGCTCTGCTCGAGGGAATAGTGCTGCCCACGCCTCCAGGCCCGCCACAGGGTGTCCCCCTTCATCCTCACAGCCCCAACCCTTGGAAGTGGGCTTGTTAATGTCGCCCTTTAGAAAATATTTATTTTGAGAGAGAGAGAGATTGCAGGCCAGAGAAGGGCAGAGAGAGACAGGGAGAGAGAGAATCCCAAGCAGGCTCCAAGCTGTCATCACAGAGGTGGTGTGGGGCTCGATCCCACGAACCATGAGATCAGGACCTGAGCCTAAATCAAGAGTTGGACGCCCAAATGACTGAGCCTCTCAGGCGGCCCAACCTCAGTTTAAAGTCAAATGTGGCTATTCTCATGGCCCTTGCCTGGGGTGGGTGGGAGACCCTGCTCTCTGAGCGCACTTGCTGTGCCCAGAGCAGGTAGGAGAGAAGGGAGGGAATCTCCCCTGTCCACGTGATTCTGCACCAGGGCCCTGGCTCCCCTCCCAGGATTGCCGCATATGCAAACTTGGAGTTCACACACACGACTTCCTGGGGGGTTGATGTATGTGATGTGGGGGAGGGGTGGCAAGCAGAACCCCTTGGCACAGAGCAGAGGCAGACATAGGACAGGCAGAGGTGACCGTGAGAAGTAAAATACAGACCGCTCAGTGCACCTGGCACGCTGGGCCTGTGTGAGCTGGGCCAAGTGCCTGCCCTCTGACGCTGGCTCCATCCTTGTTACTGTCCGCCCTTGGCCTGAGAGTATCCGCATCCTGGGACTCAGCTACAGTTCACACTACTCTGCCCGGGTACAAGCGTGGCGGCTGGGGGAGGGGCTGGGGGCCACCCCAGGGAGTCAGGGCTGGTGCTGGTGGGCACCTGGTGGAGAAGGAGAAGAAACCTTTGCCCACCCTCTCTAGGCTTCGTATCAGGTGGATGCCGGTCATCTCTCTGCGACACCACGCCAGCCCCCACAGCCGGTCACTGGCCCAGTGTGGACGCTGGTGCTTGTCTGAGATGGGTGCACATGGGTGTCCCGGTGGCCAGTCCGCTCAGTCTGTAGCGGGAGAATGGCCAGTATGGTTAGGATGCCCTGTGCCAGGTCCTTGCCGAGCGCCACCTGCTGAGGGGAGGACAACAGTGACAGTGACTTCAATTACAAGATCATTTTGCCTGTCCAGCTGCAGCGAGGGGCTCAGAACATGCAGCGTTTAACCCTCAGAGGGAGGGGTAATAAGTCCAAGTGGGAAGATTAAGGCTCAGGATGGTGAGTGATTGGCCGGCAGTCACACCCCTCACAGGTGGCAGTGCAGAGCTTCAGACTGCATGGGAGGAGCGATAGTGACCTTCAGGGCATGACGGGGGCTGACACTCACCGGCTACAGGGCATAAGCTTGAGCCTGGGCCTTGAGGGCCTGAAAGGCAGGTAGGGGTGCTGTGCTTGGGGGTGCAGCCCAGTTTGAGAGTCCAGCATGGAGACACCCCCGGCTCCCATTCCTAGCCTGCTGTGACCCTCCCCTCCCCTGGCCAGGTGACAGCCCCCTCCCACCGCCAGTCTGGGGTCATGTTCTGCCTAGCACACATGAGTGGTGCTATAAACCACAGCTGTGCCCACAGCCTTTGAGCTCTCCGTTGGGCTGATGAAGGTCAAGTCTTCATGCAGGTTCTGCCCAAAGCCGAAGTCTGCCATGACCACTCATAGTGGCTGCACCTGATGGGGTCTCCTTCACTGGCCTGAGGCAGTAAGATAGAGAGCAGCAGGGGCACCTGGGCAGCTCAGTCTGTTAAGAGTCCGACTTTGGCTGAGGTCATGATCTCACGGTTCGTGAGTTCGAGCCCTGCATTGGGTTCTCTGCTGTCAGCACAGAGCCCACTTTGGATTCTTTGTCCCTCTCTCTCTCTGCCTTTCCCCTCTCGCAAAAAAAAAAAAAAAAAAAAAAAGAGTAACAGCTCCTTGGGGGTGTTTCTGTGGGGCCTAGAACAATGCCTGGCACTGGGATGTGGCGTGTTTCCTGGATGGACGGATGGATGGATAGATGGATGGATACAAACACTGCTCTCCCCTCTGGGACAAAGACCCTGGGGTTGGACAGACAGGGGCTGGGGAAGGTCTCAGGTGGCTGGTGGAAGCAGAAGGAGGGCATCTTCCCAGGGTTTGACCCCTTGCCCTGGCTGCACCCCCTCCTCCCCTCCCCGTCACAAAGTTGTCCTCCATGCCAATCCTCATGTCTGGTCTACACAGCTCTGTGGCAATTGCTTACTGCCCCAGAACTGCTCCATGGCTGCCCCTGTCACCTGGGCTCCCAGAGCCACAAGGATTTTGGTGGAGGGGGAGGCAAAAGTGAGGGTGTGGTCCCCTCCTCTCCTGCAAGCTGGGCACTCAAGTATTGGGGATTTGTTGTCTAGAGCTGAGGGTTCTCCCGAACCCAGAGGGCCAGAAGGGTGGGGTGGGGGGCTGAGGAAGCTGTGATGGGCAAGGAAAAAGATCTGGGCAGTTGCTGACACCCAGGAAGGCTGGGAGCTGAGCCCGGAGATGGAGTACCGGTCAGGGTTTGGGGAGAGGACCCCATGACAGGACAGAACCAGGCTGCTCACCCCACCTCTACCTCTGCACCTGACAGTCCAGGAACGGAGTGAGGCCCTGGTGGTATGTCCCCGCCTGGTGACTCAGCCACTCACCTGTTCTCTCATGGACTCTCACCCCTGCTCAGCGCACACAGGGGCCGCTCTCACGTTTCATCGACACATGAGAGTAACTGATGCTCATTCAGCACATCCTTTGTGGGGACCATTATTCCCACTGCCTAATTCGAATTCGAATGAACTCACCAGACATCCACAGCTCCAAGGAGTGGAGTGGAGTGTAAACCCAGATGGGCCAAGCCTCCAGCTGCTGCCTAACTTTTGGGCACACTGCTGCTCTTGCTCTAGGGACAGTGACTAGGAGACCTTTGCGAGCGAGCATGTGGGATTTCAAGAACCTTCTCTGCCTTGCAGACGTTTGTACCTTCTGCTCCTTTGCCCGGAGGACACTTTGCTTGGTCGATTTCTGCTGGTCCTCAGGTGATTCTTGTAGAGAACACTTGGAGCACCCCCTCCCTGGGGCTGGGAGCCCCTTTGTGCTCGCTCTGCTCTCCCTACCCTGGACTGCCAGATATGGGGGGCTTAATGCCTCTGGACCACACTGTGTCCCCGTCTGTGTCCCCCTAGCACCAAGCACGGCGGTTCCCCCAGAGTAGACACTCAGCAGTTTACTAAAGGAACATTTCTGGATTTGGGTGTGATTAGCAGTAAAATTCTTTACATCAAAGAAGGGACTGCGTGCTTGACTTTGAGGGTTGTGTCTTCCTGTGCAGCCAGCCTTGAGGTATGAGGGGTGAGCAAGGGGCTCGGGGTGTCTGGCACTCCCTGAGTCTCTCCTCATGATTAGCAGACATGGGTCTGGTTCCTTGGAGATGGCCCCCAATGGCGCACATTCTTTACATCTTCCACCCCGTTCTCTTGGCTCAGCCCAGCACATAGCGAGTGTTCTGAGTTACAGTGAGGGACTTTGGTGCCTCTGGGGCTGGAATCCCTACCCCTGGGCATCTCAGGGCCCAGCTGGACATCCTGTGATGGCCACGGCTCACCTGAGCTTTGGGTAACCCCTGCTCTGCTTCCTAGCACCACCCTCTGAGATGGTGTCCCCAGCCGGGCCAAACCTTGAGAGGCAGCCCTACAGTCTGGCTTTTTCTAGGGTCTTCTCTCTGCAGTGCAAGGGAAGGAGGTCTGGCGCCAGGCCCTTTCTGCCACTCACCCGCCCGCACTGCACAAGCAAGTGGATTAGAGCATGCCCGGGTCCTAAAGGGAGAGATGGCCTTCTCTTTGCCTGCAGGACGAAGCCCTTTGTGTCAGTGTGACTGACAGAGAAGGTTCTCTTCCTCCTTTATAAGGACTTGCCTGTCATTACACTTCTGCTGTGTGCCCAGCACCCCAGCCACACGAGATCATGTTCTTTTAACCGTGCTTGTGTTCTCCCTGCATCCGCTCTGTCTCTCCCTCTTCTTGGGATGCCAACTCTGTTGTTCCTGGTCTGGAGAAATCCATCCATCCTTCAAGTCCTAGCTCAGACGGAGGAGGACCTCTCCGGGCTTCTCTGTTGATCTGCACTTCCTCACAGCACTCTCTTCAGGCCTTTTTTTTTTTTTTTAAGTTTTATTTTTATATTTTTATTTTGAGAGAGTAGAGAGCAAGCTGGGGAGGGACAGGGAGGGAGAGAGAGATAGAGAGAAAGAGAGAGAGAGAGAGAGAGAGAGAGA
>NW_027527444.1:0-47633 GCF_008692635.1 Crocuta crocuta | reverse complement strand
CGGGGGGGGGCGGGGCGTAAGTGCCGTTGCTGATTAGACACCCAACTCGCATCAGCCCCGATCCGATCCCTGGGGGGAGGTAGGGCTGGGGGCACAGCCCTGCTGGCCGAGAACGGAGTCCTCATGGTTTCCCGATAGCTTTTTGCCCGCNACTCCTAAGCAGCTTCCATGCTATCAGCGCAGACCCTGATGTGGGGCTCGATCCCAGGAACCATGAGATCATGGCTTGAGTTGAAGTCAAGAGTCAGACGCTCAACCAACTGAGCCACCCGGGCACCTGGCTCCTCAGACCTTTGTTAGCGACCCCCACCCCCACACACCCTACCTGTTGTTTTGTCTGTCTTCTGAAAAGTCATCTTTACTCAGATGTCTGACATCTTTGGTCATCTTTACTTCTCCAAGACGCCTTCGCTGTGGCACTGGAGAGACTTTGCAGGCACGTTGCCGGCATGTCCTGCTTTCTGTCCCCGATTTCCCAGTGTCCGGTTTCCAGCTGGCCTCTGCATAGAAGGTTCCCACTGCTGCCGTCTGTTCGTTTGTCTTGTGATGGTCAAGGCTGAGAGAGAGTCCCCCCCCACGGCTGTTCAGTTCCGACTTCAGGTCTGTGGGACACATATGTCCCCCGGGTGCTGGACAGTCCAGTGGGAACTGAAAAGTACTCCGCCGGGCCGCTCAGGTGAAACTTTACCTGCTCCTGTGGTAAGAGGCGTCTTCCTCATCGGGATGGTGCCGGTGTCACGATGGGGACCGAAAGTAGAACTCACGGTGGGTCAGTCTATCTCAAGTACTCAAAACTACTGAAACAACTTTGAAGCACAGAGACTTCTAAAATGGGTATTTTGAGTCACTTTCAGATAATCGTGTGTCATAAGAGAGTGGTGGGTGTGAGAATTAATGATTTAGTAAAAGATGGAGTAGTAACAGTTTTCTTAAAGCTGCAGGGTGCGTGATGTTAAGCACAACAAAAACTCAGTTCATCTTGATTTATCAATGCAGGAGCAGTTTAAATAAGGCAAGTCTTGATACTTTATTTTCTAAAAGTCCAAGTACAGTTCAAGTTTTTGTTGTTAACTTTCGTCTTCCAAAAAAACAAAAAACAAAAAACAAAACAAAACAAGAAAAGTAAAAAAGAGAATATATCCTGAGGCATTTGTTTAAGTAATCAGCTTCATTATTTTATAATCACACCTTATAAACGAGTTGGAAGTCTGCAAGAGCCATTGCTAACAAGAGACCGGAGCAGAAGAATTTAGCCCAACTGTCTTACGATTATTTTAAAATTAGCAATAGCATAAGGTCTGGCTGCAAAAGACTTAAATGCTAACTGGCAAGAATATCAGTCATTAGGGAAACAGTCTGGAGAGGCTCCCGCAACAAGCCACCATATGTAAAGGCTTTGCTTCCTCATCCTGCTCCACCACGAGCTGACAGCCAGAGAATCAGAGGGGACTTGATTAGGGACATCAGGAAGGTCAAATGAGGCTGCTCTTGTGGTCTTAAGCAGCCTAAGTGGAATAAAACTCTTAGCAGATGTGAAAATGACTGCCGAGTGCTTTATTTTAATGTCAAACTGCCCGAGGCGTCTCTGAATTGTGACCGCCCTGCGGGGACAGAAATTGGTTTTCTGTGGGGCACCGAAGAGAGTGTGGGGACACGGGGATCGGTTAAGCAGCGATTTAGTGACACCACCCAGCCGCCCTCTGTCCTCCAGCCCTCGGGAGCCCTCGCCTTAAAATGGTGAGAAATGGGTCCTGCTGCATCCCACGGAGAGAAGGGTCTGCTCAGGGCCTCCCCACGTCCCCATGGATATCCAAGGGCTGAGGCTTCTGCCCAGCGTTAAGCCCCCTGTGACTTGTATCTCTGCAGGCACCTGTCTCGTAAGCATGGTGTAGATCCCGATGCCCGCTGTCACCTCTCCTCCGTGCCACCCTAACTCAAGCTGGACCCTCCCCCCACCCGCTTCCTCGTCCCAAAGCACCACCGAGCAAAGGCTGCCTGTGTAGCAGACGATTACTGAACATGTGGGGTCGCTGTGGGTGCCGGCAGGTGACCTCACCACACAGCCCAGCAAACAACCGAAAACATGATCTCAAACATTCCACTTCTAAGTTCTTGGCTCCCCCCTTCCCAGTGCCTTTCTTGCCAGCTGACCTCCTTCCGGGTCCCTTCTAGACCCCTTTGGTTGGTTCCCATCTTTCTGAAGACACTTCTTGGCCTCTTCTTTTACCCCACTTCTCTGGCCTGCCCCCCACACTCAGGTTTCCCCTCAATGGTTGGGGCAGATCCATCCGAGTGCTCAAGACTCTTCTCAGCAGACGTCGCCTAAAGCTCCACCCCTCTCCTTCCAAGAGACCCTTCTAAGCTATGGGGGTGTCATCCAGATTTACATCAGAGGGACCCGAGATGAACTAACTATGGCCCTAGAAGGGAGAGGTGGCTGCAGAAAAGCCTGCCTGCCTCCCTCCCTCCCTTCCCTTCCTCTCACCCTCGCTCCTTCCTTCCCTCCTCCCCTCCGTCCTTCCTTCCTCCCTCCCTTCCTCCTTTCCTTCCTTCCCTCCCCCTTTTCCTCCCTCCCCCTTCCCTCCTTCCTCCCTCCCTCCCTTTCTTTTCTCCCTCCCTCCCTCCCTCCCCCCTTCCTGATTAGCAAGCAGTTTCCCCACAACAATTAGTGATTCCTAAGGAGCTGAGTAGTCTAGCTCCAGAGGTGGGCACTGAGAGAGGAGGTGAGGAGCACACAAGAGACTCAGCAGAATGGACGGCAAAGAGCCCCAGGGAACAGAGTGTGGTCCCGATCTGAGGGCGTCTAGGCTCGCCCAGCGGCACCTGTCACCGTCCCTCCACACAGGCAGTCCTGGGGACATGGAGGTAGTGCTTGATTTAAAGCCAGGCTGTTCAGCAGGGGTCTTAGGAAAATTCGTTCATGAGCCAGTTCGCTGCCCTCTGGCAGCTCCAGCTGCAGCCGAGGCCACGCTCTTGGGACCTCAAGCGTTTGGTGAAGGAACTGGGTCTGGGGGGCGGGGCGTAAGTGCCGTTGCTGATTAGACACCCAACTCACATCAGCCCCGATCCGATCCCTGGGGGGAGGTGGGGCTGGGGGCACAGCCCTGCTGGCCGAGGACAGAGTTCTCATGGTTTCCCGCTAGCTTTTTGCCCGCTGGCTGGCAAACCTTGAATGTTCTGGGTAAGCGTCACATATGTGGTTTGGAAATGAATAAAATGCAGAAAAACTCCCAGTGACTTGGGTAGAGAGGCTGCTCCTTTGACTAAATGCTGGGCAATTTGGAAGTTACCGGTGCCAAGGGACAGGCACTTCTCTCTCTGCACGCCGTCCTCCCTGCACATATAGCGCTCCCCTCCCCCCTCCGCAGCTGCCTCACTCTGAGCGGAGCAAACTGGACTGTCTGCGGGAGTGGTCACAACCCCAGGCTACCCAGTCTTGACTTTACAGCTCAACCAAGAGCAGGATCGTTTTCCATTAAAATATTTTTCTTGAGCTCCCCCTGGAATGGCAGAAAGCCAAGGAAGTCCCTTAGATTACAGAGTTCTCCCCCCTCGAGAAGGGAGCCCAAAGTTGCCAAAGGCTGGAGGGCAAAGGGGAATAAGGTTTCCTGAACTCTAGCCAGGACCCGTCGGACATAAGGGCGGTTGTGTCTGACCCAACCAGGTGCGTCAGCCTCCCGTAGTCCAGCCGCAAACACAGGAGGGAAACGCAAGGGATAACCAAGCCTCCACTTACGTGAGACCCCGCAGCCCTTCTTTTATTCCGAGTCAAGTCCTTCTCATCCGCCAAGACTGGCCTCACAGGTGGCCTTCCCTGTGACTTGTCAGTGATCCTCTGTGACATTCCTGTGACACGCCATGCTCCTGCATGCTGGGACAACTCTTAAGCTGTGTTGGCCAAGCAAGGGTGGAATTCAGGAGCGAGCCTCCCTAATGTGGATAGAGATGCTCTCCTCCATAACAGGTCCACTGCGTGACTTCTTGGCTGTCTTTTCAGCCCTCCAGGATAGAGGGGTTCCCTGTGGGGTTTCCACGGAGTGGGGTGGGGCCTAGATGTCTAGAATGGGTCAAGAAAGAGCCGGCACCCCTCATTCAGCCTATCTGCAGTGTAACCTGTTCCCAGTTTTCTCACTTCCTCCTCGCTGCGGGACGCCTCCTGTATCAGTGACTTGCCCCTCGTCCAGCCCTGCGTTGGTCAAGTACAGCTTGTACTTTGGGGAGAATGTTCAGTCTCCAGTAGCGGAGGCTCCCTCTAACTGTAACGTGTCCGGCTCCGGTCTTTGCCGTCCTTTCTTCCCACAAGAAAGCTGGAGGCTGCCGCATGCCAGACCAGGGGTCCGCGTGAATTACAGCCTAGGACCCAGGGAAGCTCGAGGTAGAAGCAATTTCTGTGCGGAGACACCTAGGTGCCGCCTGCTTACCTGCCACCCTGATCTCTCCTGTGGCCGCGCTCCCACACCCAGGTGGTGGGCCCCAGATGACTCTTGAAAGGACTGACCTTGCATTTCTTGCTGTCAGGCTGGCCGGACAGAGGTTTTCTGGGCCCATGTTGCGTTCTCTTTGCTGTAAAGGGGAGCTGGAGAAGGGGATTTAGTAGTTACCGCAATACTGGGCCATTCTCTGAAATCTTTCCCACGTAGGGGAGGAATCTACAAATTGAAATCTGAACCTGACAGGGTCCCATTTGCTCCCCCAGGTCCTCAGACAGGGCCAGTCTGATGACAATCCACTGATGTATGATAGCTGCTGTCACAGCTGTGAGAGGCCCCTGGGAGCTGTGGCTCNGGGGGGGTGGGGGGGGGTGGGGGGGAGATTCTGGGAGAGGGAGAGGGGCTTCCGACGGGAGTTTAGGTTTCAGTGCTGGAGGAGTATGAGGCACCAGAGGAATCTCTGTCCCTTTGGGCTGCTAGAGCAAAAATACCACAGATCAGGTGGCTTCTAAATGACGGGAATTCATTTCTGAGTCCTGGAGACTGACAGGTCCAAGATCGAGGCATCAGCAGATTCTGTGTCTGGGCAGTGCCTGCTTCCGGTTCACAGAGGGCCGACCTCACATAGTGTAAGGGGCAGTGGGGTTTCTTCTATAAGGACATGGATCCCTTTCCCGAGGGGTCCACCCTCATGACCTGGTCACCTCCTAAGGGTGGCACGTCGTATACGGTCACCTTGGGCATGAGGATTCAACACATGAATTTTTTTTGTGGGGGGGTTGGGGGGCCACAGACATTCACTTCCTGGCAGAATGGACCAACCTTAGCAGGACCCACCTACACGGAGCACTCAGCCATGTGCTTCTTGGCCAGAGGACAGAGTCCCGGGAACGAGCTCTAAATGATGGATTTGTTCTTTTTATAGTTTGATTAGAATTTATTTTATTTTATTTTTAAAAAATTCTTTTAGATGTTTATTTATTATTTTAAAAAAATTGATGAAGCTTTTATTTTATTTAGCTTTTTCATGAGGAAACTAGTGGTGTGTTAGGATTATTTCTGAGAGAGAGACAGAGACCGAGCGCAAGTGGGGGAGGAGCAGAGAGAGAGAGGAGGAGACACGGAATCTGAAGCAGGCTCCAGTCTCTGAGCTGTCAGCACAGAGCCCGACGTGGGGCTCGAACTCATGAACTGTGAGATCATGACTTGAGTTGAAGTGGGACGCTTAACTGACTGAGCCACCCAGTGCCCCCCTATAGTTTAAGGTAGAATGTAAAAGCCCATGTTAAGGGTTAAAAATTATGAAACAGACTTGATATACACCAGGTTATTTTGGGGGAAATGTTTTATTGGTTGCCGTGGTGGGGAAGGTGGCATTTTTCACCTTTGGCAAAATAAAATAGAAACCTGTGTTAGTCTTGTCTTCCTAACACAACTATAAATTCCTTGAAGAGGGGGCTGAGATTGAAGCTGACAAGAAGTCTGTCACCAGAGGAGTGTGTGAGGGCCAGCCGCGGAGCGATGCTTCCTAACTCCTGCATCCCCTGTCCTCAGTGTAGGAAATAGAAGCCCTGTGTTTTCAGCGTGTCCATTTTTGCCCTCGTCACTTGTCACTGAGCTTGACACAGGGCTGGGCTCAGCACAGGCTGGTTGGCTGATTGAAAGATGTCAGAGTTGGGGGCGCCTGGGTGTCTCAGCCTGTTAAGCATCTGACTTTGGCTCAGGTCATGATCTCACGGTCTATGAGTTCAAGCCCTGCATCGGGCTCTGTGCTGACAGCTTGGAGCCTGGAGCCTGCTTCAGATTCTGCATTTCCTTCTCTCTCTGCCCCTCCCTGACTCACACTCTGCCTCTCTCTCTCTCTCTCTCTCTCTCTCTCTCAAAAGTAAATAAACATTAAAAAAATGTCAGTGTTGGGGGTGCCTGGGTGGCTCAACTGGTTAAACATCTGACTTTGGCTCAGGTCATGATCTTGCAGTTCATGGGACTGAGCCCCGCATTGGGTGTCTGCTGTCAGCATGAAGCCTGCTTTGCGTCCTCTGCCTCCCTCTCTCTGCCCCTCTCTTGCTCATGCACATACACTCTCTCTCAAAAATAAGTAAATATTTAAAAAATTAAGGGATCCCTGGGTGGCTCAGTTGGTTGGGTGTCTGACGCTTGATTTTGGCTCAGGTCATGATCTCATGGTTTGTGGTTTTGAGCCCCGCATTGGGCTCTGTGCCGACCCTGTTGAGCCTGCTTGGGTTTCTCTCTCACCTTCTTTGTCTGCCCCTCCCCTGCTCGTGCTCTTTCTCTCTCTCACTCAAAATAAATATTTTTTTAAATAAAAAAAAAAACCAAGAAGATACAAGATTGGAAAAGTGGGCTGTGGGAAAGCACAAGTGGTGAAGGAGCCGGGAAGGGCATGGAAACAGGCTCATGGGGTCAAAGGCCAGAGCTGGAGGACTTGGCTCCATCCATTCATGACAGAGACTGAGCCCCGGAGGCCCGGTGAGAACAGGGGGCTTGCCCGGGGTCACACAGATATCCGAGTCAGGGCCAGGTCTAGGACCCAGGGCGTCTGGCCTCTCTGTCCTTTAGGATGCCTACCTCATGACCTTCCAACCTTCAGGACAAACCCTCCTAAGACCCGGGCTGTTCCTTGGGCGCGAAGGTAACCCACTAGACTCCCGTCAGATAGCGTGTGGGGAGCCCTCCTCTGGGACGGGGGCGAGGTTGTGCTGAGCCTGGTCTATAGGAGGTGGTGTCTTCAAAGAGGAATCAGTTTCAGTCACCATCACTGGGATAATCCACACCTCGCCCTGGTTCTACCGCCTCTCAGACTCCTTCCTTGGCCACCTCCCCATTTCTGACTCCCTGGTCACAGAATCAACCTCAAGGGAGCCATGACAGCCTGGGGGTCAGAAGGCTTAGAGCGGCGTGACCTTGTCCTGCCCTGTGCTCTGGAAGGCGTGTCTTTCCTCTGGCCCATGGCTCTTGATCAGGGGTGATTTCGCCCCCAAGGATTTACCTGGCAATGCCTGGGTACACGTTTTGTTGTTACATCTAGGTGTGAGGGGCAGGTGGCATCTGGTGGGTAGAGGTNGGTGAGCCACCGTTTACCTAATATGACTCTCCAGTGGCATGTTTTCCCGCTCAAAGTCAAGGCGGCCTTTCTGTCTTATACCTGTAGTGCGAGAAATGGTTAAAAAGCGGACTATAGTTTGAGCCCAACATCCTGGGAGAAAGTCAGAATATTCCTGTTGGGAAAGGAATGGCTTCTTTGCTTAGACCACCTTGATGGGCCCGTTTGGTCATTAACGATGAGCTCCCTGGAGCATGGCCTGGCTAAGTGAGCTCGAGGTAGAGATTAAGTAACAGAAATGATGTTCGAATTCTTAAGGGCATCTTAGGAGGGAGGAGCAGGGATGCAGAGGTGAGAGGGAGAAGCCGTCTAGAGACTTCTAGGGCCGAGGTAGACACACGGGCAGGAAGCAATTATTCTTTGGCAGGAAATGGTCAATGAATTTTTAGGAAGATTGATGCTTGACCTTCCGTACTGGGTTATTTCTCACTTGTGGTAAAATTAGTCTCTGTCGCTCTGCATGCCTTTAGTGGAAGTCCGTCACACACGTCGCTGTGTGATAGGGATGATTCGGGGATGGTGGACTGCAGAGTGGACGAGGCAGAGGAGAGAGAGACACTTTGGAACCAGGAGACACCCCAAGCTATGGCCGCAGCATGTTCTGCCCCCTGCCCCCCAGATCTACCAGTGAAGGGGACTTTTTAAAGGGGTTTGCTGGGAGGGATAGGGGATGACTTATCAGTCCCATTACTGTGGTTGGGGACCTTTGTCAAGACAGACACCAATCACGTACACATGACCACCCATTGTGGCCGAGGCTGCTAGGCGCCTGCCCTGGTATCCATGATTCTTTTCCTCTTTAATAATGGAATCCCTGATTCGGGGCCAAGCCCACCGCTTCCTGGAAGAAGGACCGTGTTGACACTTCAAGCCAAGAGGGATTTAGTGCAAGGAGTATCCGCAACCTTAGTTACAAGTGTGGAAGAGGGAATGGAAAAGCAAAAGGGAGGAAAGGGTCCCAGCAGGTCAGGGAGCTGCCGGTGCCCTGGGAGAAAGAAAGCCCGTCAGCTCACGCCAACCGCGGCTGCTGCAGGCGCCACCCCTGTGGCTACGAAGACCGCCAGCTCCTCCAAAGGTCACAGCTGCCTGCAGGTGTCTGCTGCCTCGGCGCGCAGGGAGGAAAGGGGTGGCTCCAGGGCCCAACTTTCCAGGAAGCCTCAGTCCTAGTAGTTTTTCTTTGTCGAGTGAAATTTTATTTTTATTATGAAAATCTTTTTTTAAATTTTTAAAAGTTTTTATTTACTTATTTTGAGAGAGCGAGAGAGAGTGAGCACAGGCGGAGGAGGGAAGAGAGAAGGAGAGAGAGAGAATCCCAAGCAGCCTTTGCACTGTTAGCATGGAGTCCCACGTGGGGCTTGAACCCACGAACCGCGAGATCGTGACCTGAGCTGAAACCAAGAGTCTGCCGATTAACTGACTGAGCCATCCAGGTGCCCCTTATTATGGAAATCTTAAACACATAAAAAGTACCAAGCATATGAAAATAATCCTTTGTGTGTCTATCATCTAACTTCGACAATCATCAATTCCTGTCCCATCTTGCTTTACGCGTACCAATGATTCCCCTGACACAGATGATTTTGCAAATCCAGGATGCAAATCCCAGGGACCATATAATGCCATGTGTAGGTATTTCAGTATTTCTTTAAAAAATTTTTTTCTTTAATGTTTATTCATTTTCATGAGAGAGACAGAACATGAGTGGGGGAGGGGCAGAGACAGAGAGGGAGACACAGAATCTGAAACAGGCTCCAGGCTCTGAGCTGTCAGCACAGAGCTCAACGCGGGGCTCAAACTTGGGAATGGTGAGATCATGACCTGAGCCAAAGTTGGACGCTTAACCGACTGAACCACCCAGGCACCCTGGTATTTCAGTATTTCTAAAAGATGAAGACTTTTTATTAAAAAAAATTTTTTTTAATGTTTTATTTATTTTTGAGAGAGAGAGAGAGAGAGAGACAGCGTGAGCAGGGGAGGGTCAGAGAGGGAAGGAGCCACAAAATCCAAAGCAGGCTCCAGGCTCTGCGCTAGCTGTCAGCACAGAGCCTGACGCGGGGCTCAAACTCATGAGCTGTGAGATCATGACCTGAGCTGAACTTGGAAGCTTAACCAACTGAGCCCCCAGGCACCCCTGATTGCTTCTCATTTTGTGTGTTAGCAGGCATGAACGACCACTGCTTAAATCCATTTATTCATTAGGGTTGCAAAATGGTGATGTACTAATTCTACCTTTCCTTTCCATTTATTAGCTGGACTTCTCTTATAGTAAGAAACTTAATCTCAGAGATTCTTAGGTTACTCAGAGCTTCAGTTCATATAACGAAGGAGCTGTCAGTGATTCATTCCCTTTATTTGCCAGCTTTTCACAACACGGTTCCTCGGCATGACCCAAAAGTGAAGCCTGAGTTTCCTTTAGTAGCATTATAAGCATGGATCGGAAAAGCATTTTCAGTCCTTTGTAATCACTCTCCTTACTGATGTTCGCCTGTTTTTATCTTTGGCTGGGGGGAACTTACTCAGGTTGGGTCCTGAGTTACTTTGACTTGGCCCTACTCGTCTTGACAGTTTCCTTGTTTTATGATTCGACAAGATGTTCCGAAGCAAATTATTTTGTGCGTGTCTGGCCCGGTCTTGGGAACAGCCATTTCTCTGAAGAGTCATGGTCCTGTTTGATGGGAAATGTATTCGCAGACAAGGACGTTCTTTGCTTCTAGACTGCTCACTGCTTCTAGGTCCTTCCAAACCTAGCGCTAGCTAGGAAATATGTGCTGCTTTTAAGAGATAAAATATACAGTATGTTTATACTGATGTTACTAATTCAAACTCAGAACTACCGAGTTTTAACTGAACCTCACTAACCTTGGATCTTAATCTCCTTTTCTGCTGAAAATCCTGACTGGTAATGGTACCAATGTAATCACTCATTTGCTTTATCCCCCAACAGGCACACACTTAGAGTCCCAATACGAGCCACCACAGCTAACAACATGATTACAGGAAATCGCTTGTGATATTTTTGAAGTTTTTTTGTCCTTATGGCATATCCTCCTAGCGGTACAGTCAAATTACTGTATTTAAGTCACTGGAATAATCCCTTGGGTAGTTTTGTATTGCCTACTGGTAGATACGTTACATAGTTATGGTTTATTTGTATAATTTCCCTTTTCATGGTTAGGGCTTGCTTTTTAAGCTTAATTCTGAAGCGGAATATACCAAACAAGGTATCCAGAGAAGTCTAGCTTCTACCCGTTGTCTCCTCTGTTCCATCCCTTCCTCCCTCACTGTAACCCATTCAGCTCTTTTTGTCCTTCCATTGTTTTTATTTTTAAGTTTCCTTATTTACAGAGAGAGAGAGAGAGAGAGAGAGAATTCCAAGGAGGCTCCACACTGCCAGTTCGGAGCCCAGTGTAGGGATTGAACTCACAAACTGTGAGATCATGACCTGAGGTGAAATCCAGAGTTGGAAACTTCACTGACTGAGCCACCCAGGTGCCCCTCCATGGTTTTTTTATTTTTTATTTTTTTTATTTTTATTTATTTATTTATTTCTAGAAGAGAGAGAGAGAGACAGCGTGAGCAGGGGAGGGTCAGAGAGAGAGGGAGTCACAGACTGAAACAGGCTCCAGGCTCTGAGCCGGCAGTCAGCACAGAGCCCGACGCGGGGCTCGAACCCACGAACCGCGAGATCATGACCTGAGTGAAAGTCGGACACTTAACCGACTAAGCCACCCGGGCGCCCCCTTTGTTTCAATGTGTTTTTTTTTTTTAATTTCTAGGAGAGAGAGAGAGAGAGTCTCCATGGTTTTTTTAAATAAGCAAATGTACATATCGAGTTTCTCTTCTCCTTCTCCTTTTAGATGAATAAAAGCATTCCAGACACATTTTTCTTAAAAATGTCTTTCAAAAATGTTTATTTATTTTTGTTAGAGAGAGAGAGAGAGACAGAGCATGAGTGGGGGAGGGGCAGAGAGAGAGACACACTCAGATTCCAAAGTAGGCTCCAGGCTCCGAGCTGTCAGCACAGAGCCCAATACGGGGCTCGAACTGACGAATCTCTTCTATCTTTTAAATATTTTTAATTTTTTTCTACCCGTTTTTTGGTGAACATTTCTGCATCCCTTTGTGTTAGGAGGGTCTCTGATATGTACTGTAGTATTCGATTTTGCCTCTGAAGCCAAACTGAGTATTGTTTTTTCTTTTAGTAGCTGAGTTAGGCTTGATTGCATGTATTGATGTGACTGACAGGCTTGGCCTCAGTCGGTCTCACTGGTTTATCACATATAGGTCTCCATGGGATCGATTTTATGAGTCCTCTTTCGGAATTTAGGAAGGTTTGAATTATTGTTCTAATGACAACATTTATTCGATACTGTTCTACGATGCCATGGTTTTGCCTCTTTTTCTATTAATTCTCTACTAGGAGCAGTGTTAAAATGAACTAGTAACTTCTCCTTGCTCCTGTCTCCCTCTCCCAGAATATAACCTGAAGTAACACGCTCTTACTTTCTGCTATTACCCGTGAGGCCATCGGCAAGCAGATCCTACTTTTCATGTCCTTTCCTACCCTCTCCTCCCTGTTTTTGACAGTTGTGTTATATTTACAGCATCTGGACCCAGGCATTGCCTTCTCCATGGCGTCCCTTACAATTGTCATTTAGTCTTGGCACCTAGCTGGCTGCTCGCCCTTACAGCGAAGTCTTTTCAGTCATTTTGTCATTCGAAGCTTGTTCTCTAGGAAGAGCTCATGAGAGGGATCGTTCTCGAACTCTTGAGTGTTGATGGCAATCTGTCTATGGTCTTTATACTTCCAGGTTGGCTTGTTCACATTTTATTGTCTTGAGTGCCTTACATATTTTATTCCACATAAATATGGAATAAATATGGGTCTTCTGGCATATGCTGTGGCTGTTGAGAAGTCTAAATGCAAGCTGATACCCTCTCCTTTGTAAGAGACTTGGACTTTCTAACCACTGCACAAAGGTAGGTTTCTTTCCTGAAGCTCGATAGTTCCAGGGGCCTGTGACTCAGACTCCAGCGTGCTGGAGATCATGACCTGAGCCGAGATCAAGAGTTGGACCTGTAACTGACTGCGCCACCCAGGCGTCCCATCATTTCGAGGCACTTGGGTGACCCATTTGCCTTCACGTTCTGGTCTCACCAAACTGGAGCACCTTCCTTGGCTGTGAGGCCATGAGGCCTCCACTTCTCTCCCTTTTCTCTCAGACACGCTAGTAGGAGACGTAAATGGAATCCCTCTTAGCTGCTCATGTTTAAGTGACATGAACTTTCTGTCCCAGGAGAGGAGAAAGTGGGGCCAAGATCACTTTTGTGAACATCATCTGGAGCTCTCGTTTCTGTTCTTTTCACAGAATGTATAAGACGTGGCCTCCTACTCCCTGACACCTGTCTTTTTTGACCCCCTTGCCCACTGTGTGGGGCCTTCTCTTCCCTTCCCCTGCTGGTCTGAGCCACTCAACCCACTTCTTCTCTGAGTGGTTCCTCTTGGGTGTTGGCTTTCGATTCGGGATGGAGCTCTGGACCACAAGGCAGCCCTTTTCTCACCCAGGACCTGTGGGCTTCAAACCCCTCCCTGTTCTGGCTGCTGTTTTGTGATTCTCAGGCCCACCAGAGAGAAGGCCTGCGGTTTTTCCTTATCTCTCTCTTCAGCACTGGCTTATGGGGTGCCGCTTGCATGGCTGTGAGTGGTTTGCCCTTAAACTTAAATCCACTGTCACCATCTCTGCTGTGGACGGGGCTCATGGGGTTTGGGTTTTGTTTCCCTGTTCTGTTCTCTTTTAAAAAAATAGTTTTTAAATGTTTATTCATTTTTGAGAGACAGAGACAGAGCATGAGTGGGGGAGGGGCAGAGAGAGAGGGAGACACAGAATCTGAAGCAGTCCAGGCTCCGAGCTGTCAGCACGGAGCCCGACGCGGGGCTCGAACTCACAAACCATGAGATCATGGCCTGGGCCGAAGTCGGATGCTCAACCGACTGAGCCACCCAGGTGCCCTCTGTTCTCTTTTTATGTGGAGATCTGGGGGTGGTAATAACAACAACAATGACGACTATGGGCCATTAATACTCAACGGCTTTATTATTATTAATGGAAATCATTAAGAGGTCTGAGGTGTAGGGACTAATGAAACACTCAATCAGTCACTGTATTCTGTGTGTCGGAGAAATCCTGTCCAGGGCAATGTGTCCAAAGGACACACACCGAGCAAATGGAAGCAGGATTTGGGGGCTGCACTACATTTCCCGAGGCTGCTGTAACAACGCACCACAAACTGGGTGGCTTAAAATCAGCACATGTTCATTTTCCTCACCCTTCTGGAAGCCAGAGGTCCGAAGGCGTTGGCCGGTGACGCTTCCTCTAGAGGCTCTTTCTTCCTCTCCTGTGTCTGGTGGCCTCTGGCCTTCTTGGGCTGGTGACAGCATTGCTCTAGTCCCTGTCTCTGTGTCCACATGCCATTCTCCCTGTGTGCGCGCGTGCGCATGTGTCTTTTATCTTTTTATGAGGACACCGGTCACTAGGCTCAGGCCCATCTAATCCCGGGGGCCCGTGTCTTAAATGATGACAGCTGCAAAGAGCCTCTTCCAAAAAAGGCCCCATTCACAGGTAGGGGTGGACATGGATACTGGGGAAACACTGCTCAACCTGATACAAGGGTGTTAGGCTGGGTAAATATGCATCATAGCAGGATTTCCTAGATCAAGAGAAATGGCAATGTCTCCAGAAATAGAATCCGAAGCTTAAAGGCCGGCTCTCCCCATCTCTGGCATCGAGCAGGAGACAGGTGCCCAGTTAGCCAGCCGTAGCCGTGGCTCGTGGCTCCCTCTGAGCTCCCGCTGTGCCCTCGGATGCCTCCTCTGCCCACATCCTCACTTGGGCCTCACACCAGGCTGCGGGCTAAGTTTGGTCCAGAGAGACCTTCCTCCTCTGCCAGCCTTGTAGGTGGTCCGCAGGCCTGAAAAGCTGTCAGAGAGAAGCCCTCTATTTCTGGACCCAGCGGTGGGGAGTGGAAGAGAAGGGTACTATGCTCCCTATTCTGACCATTGAATCCCTACAAATGAGCTGCTTTTTAAACACCCAAAACCCTCACACAGATGGAGAAGGAAACAAGGAGTCAGAATAGACACCAAGAGCTATAAATGTTCTCTGTCTGTCTGGGGCCATTATTCTATTGCCCACAGGCACTCACTTGGCAGCTCCAAGTGAATCAGTCACAGTCCCTGGTGCAGGTGGAAGCACTGGTTATTTAATTAATTGGATGTACATAGTTCAGGGCCCTAGTTCTTCCACGGGGCATCTGCCAATTTCTCAGCAGTCTAGAAATATCCCAAGGAACTTTTCTGACTTACAAGGAGAATGGTTATCATCCTACTTCCCTTGTTTGCTCTCAAAGTCTATCCCCCACCAGTCTGATATAACAGCGACAGCAACGGTAACTCTACTCCGATTGACCATTTCTGGGCAGTGTTTTGCCTTTCGAGCCTTTGCAGCTGCTTCACAACGAACATGGGAGAAGTTTCTTACTTAGTTGACACGCTCTTATGCCTGATGAATGTGCCCTTTGCCTTTATGTACCATTTTTAAAGTGTTTGGAGACCTTCTCCAGGAATTTTAATTGTGTTAGAAACCACACATGGGAGTTCTGACGTGGGGGATGGGAGGTAGCATGGTGTGGTGGGACTTCGCTGTTTATTCTCTGGATGTCACAGCTCCCTGGTCTCCCCACCCTGTCCCGCGCCATTCTCCACAGCCTTCTGTTCGTTGTCTGCTAACACCATGCTGACTTCGCCTCAGCTCACAGCAAGTCAGGCTCTCAGGTCCACACTGGCAACCAGCCACCTCCCAGCCTCAGGTCAGTGTCCCTGACTGACTGCCTTGCACCTCCTAGGTGGGGCATCATCTCAGGATGCTAATGAACGTGCTTTTGGACCACCTGGGCATTTGTATCTGTCTCCCAAGCGTATTTCCATTTCTGTGTCTCTCCATCCATCCTTCACTTTCCTTCTGCGATGTGGTCTTCACCTCTTTGACTTCTTCTCTTCCTCTCATAACTAGATCTGTCTAGTCTATTTCCTCTCTATTCCTTTCTCTAATAGAGGGATCGGGCAGACGAAGCTCCAGGCAACAGACACAACTAGCTATTCCAATCTGCCAAGATGGGAGATTAGGCTTGAAGCCCGTTCTGCAGGCCCAACCCCCAGAGCAGAATGGCGGGACACCCCACAGCGGAGAAACCAGAAGACACCACCTCAACCAAGTGTTCCAAGTTAAGATTGCGGTTCTGAGTCATGGTGAGATCGTGTGTCCCCAGGAAGAAGGGCACTTTGCCTTCGTGGGATTCATCACCAAACCACAGATCTCCTGTCTAATCATTACATGACATTAGACAAACCCAAACTGAGGGATGTTCTCCAAAATATCTCATCAGCACTCTTCAAAAGTGTTAAGACCATGAAAAAGAAGGAAAGACTGAGAAATTATCACAACCGAGGTGGGATTCTGGGACAGAAAAAGGGCATGAATGGAAAAACTGGTGAGATCTGAAGAAGCCTTTAGTTTAATTAATGGTATTGTAACAGTATTGATTTCTTAGTTTTGACCAATGTACCACGGTAATTTAAGATGTTAACCATAAGGGAAGCTGGGTGAAGGGTGTATGGAACTCTCTGAATCATCTTTGCAACTTTTCTGTAAACCTAAAATTATTCCAAAGTAAAAAGTTTACTTTAAAAACCCATCTTTAAGAGAGCAAAAAGCCAAGCCACAGACTGGAAGATTATATTCACAATGCATATAGTCTACAAAAGCCTCACACTTGGAGTATAGGAAGGATCCTTACAAATCACTAAGAAAAAAGCAGACAAACTAGCACAAAAGTGGGCAAAAGAATAGAACAGGCACATTTCAAAAGTGGAAAGCCAAGTGGCCAAAGAACATAGGAAAAAGTGCCTTATCTCATTAGGGAAATGCAAGTGAATGATTTCTTTAAAAAATTTTTAAATGTTTATTTATTTGAGATTGAGAGAGAGAGAGAGAGAGAGAGAGAGAGAGAATGAGTGAGGGAGGGGCAGAGAAAGAGAGAGAGGGAGACACAGAATCTGAAGCAGGGTCCAGGCTATGAGCTGTCACCACAGAGCCCCACGTGGGGCCTGAACCAACAAAGACGAGATCATGACCTGAGCTGAAGTTGGATGCTCAACCAACTGAGCCACTCAGGTGCTCCTGATTTCTTTAAATATTTGTTTTGTTACTTTTTCTTCTGTAGACACTCCAATTATGTGCGAGTTGGAGCTTTTTGACCTTCTTTCCTATCTACCACTTTCTCTCTTTATTTGCTGTTCATTTTGCTTGCCTTTCTAATTTCTGTCCTTTGTCCTTTTCTCAGAGATGTCTATTCTCTCTTGCACCACTTGCGTTTTTATCTTCGTTTCTGTGATGATTTTGTTTTTGATTCTAAACTCTTTCCTGAATTTTGTCAGCCCACTTTTCATATCCTTCTGTTTCTTCACATCTCTTGAGCTGTTGCTTCATTAGGTTTAAAAAATTCATGGCAAAATATTTAGATATGATTTACATCTGTTCATTGTAACACAAATTTTGATAAGTGTTTCTTCATCTGCCATTCTTTCTTTCATTTTATTATTTATTTATTTACTTTATTTGAGACAGAGAGAGGGAGAAAGAGAGCATGTGGGGGAGGGACAGAGAGAGAGAGAGAGAGAGAGACTCTTAAGCAGGCTCCATGCTCAGCAAGGAGCCTGACTTGGGGTTCAATCTTACGACCCTGGGATCATGACCTGAACTGAAATCAAGAGTTAGATGCTCAACCGACTGAGCCAGCCAGGTGCCTCTATTTCTTTCATTTTTATGCTATGAGGTTTTCATATAAATTTCATATAGAACTAAATATTATCCCTTCTTTGAAGCAAGCAAGTTTTCCTGGACCAGATATTTTCAGGAGGTTCATTAGAATTAGGGTCCTGGGCCAGCCCAGGCTAGCAAAAATTAACCTTGCAAACTTAAAAAAATGAATTTGTTCAACTTTCTTTCCCCCTCCCCTCAATGGAAATAGGAAAGTGTGGAGATGGGTTTAGGAGAGGAGAAAGAACCCCCAGCAAACAAAACCATTGCAGGACTGTGCTCTTTTAAGGAAGGGAGTGGTGGAAAATTTGCTTTGGAGTTGGACGAGTTTGAGTTCAAATATGAGCTCCAATATGTGCAGATTATGTGACCCGGGAGATATTGCTGAAAGCCTGAGAATCTCAAGGTGCCCGGGTGGCTCAGCCAGTTAGACATCTGACCCAATTTCAGCTCAGGTCATGGACTCACGGTTCATGGTACCCAGCCCTGTGTTGGACTCCTTGCTGCGTGTGGAAACTGGGATTCTCTATCTCTTTCTCTCTGCTACTCCCCCCTCCCACTCTCTCTCAAAATAAATAAATAAGCATTTTTTAAAAGTCTCAGAATCTCAGTGAGTAATATTACCTCCCCACGTGTGCTTACGAAAGTGTGAAGGATATGTGAAAAGGTTTGCAAAATATTCGTGAGGTTAAGCAGTAATAACTGCCTGAGGGGCACTTGAATGGCCCACTTGGTTAAGTGTCCAACTTCAGCTCAGATCATGATCTCAAGGTTTGTGAGGTCAAGGCTCGCATCCGCCTCTCTGCTGTCAGCACAGAGCCTCTGTCTCCCTCTCTCTCTGCCCCTCCCTTGCTTTCACTCTCTCTCAAAAAAATAGAATAAACATTAAAAAATAAATAGCTGTCCAAACAGGCAAACTCTAAGCTCTCACAGGCAAAGCCCCACAATGGCTGATGTCTTCTAGACGCAAACTGCAGGCAGCCCCACCCTGTGCTGTGACAGGGTCTGGGTGGCTTATGTCTTGTGGCTCCGTCCTCTCACCCTGTGGTCTGTACAGCTGCTGCCAAGCAGAGCCCTGAGAGGCACATTGACTCTTGGTGTGAAGCTGGCCGCATGGCCCCACTCAACCCAAGGGGCCTGAGAAACATAAGGGAGCCCAGAGATATCTGGTGAGCACTATTTACTCAAACGTCTCTGTTCTCTACGCCATCAACAAAAAACCTTGGCTTTTGCATTTTCCGTTGAATTATCATCTCCTAAGGATCCCTTTAATGTGTCCCAACATTGTCTCAGCTGTCATGTCAGGGAAGGAGGGTTCCAGCCCTTCACACTTGGGCCAGGACCGGGGGGAGGCTCAGGCATCCCCGTGAGGATGTGGCAGGGAGGCTGGCTGTGGCAAAGACACTTCTAAATTTTTTTTTTTTTTTTTAGAAAAACAAAGGAAATGAGAAAGAGGTTAGAGAAATTAAGCTCTGGGTTTAAGATAGTGGAAAAGAACTGGGTCTGGTGTGGACAGAAATTCCTTACTCTTGGAATATTCCATTGAGTCCATACAAAACGCAAATCCCCTCTACCGTGTCCCAGTGAGTGGACCTCTGACCAGGAACGGGGCATGTTCTCCTTTATTGGACAGTGTCTATTATTAGGCTGAATCTGTCTTCTGGCAAACTCCATCCACTGGTCCTGTCTCTTCTGTCGGCCACCACGCTTGCCCAGCGTCCTGACAATGACTTGAGCTGCTACGCAGATGCTCTATTCTTCTCAACTTTTTCTTCCCCAGCAAAATAACTCCCAGTACTTCGACTGCTCCTTGTAGGACATGATTTTGAGACGCTGACAAGAAACAGCACCACAGCCCTCACCAGTGGCCTGAGGTCACTGGTTTTATTAGCCTCCAACCCCTGGTCACCCTTGTAGGGAGGATACAGGAGGCTCTCAACATTCTGAAGCCTTGACCAATAACATCAACACAAATGGTAAGAGACAGAGCACCTCTGGGCCAAACACAAGCCAAAGAGATGTCATTGACAGAGCCAGAGAAATAATGTGACAAAAGAAAAGGGGATTTGGGCATAGACACTGCACAAAACGGGGAGCCAGAGAGATGGAAGTTGACAGTGTCTGTCCAGCACGATTGGGAGAAGGGGACTTTGAATCTGAGTGACATGACCAGTCAGGTCACACAGAGCCGGTCTGCTTGCACAGGGACAGCCATCAGTTCTTATCCTGATGATAATAGAAAGATCCTCTCCTATTAGCTGCCTGCCTTGGGTCTGATTCCATGTGCGCCAGGCGATGTTTAGACGACCAGTTTTACTTCCGGTTTCCCCGATGTTCTGATGGGAAACATTACAGTGGGGTTCCCTGCACCAAGAATGAATCCACTCGTGTCTGGATAATGCAAGCCGGAGAACATCAGCCTCTCCCTGGAAGAATGATTACCCCTGGGTACCATGCATAGTTGTCATCTCTGTCTATTTCCCATTACTACTGATAAATTGCATCTCATGTATGCAGCTAAAAATACTCACTTCCCCAGATTCCCTTGCTGCTAAAGGTAGCCATTGCCACAGTGCAGACCAATGCAACATAGATGGAAGTCCCTGGGGGAGTGTGTTCCTTTTCCTGATAACAGAAGGAAAGCCTTCCGAGGAGAAAGTGTTTTTGCCCTTCCTTCCCTCTTCTTTCTACCGAGGACATGGTTGTGAGGCCTGGAAGTGCAACAGTCATTTTGTGACAATGAGAACAAAAGTCATACCCAAGGACGTCAGAGAAAGAAGATAGGGGGAGACCTGGCCCTTGGATGACATCCACGAAGAGCTGCACCAGCCCTGAATTGCTCTCCTTCGGTCATTGTTAGAAAAATAGGTCCCTACGGGCGCCTGGGTGGCTCGGTCGGTTAGGCCTCCAACTTTGGCTCAGGTCACGATCTCGTGGTTCGTGGGTTCAAGCCCGGCGTTGGGCTCTGCTCTGACAGCTCAGAGCCTGGAGCCTGCTTCCTATTGTCTCCCTCTCTACCCCTCCCCAATCACACTCTGTCTCTGTCTGTCTCTCTCTCAAAAATAAATAAAACATTGAAAACATTAAAAAAGAAAAAAGAAAAATAGATACCTATCTGTTTAAGCCAAGGTTAGTAGGGCTTTCTACTATTTACAGCAGAACTTATTTTTCATCGACACGGTTTCTAAGCGGAGTTTCCAAGCTAGCAAAGCTGAAGAAGGGACTCCAGAATGCGGTTAACTCACCAGGCGAGCAGTTACAATGCTTCGTGGTGGTCCTCTTGAAGCAGTATCCAGTTATCGCTTTAACTTCCTCCATTTGGATGCCAGCTTGTGGCTGTGTCCATGCCCTCGCCCTCTAACTGATTAGTTCTCTTCATCTTATCTTTTTTTTTAAATTTTTTTTCTTTTTAATGTTTTTTATTTATTTCTAGGAGAGAAGAGAGAGAGAGAGACAGCGTGAGCAGGGGAGGGTCAGAGAGAGAGGGAGTCACAGACTGAAACAGGCTCCAGGCTCTGAGCCGGCAGTCAGCACAGAGCCCGACGCGGGGCTCGAACCCACGAACCGCGAGATCATGACCTAAGCGAAAGTCGGACGTTTAACCGACTAAGCCACCCAGGCGCCCCTCTTCATCTTATCTTTTAACTCGAGTGAGAAAATGGCAGGCAAAACATCCTGTAACGGGAACCGGAGCTACCCCCGCAAGTAGTAATGGCTGCTCTGATGCCAGCAAGACAGACCCCCAAGTGACTGACCGCAAGACAACGATCAACTTGACCTTTACTTGTGAAGTTTTACGTATGTGCTGATCTTTGCTTTGCATTTCCCCTCTATCAATCTGGAATCATTCCTGGCACTTTGGAGACCATTCTTGTGACGTCAGTCCACTGTCTTCCCGGTGGCCCCGTCACTGAAATACACTCCTTTCTTTTTCACCACTGCTCTCCACTCTGCCTTTGGGTTTTGTCTGCCGCGAGTGGACAGACAAGGTCTGTTGGGAGCACGGAGCCAGGTGCCTTTGCACCGATAACAATCCCCTGAGGATACCTCGCATTTTCTCTTCTGATCACAAATATAACTCATATGCTTTGTGAACAATCAGTTGAGACAGTAAATCATAAAGAATAAAGGGAAAAAATCACTCTCAAGTCTGCCACCCAGAGATCACAGTCGTGAAGTCTTCAGGGACATCCATGGGTCTCTCTCCATGATACATTCTTTACGTAAACGGGATTGCATTTTGTAACTTGCCACGCGCTCAATACTTGTGGACATCTTTCAGGCAATTTTGCCAAGAAAACCCGTTCTTACTGTTGTCTGATTAAATATGGATGTGCTTTGTTAATTTTATTTTTATTTATTTTTATTTTTGAAAATATAATTTATTGTCCAATTGGTGAACATACAGTGTGTACAGTGTGCTCTTGGTTTTGGGGGTAGGTTCCCGTGGTTCATCGCTTACGTACAACACCCAGTGCTCATCCCAACAAGTGCCCTTCTCAATGCCCATCACCCATTTCCCCCTCTCCCCCACCCCCATCCACCCTCAGTTTGTTCTCTGTACTTATGAGTCTCTTATGGTTGCCTCCCTCTCTGTTTGTAACAATTTCCCCCACCCCTCCCCCATGGTCTTCTGTTAAATTTCTCAAGGTCCACACAGGAGTGAAAACATATGGTATCTGTCTTTCTATGACTGACTTACTTCACTCAGCATAATATTTTCCAGTTCCATCCACGTTGTTGCAAATAGCATGATTTCATTCTTTCTCACTGCCAAGTAGTATTCCATTGTATATATAAACCACATCTTTATCTATTCATCAGTTTATGGACATTTAGACTCCATGATTTGGCTATTGTTGAAAGTGCTGCTATAAATATTGGGGTACATGTGCCCCTATGCATCAGCACTCCTGTATCCTTTGAATAAATTCCTAGTAGTGCTATTGCTGGATCATAGGGTAGTTTTATTTTTAATTTTTTGAGGAACCTCCACATTGTTTTCCAGAGTGGCTGCACCAGTTTGCATTCCCACCAATAGTGCAAGAGAGTCTCCATTTCTCCACATCCTCTCCAGCATGTGATGTTTCCTGATGAAAACTACAGAAAACTTATGAAGGAAATTGAAGAAGACACAAAGAAATGGAAAAACATTCCATGCTCATGGATTGGAAGAATAAATATTGTTAAAATGTCAATACTACCCAAAGCAATCTACACATTCAATGCAATCCCAATCAAAATGGCATCGGCATTCTTCTCAAAGCTGGAAAAAATAATCCTAAAATTTGGAACCACACAAGACCCCGAATAGCCAAAGCAATATTGAAAAAAAAACAACAACAGCAACAACAAAGTGGGAGGCATCACAGTCCCAGATTTTAGCCTCTACTACAAAGCTGTAATCATCAGGCCAGTATGGTATTGGCACAAAAACAGACACATAGACCAATAGAATAGAATAAAGAACTCAGAATTGGACCTATAAATGTATGGCCAACTAATCTTTGACAAAGCAGGAAAGAGTATCCAATGTGCTTTATTAATTTTAGCTGTTTTAATATTTAAATGTTTTTATTTAATAGTTGTACTATAATTTAGCCACCCAGTCCTCAGCTGGTATCTAATGTTTGATGTTATGCGTGAGGCTTCTGGGAAAGCTCTTGGGTAAACATCTCTGAGAGCTTTTCTCATTCTTTCCTATGGAGAAATCTCTAGAAGTGCGGGTGCTGACTCTGAGTCATGAAGGTGCATAGACCTCGCAGAGGCCCTCCAGCCACATGGCTGCCCACTGTGCTGTCCCTGTATTACAAGGTCATTTGGAGAAGGTCACAGATCTCTGCTGATTTGTCCTGAACATGTCTGAGCTCTCTCGTTTCAGGTGGATGCGGATACAGCTCCGTGGTGGTGTCCTCACTACCTTTTCTCCAATATGTGCCCCCCACGGTTATTCTGGTTTTTGCACGTTTCTTAAGCTCCTATTATGGGATGCATTGTCCCTCCTCCTCCAAATTAGTATGCTGAAATCTGAACGCCCAGGACCTGAGAATGTGACTGTATTTGATAATGACTTTTTAAATGTTTGTTTGTTTATTTACTATTTATTATTTTTCAAATTATTTATTTTTAAAATTAAAAAAAATTTATGTTTATTTTTGAGAGGTGGGAAGGGGCAGAGGGAGGGAGGGAGACACAGAATCTGAAGCAGGCTCCAGGCTCCAAGCTGTCAGCACAGAGCCTGGCGTGGGACTTGAATTCATGAACCCCAAGATTATGACCTGAGCCAAAGTCGGATGCTTAATCAACTGAGCCACTCAGTCACCCCAAATGTTTATTTATTTTTTAGAGAGAGAGAGAGAGAGAGCGCACAAGCAGGAGAGGGGCAGAGAAAGAAGAAGAGAGAGGATCTGAAGTGGGCTCCACGTGGTCAGCAGAAAGCCCAAAGCGGGGCTTGAACCCACAAACTGTGAGATCATGACCTGAACTGAAGTCCGATGCTCAACCGACTGAGCCTCCACGTGCCCTGTGAATGTGACTATATTTGGAGACAGAGACTTAAAGAGGTTATTAAAACAAAATGAGGTCATGTGGGTGGGCCCTAGGCCAATAGGACCGGTGCCCTTGTAAGAAGAGGAGGCTGGGACACGGACACGCTGACTGCAGACCATGTGAGGACACAGGGAGCAGTGGTTCATCTACAAGGCTGGTAGAGAAGCCTCAGGAGATATCAACCTGCCGACACCTTGATCTCGAACTTCCAGCCTCCAGAAGGTAACACAGTAAACTCTGTTGTATAAACCACCCAGCATGTGGTACTTTGTCCTGGTGGCCCTAGGAAACAAAAAGAGCCCCCAGAATCCCCCCGTTTTCGGACTACTCTCAGTCAAGGTTTCCTTCATTTTAGACCCCAATTCGGCTCAATTTGGGCTCTGTTTATAAGGCTCTCTGTAAAAGGCTCAGTTTTCTGAGGGAATCAATAGTCAGAATGGACTTTCTCACGAAACGCCCTTTATTTTCCAGTAAAGAGGACATTCAGTAACAATCAGATGTTGCCCTTTGTGTTCAGCCTCTGTGTTGAGGAGGGGACCCCCTCAGCCCAGGACTCCAGCACCCCGCCACCCCCGCCCCCCTCAGGAAACACCGACAAAAGAGGCTAGTCTGCAGGGCACTCTGTGGCTCTAACCGCATCACCGCTTTTCTCCAGCCAGGCTGGCTGCCTACACTCTTTCTGCCCAAGGTGACTTGACAGTGACGACAATGGATTTCAGTGTCCCTGTCCTCATTAGGGGACCTGAGAAGGCTTCCTCCATTCTCTCAGAGGTGTTGGGTAGCCGCTAGTGTGCAGATTTTCCTAACGACACGATGTAAAACACAAAGACAAAGAACATCCCGCGTCTCCTGGTATCCACTCGCTCTGATCTACTTGAAGTATCTTTCGTACAACCGCCTCCTATGCTTTAGGGTACCAGTCTCTCTTGGTGGCGGTTTTCAGAACCCATACGTTCACGGGGGAAGGAAACATTGTAGTTGGCATATGGCCAACGGCTATCCCCGACCCACCACTTCTGTGGGATCCCCCCCACCCTTCTTGGCACACCCGTTTCCTTCATTTCTTCCTGAATCAGAGGAAAGAGAGATTTTCTGTTCTTTTGCATTTTTCTCTTTTAAAAAGTTGTGGTAAAATACCACACAGAACATAAGAATTTACCATCTTAAGTGTGCTGTTCAGTGGTATTAAATACATTCATAATGTGCAATTGTCACCATCATCCATCTCCAGAGCTCTTTCACCTTGTAAAACTGAAATGCTGTCCCAATAAACACGAACTCCCCGTATTCCTTCCCCCAGCCCCCAGCAGCTACTATTATATTTTCTGTGTTTATGATTTAGATTCCTCTAAGCGCCTCACAGAAGTAGAATCACATGGTATTTGCCTTTTTGTGATGGGCTGATTTCACTCGGTGTAATGTCCTCAAGTTTCATCTACGTTGGAGGTGTCAGACGTCCTTCTTTGTTAAGGCTGAATAATATGCCACTTTACGTATATACCATGTTTTGCTCATCCATTCATCAGATGATGGTCACATGGGTTGCCTGCACATTTTATCTGTTGCGAATACTGCTGCTATGAACGTGGACGTACAAATACCTCTTCGAGACTCTGATTTCAGTTCTTTGGGTTCACACGCAGAAGTAGAATTGCTGGATCATATGGTAGGTCTATTTTTAACTTAAAAATGTTTATTTATTTTTCAGAGATAGAGAGAGAGACAGAGTGTGAGTAGAAGAGGGTAGAGAAAGAGAGGGAGACACAGAACCTAAAGCAGCTCCAGGCCCTGAGCTGTCAGCACAGAGCCTGATGCGGGGCTCGAACTCACGAACTGCGAGATCATGACCTGAGCCAAAGTCAGATGCTTAACTGACTGAGCTTCCCAGGTGCCCCTTTAACTTTTTTTGGTAATTTTTTCAATGTTTATTCATTATTGAGAGAAAGAGAGAGAGAGAGAGGGAAAGAGAAAGAGAGAGAGAGAAAGTGTGAGCAGGGGAGGGACAGACAGACAGACAGACAGAATCTAAAACAGGCTCCAGGCTCTGAGCTGTTAGCACAGAGCCAGACACAGGGCTTGAACCCACAAACAGTGAGCTTATGACCTGAGCCGAAGTCGGACGCCCAACCGACTGAGTCACCCAGGTACCTCGTGGTTGGCATTTTTCTAACCCTAAGTGATGTAGAGCATCTTTTCATGCGCTTATTGGCCATTTGTATATCTTCCGAGAAACGTCTGTTCAAGTCCTTTCTCCAAGCTGTTTGTGGTTTTGATTCTTGGATTTTAGGAGCTCTCTACGTATTCCAGATATTAATTCCTCATCAGACTTATGATTTATAAATATTTTCTCCCGTTCTCTGGAGAATCTTTTTACTCTGTTGATAGTGTCTTTTGATGCACAAAGTTAAACATTTTTCCTGAAGTCTATTCTTTCTCTTGTTAACCCGAGACTTTGGTGTCCTGTCCAAGAAATCACAGCCAAAACCAGTGTTGTGAAGCTTCTCCATTTTGCCTGCACATCGGTTTCTGTCCTTCCCTGTGTCTTCCTTGACTCCCTTAAGCATCTTCAAGACAAGTGGTTTTTAGGTCTTTGTCTAGTATGTTTGCCTTTAGGTGTATTTCAGGGTCAGTTTCTGTCGGATATTCTTTTCCCTTGAAAGGACTCTACTATATTGTCTTATTTCTTTGTGTGCCTTCTGATTTCTTTCTTTCTTTTTTTGTTTTTTTCTTGATCACTGGACATTTAAATCTAATATGTGGTAACTCTGGAAATCAACCCAATTTGCTGGTGTTTTTTGTTTTTACTGGGTTTTTTTTTTCTTAATTGTTGGAGGCTGTCTGTGCCAAGGACCAACCTGAGGCATAAATTAATGTTTTGTCAGGTCTTTTCTGGGTCTTTCCCTGGACACACATGGTCACGTTCTAATTTTCTCTGTATATCAGTTGTTTCTGAATTTCCTTGCCTTTAATGTCTGGATTCTGAAAAGGGAAAAAGTGAAAATTCAAGGTGGGGTATGGAGAGTCTGCCATTTAAATCTCTTAAAGTCACTTCAACTGGAGGGGGCTGGGCTTGCAGGGCTGGGCAGGTGCCACCATGCGTCCGCCTGCCTCTGTGTCTACATTCTGATCAGAGCACAGAGTCCGGCGCTTGGAGGAAGGGTCCTTTATGCCCCCCCTTGTCTCGCCAACTTGTGTGGAGGCACACATGCTTTAACCATGGGCTCCACACTGCTACTTCATGACTTAAAGGTTAAAAAAAAATTTTTTTTTAAGTTCATTCATTTATTTTGAGAGAGAAAGTGAGGCAGGGGCAGAGAGAGGGGCAGAGAGAATCCCAAGCAGGTTCCATGCTGTCTGCACAGAATCCAAAGCGGGGTTTGAACCCACAAACTGTGAGATCATGACCTGAGCTGAAATCAAGACTTGGACATTTAACTGACTGAGTCACCCAGGTACCCCTATGACTTAAAGGTTTTTAAAATCATATGGGGTTTTACAGCTAGGACGTCCCCATTCATGGGCAGCATCCTCCATCACTGTTCGGGAAGCACCCAGCTTAGCCCAGACAGAGAGAGATGACGCCTGGCTGTTCCACGCAGGTGCACCAGGGCGCACCTGGGGGATACGGTGTGTAGATGGGAGGGCGGCGGGGAGAGAACGTGGCTGTGCGCCAGCTGCCTTGACTTCAAAACCGGGACCGCCACCTACTAGCTGTGTGGCTATGACGCGTCATGTCGCCTCTCCAAGCCTCAGTTTCCTCATTTGTAAAACTAGGGAAGATACCAGTACCCGCTTCCTAGGGAAGCCCCCGGCGGGTCGTGAAATCCACAAAAGCATTTGTTGGAGAGCAGGAACGGTCAGCCCTTGTCTTAGTAATCCAGAAAAGCAACGGCGTTCACACATCAAAAGTAGCAGTTTTGCAGAATTGTGAACGATATGCAAAAGCTCTTGAGAAAAGGTTAAGTGAAAGTTAGACACAGACTACATCAACCTTTCTGTAAAGATGCTTATACATTTGCGTAGGTAAAAAGACGGGAGAGAAATACATTGAAATGAGGGATTATAGGTGATTTTTGACTATCTGCTTTGTATTATTTGGTGTCTTCAAATTTTTCTCCAGTGAGCACAGGATTACTCTTATAATCTTTAAAACGTGTTTTATGGAAACAAAAGACTCAGTATGACTCTGTGACTCAGCTGTGAAGGCTGCCAGGAAAGCTCGCGCCGACTTCGGCCGCATCAGTGGGAATCCGGGGTCCAGAACCTCAAACGGGACTGCAGGGTTCGGCTCTGGCGTTTTGTTTAGCCCTGGGCAGAGGTAACCACACGGCCCTTAAATGTCACGGCTGAACAAAATGTGGCAAGTGTGTGAAGGGCTCAAAATCTAGAGGAAAACAGGGCTGAACAAATAGTGACAGCAGATCGGGCGACGCAGGGGAGCCCCTGCCCTCTGGGGACATGAGGGAGAGAGAAGCGAGGGAGACGGACATGGGGGAGAGGAGGCAGAGGGACAGATACAGGGAGGGAGAGGGGTATCAGATTGGGGAGGGGGCTTGTGTTGAGCCCATCCGACCTGAGGGCTTAGCCACTGCCTTTCTCGTGACCGATGGCTGGCATGTACATCTGGACGCTGCCCATCCCCGACTCAACCCAGACACTGAGTCCAAACCACACCGTTCTTGTAGACCCTGCACATTGCCCCACGGCCCTCGGCTCTGGCCAACAGGTGTCTTTCCCGGAGTTTTGCAGACTGGCACCGGGGACAGAGTCCCCAGCCAGGGCCCACAGCCCCCTTGGGGGCCTTGATCCCTGCATGTGGAGAGGCCCCTCCGGATGAGGGTGACCACAGAGGGCTCAGGCACGAGGCTGGGCCTCCGGCTCTGGCAACGCTCCAGTCCTGGGTCCGGGGGTGCTTGGAGCCGAGCAGATCCATCCCTCTCCGCACTCACACTGGCTGTTGCCCTTCCCCTGCTCCGAATATGCCATGTCTCTCCTCTGGGTCTCCGCTCAGGCTGTTGCCCTCTGGGTCCTTCCGGCCCTGCCCGGCCCCCTCTGCCCTGTCAGTTAGATTCAGACTCTCTGCCAGACCCTCCTTCACCGCCAGCTGCACCCCTGCCATATCCAAGTACCCGGAGAGGAAGATTCTCTGCATTTCCACCACGATTTCCAGTCATTTCCTCAGAAATCAGTGCTTCCCACTAAGCCACGAGTGTGTCAAGGGCCGGGGCCTCGGTAGTGTGGTTTAGAGCCAGGGAGCCACAGTTCTCGGCAAATATCAAAGGAACCCCCAGGGTTTGTGAAGGAAGGAAAGGTTACTGAGCGCTGGCTGGCTGGGCTGCTGTGTGGACGGGCAGGCTGTGAGTACTGGTACCAGGGTTAACGCTCTGCAGGGGCTTTGCTGTCCTGAGTGGGAGGCTTTTCTCCAGGCCAGGAGGACATTATCCTTAGGAGTAAAAGCTGTCTTATCTCTGAAGAAGTCTCTCAACCTGGGACCCCCTGTCCTGCCCGAGGACAGCTCCCTCCGGCACAGAAATGAGAGATCTTTCCTGTCATTGAGCTGGAAATATCAGAGCGCAGTGGAAATTCATCATCAATTAAGTACATGCTCTGTTCCAGCCCTGGGAGGGGTACCCTGGGGTGTAAAAATGAGCCCTGAGCTTCAGTCTAGCGAGGCAGTCAATGAAAATGGCGCCGAGTGGAGAGTGGCTGGGCAAGCACAGGCTGCCAGTGGGGCAGAGAGCAGGAAGAGACAGTAGGAGACACAAAAGGCCAGAGGCTTTGGTCCTGCTGGAAAAGAAGAAGAATACCTACCTGTGCTAGTCAGCTATTATCAGAATAATGCTGTATAACAAATAGTCCTCACACTCAGTGACTGATAGCAGAACCCATCTTTATTCTCAAACTCAAGGGTCTCAGATGACTATAGCTCATCACCCTGGCTGATCCAGGGTGGGCTGTAGGGGGACTGGGTTTGAACTGAGTTCAGGCGTGATCCACCTGCCTGTTCTGGGGCACAGGCTGAAGGCTTTCCGGAGGAAGCCCTTCTTACCCCGGGGTTCTGGAGAGCAAGCAAGGAGCCACACCGTGCCAGCATATTTAATGTTTCTGTTTCTCTTCTGTCCACTAACATTCCATTGGCCAAAGGAAGTCTTGTGGTCAAGTTCAGCTTCAGTGGAATGGGGAAGCGCATCCTGGAGGAGCGTGAATATTTGCTGAATAATTAATTACCCAGCTATGGCCACTGCCTCGGAGAGCTGCTGTAGGATGAGAGGTGGGAGCGCCAGCCTGAGCATGTGGTAGTGGGTGCTCGTTAGGTGCCAGCCATTATCGGGGGGATGCAAGGACAGGCCATATCCTGAATGTCTTGATAAGTCATGTTCAAGATTTTTGTGTTTGGATTTTTCCCCAGAGAAGTGGGGAGCTACTGAGGCTTTGATCACGAGGATGACACGGTTGGATTCAGATTTTACAGGGATCCCTCTGGAAGCACAGTGGAGTCTGGGCTGGAGGAAGCGAGGCTGGGGCACACCTCAGGCCCAGGATGATGAGCAGGGAGGCATCATGGGAAAGGGAAGGCGCCATGAATTCCTGAAACATTAAAAACGTGGTCTATGGGACAACGAGATGGAGTGCGGAGGGGAGGGAGGTGCTCAGGATAGCTTCCTGGCTCTTGGCTTGGGTGACAGGGACATGATAATGAGATTCTCCAGTTGGGGAGCGCAGAAGGAGCAGGTGCATGGGGGGTGGAGGAGGGGAGGGGCGAGCTGGCTTGGACATGTTGGACGTGAGATTCTTGTAGACATGCAGTTCTTGGAGTTTAGGAGGAGACTGCGGACATGGGGCCTGTGCATCTGGGAGTCATGTCAGCTACACTAGGCAGTGAGGGAGTCCTAGTCACCCCAGTTTCCAGGGGCTGGAAAATATGCTGAGTTGGTATAAAGGAGTTTTTAGTGGCATACAATAGTATGTGGCCGCTACTGCTAGTTCCTTTCAGCTCTCCGTTCTCACGTTCTTCTTCCAAACTGAACCCTGAAATTGTTTGGAGGCAGCAATGCTCAGGTAAAAGACTCCAGTCACCAACCTCCCTATCTAGCCAACGAGTTGTAAGTAGTAGAAGTAATGTCTCTGAATTCTGGGAAAGTTCCTTAGAACATAGGGCCATACCTTTCTCTTCCTTTCTCTATTCTGACTACCCTGGTAGTCAGATGCGATGGCTGGAGCTCTGGCAGCCGCTTTGCACTAGGAAGCAGAGAGCCATCTCCTGGGTGGCTGGGGTGAAGAGAAAAGAGTCTGCTTTTCCAACACCTTCCTGGAGATCCTATACCAGCCCTGGACGGCTTTTTTACCTAGAAACAAATAAACCCTCTCTTGTGATGCCACTGCCATTTTTTTTCCTGTTAAACTCAGCTGAACTTAGTCCTAATGAAAACATTGTGATTCTGCGGTATGTGGTCAAGCTACAGCCTTGTACCCGCCGGCTGCCTTCATCTCTGCGGGATTGACAGGGACACTCAAACGCTGCGGAGCTAACGGCGAAGGCGTGCTGCGCCACCTGGTGGACACATAGCGCGCAGCATCTCTTTCGACGAAGGCACACCGCATAGCTAAGAATTGGGATGCTTTCTTTCCAGGCTGTGTGGCTTCTGCCGGCAGCGATCTGCACCCCAACTTGCTAATTTGATCTCAGCCCCAAGTCTTCGTGTAACCGGCGACAAAGTGAGGGCTCCAAGAGTCCTGGATGTCGGTGGACCTCCGAGAAGTCCAGGACTGAATTCCTGACTGCCGTGAGTCTGTCTGCTCAGGTGTGTTCTCAGACCCGTCTGGGGACTGTGTCCAGCTAGGCCTGCTGGCAGTGCTCCCCACCCCCCGCCAGGCTGAGGACTTCTGTACTAAATAAAGGGTTCCATGTGACCTCTCATTCTGCAGACTCTGGTCTCAGAGCAATAGTTAAAGCAGGAGAGAGGGAGGGCGATGACTCACTGACTCACGGAGCAGGAAATGAACACCAAGGGAGCCTAACCTGGCAGCAGGACTGGGACAAATAGATTTGTGGCCGTTTGAGCTGCTGGCGAAGGGGGCTCCTGCGGGCGAGCTTATTCATGCTTCCTTCCGCTGACCGCCGGTGCAGACCCGAAACGGCCAACACTGTCGAGAGTCGAGTTCAAACTGGAAAAAAAAATCTTGGAGTTTCAGGAATTCTGGTGATTTGGTGGCACCTGGGTACGCGGCACCTAGGTTTACTCCCCATCGGCCACTGGATCCTGTGCGACCCGGTGTCTGCCTTCTTCCTCTGGGCTCCTCTGGATACACAGGGAGGCCAGAACTCCTTCCAGCCCTGAAGTGGTGCTGTAACGGGCGCCTTTGTGATGGACGTGGCGTTAGGTCATTTCTCCAGCTTTTACCCCAGAGTGGCCCGTGGGTGGGGAGGCGGGTGCCGCGTGGGCAGTGATGGAATTCATCAGATCAGGGCACATCCTTGGTTTTCCCTGGTGGAGCCTGTAAGGCTGGAGTGCGGTGGGGAGGGGAGGAGAGGGTAGAAAGAGCGGCCCAGGGTCAAGGGCAGCAGCATGGTGGATGTTAAGAAAATTGAGCTGGCTGGGGCCCCTGGGTGGCTCAGTTCATTGAGCCTCTGACTTTGGCTCAGGTCCTAATCTCCTGGATCATGGTTTGTGAGTTCGAGCCCCCATCCAGCTGGCTGCTGTCAGCCTGTGAGCACAAAGCCTGCTTTGGATCCTCTGTCCTCCTCTCTCTGCCCCTCCTCCGCTTGCACTCTCTCAAAAATAAACAACAAAAAAAGAAGATAGAGCTGGAAGAAGAAATGAGATCAGGGTGGGGGAGGCAGGAAACACCCCCCCCCAGTCCAGAAGCTGTGTGCCTCAGGAGTGGGAGGAAGGGGCTTGGACTCAGCCTGGCATCTCGGGTCTCCCAGGTTGTGGGACTTAAGCAGACTCGTGGGCGTGTATTGGCAGAGCTGGGGCCAGGCCAGGCCCTGAACCTGCCCTGAACCTGCCCTGGGCCCCTGGGGTTAGAGTCCAACTTCCCATGATCAGGGTCCAGACAGCCAGGAAGCTCCTGCTACCTCTTTATCCTTTTTATTCTTAAAAACACAGCAATAAGAATATTCTTAAAGGAATCCTAATACCCGTTGGCTCTGAAGCAAGAGTTTCTATGTGCCCCCTCCCCCTCCACCAGACCCCCCAAAGCTGAGGCTGCCTTCCCCGAAAGGCCTCCAAGCGCAACAGGTTCTTGTTTCTCTAAATTGTCCAGCTTCCTCTTCGTTATGTAAAGCAACCAAATTCACTCCAAGCTTTCTCTATTTGCATCTCCACCTGGGAGCCGGGCAGCCACGAACACATCATTGTCTTACTCGCGAAGGAAATGTGCTGGGGCTGAGGAGGGGGGAGGGGGTGTAAGTAGATCTGCTTTTCTCTCTTTTCTCTGGGTGGGATCTTTGTAGCTTGTGGGATCTTTGTAGCTTTTGCAGAGAAGGTTGGGGGCGGGGTGGGGGTGTCTCTTCCCACTCAGAGCCCAGCCCTGTGCTTCTCCTTCTGCTGTTGCTTTCCCGCTCTGACAGCTCTGCCAAGCCTGGCACGGGGGTGCCCACCAGCACTTCTTTCCAGGAAGCGCTGGGATTTTGGCCCTGTCTTGGGGGAAAAATGCATAGGACCAGTCCTATTTCCCTATTCCCAGTGTGATAGCCTCTGGCAAGTATGCGTGGATGGAAGTGTGTGTAACAAGGGTCCCCCTCCTGGGTACGTCCGCCATGCCCCCACCCCCGTAACCAAACACACACAGATGTCTGGGCAGCTCTGAGAGTTTCCCTGTCGCTGACCCTGTATTCTGGGGTCTGTGAGCTGCCAGGGCCTGGGGCCAGCCTGACCACACGGAGGCAAATTATAGGATGTGCTCATGATCTGGGTAGAACTATCTGCTTACACCAAAGGATGTGGTCAGGGCTCCTCCTTGGGGAGACTCATCCCAAGGACCACTGAGTGGATGTGCCTTTCGGTCCAGATGACCCTGGCGCTATCTGACCCCCACTGGTCCTGTTTCCTAGGCATTGCTGCCTCCAAAGAATTGCGAGTGGGATTGGGAGGGGCAGAGAGAGAGGGGGAGACACAGAAGCCGAAGCAGGCTCCAGGCTCTGAGCTGTCAGTGCAGAGCCCGACGTGGGGCTCGAACTCCTGGGCCGTGAGGTTGTGACTTGAGTTGAAGTCAGAGGCTTACCTGACTGAGGCTCCAAACCCCTCCTCCCTCAATTTTAAAAATGACTGAGAAAAACTTTGTTGATTTTAAATAGTGTATCAGTTGTTATAAAAGAGCTTTGTCCAAATCCTAGAATATTTTTGGCCTATTTCATCTTTTTACTGCCATGCAAATCAAAGCTTCCCGGATTCCCAGAATATTAAGCACAATGCATGTTTGTTTGCTTAATTAAACATCCCTTGGGCACCAGGGAACCTAGATTCATGTTGCCAGGACCACAGCCATGCCTTCCCACCAGATGCCCGGGGTAGGATCAGGCAACCGGAGCAATATGGCAAAGGAGAGCAAGACCACACTAATGTTGAGCTGGGGTGGGCCCCCAAGCCTAGTGGGTGAGCCCATGCAGCTTCCCTTTATGGGAGACTAGAGCAGATAAGGGAGGTGGGGGGCTGTTCTGGGGGCCCCTCCAAAGCCCAAACTCAAGTCTCAGATCTTCCCACCAGCGAGGTGCTCGGCAGGGAGAGGAGAGAATGATGGCTGCCCCTCCCCTGCCTTTGGATGGATGGTGAAGACCAGGAATGGGCCGGCGGTGGGGGGTGGGGTAGCTCCCAGCTCCTCATTCAGAGTCGTGATGGGGAGGGAAGAGAGAACCACATCTGTGGGCTGATTACGTTCCACAGGTCTCTTTGGGATCAGAGGACAAAGTCTGGGGACAGGTAGGGACCGGCGAGGAAGCAGGCTGCTCTCTCCATCAGTTCCATCAATGAGCAGTAAGAGTCTCTCCCGTTTCCCCTCCCTTTCTCTTTTAAAATTTGGATTTTAATGGTTTCGAATGGGTTGTATAGTCTCAGGATTAAAAAATAAAACTAGTCAGCAGGGGCGCCTGGGTAGCTTAGTTGGTTAAGTGTCCGACTTCGGCTCAGGTCATGATCTCACGGTCAGTGAGTTTGAGCCCCGTGTTGGGCTCTTTGCTGACAGCTCGGAGCCTGGAGCTGCTTCGGATTCTGTGTCTCCCTCTCTGCCCCTCCCCTGCCTTTGGATGGATGGTGAAGACCAGGAATGGGCCGGTGGGGGGGTGGGGTAGCTCCCAGCTCCTCATTCAGAGTCGTGATGGGGAGGGAAGAGAGAACCACATCTGTGGGCTGATTACATTCCCCAGGTCTCTTTGGGATCAGAGGACAAAGTCTGGGGACAGGTAGGGACCGGCGAGGAAGCAGGCTGCTCTCTCCATCAGTTCCATCAATGAGCAGTAAGAGTCTCTCCCGTTTCCCCTCCCTTTCTCTTTTAAAATTTGGATTTTAATGGTTTCGAATGGGTTGTATAGTCTCAGGATTAAAAAATAAAACTAGTCAGCAGGGGCGCCTGGGTAGCTTAGTTGGTTAAGTGTCCGACTTCGGCTCAGGTCATGATCTCACGGTCAGTGAGTTTGAGCCCCGTGTTGGGCTCTTTGCTGACAGCTCGGAGCCTGGAGCTGCTTCGGATTCTGTGTCTCCCTCTCTGCCCCTCCCCTGCTTGCAAGCGCTGTCTCTGTCTCTCTCAAAAATAGACGTCAGCAACAACACAACAACAAATCAGCACGGAAGAGAAGGCAGCCTGGCGGCCGCTGTGTGCATACTTCCTGCTCTCCCTGGGGTTTGCAGGGCCTGGAGGAACCCAGAGAGGGACCTGCCCCTCCATTGCCCCGCCCTCCCCGTCCTTCCCTCTCCTCGCCCCCTCTCTCCCCTCCCCACAGGCTTTCCACTCAACAGCAACAACAAAACCCCACAAAAGCCCAACAACAATATGGAAATGAAGGCTCCGGCTTCACCCACTGGCCTCATCCATTCTATTTCTCCCCATTGCCTTCAGGTGCTACTGTTTGAATGTGTGTCCCTCACCCCCCCACCCCCCAACTCATATACTGAAATTCTAACACTGTGATTGCATCAGGACTTGGGACCATGGGGAGGTGCTTAGGTCAGGAGGGTGGAGCCTTCGTGAATGGGATCAGTGTTTTCCTAAAGGCGACTCCAGGGGGCTCCCTTCCCTTCCTCCGAGTGAGGATACGTCCAGAAATCAAATCTGCAGCCCAGAGGAGGACCCTCCCCTGCCTGTGCTGGCTCCCTGATCTTGGACTTCAGCCTCCAGAACTGCGAGCCATAAACTTGGGCTGTTTACGAGGCACCCACTCCGTGGCATTTTGTTACACACTAATGGTGTGTGACAGGCAACCAATTTCATTAGTATCTTCTTGCCTGTCTTTCTAGGGCATATATGTGTCCTGAAGACCTTTCCCCACCGGAGCAGAGAATCTCTTCGCCCATCCATGTCTTTCACAATCACCTGGAATTGCATCGTGTGGCTGTAGCACTGTTTATTAGACTTGCGGGATCTCTCTTGTAGATGGGTATTTGGGCTGCTTCCGGACTTCGCTATCACGAACGCTACGGTAGTGAATCACGCATGCGCGTGTTCCTCCCCTCCACCCCCACCCCACCCCCGTGTTTGTAGGTAAATCTCTGCGTTAAAGCCCTAGGAGTTGGGTCAGAGTGTCACAGGGTAAAGTGCTTTCTGTAGTGTCCTCCTTGGCTGTACCACTTTGCATGCCACCAGCGACACCCCCTGCAGACTTTCAGGACGCCGCTGTCCGTCTATTCTTTAAACCCAATCTGTTAGGTACACCTAGTATTTCAGTGAGTGTCAGTTGCCCTAGTAAAGGAGGTCTTTTCTAGGGTGCAGTGGACCGAGGTGAAGGGAGGTCAAGGCCACTTGCTTTGTCATCTGAGTGTGTTTCCGGGGCATGGCTGGCTGTGTGGCCTCGCCCTCTGTGCGTCCGCAAGAAGCAGCACACGGAGCTGAGCCCTGGGGGTTTATTGCCTGTCCCTGGGGGGGCATTTGGGCTTCTAGGTGGGGTGAGCTGGGGTCCTTCACACAGGCCTGTAGGTTCCGTTATAACTAAAAGGGTCAGGCATCAAGCAGTCGCCTTCCTCCTCAGGGATCCAGCGCTGGACGTAGTTGGGGCCACTGTCCCGAGGCCACACGATCACGGTGTCTCTGGACGCCAGGGACGGGTCCTCATCGAAGAAGTTGAAAGGCCGGAGCAGGAAGCCCACGGAGTTCCCCGGTGTGGCAGTGTTAGGGATGTCCTCTGAGTGCGGGATGTGCAGGAAGCCCACTGTGACCCAGGCTACCAAGTCCTGTGGGAAAGAGGAGGGGGTGTGGGCAGTGCAGGGGAGGCTCAGAGAGGGGAGGGGTGGGCAGTGCAGGGAGGCTCAGGGGGGTTGGGCAGTGCAGGGGAGGCTCAGAGAGGAGAGGGGTGGGCAGTGCAGGGGAGGCTCAGAGAGGAGAGGGGTGGGCAGCCCCCTCAGGCCACTAAAGGGAAGAGCACTGAGCTTGCCCTCCACACGGCGAGTGGCTGCTGTCCATCCTGGGACCAGGCACTGATCTGGTCTCGGGTTAGGGCTCGAGGAAGGTAGGGCCAGTACCTCATTTTCGATGTTCTCATTGTTTTGAAGAAACTCCTCAAAGACCACAGGTGGGTCCCAGGGGTCGTTCTGGTTATAGATGCTGCTGCTGCACACTTCCGTTTCCCGGTACTTGGTCACCGCCAGGGGGTACCTGCCCAGAGGAGATGCCAGGTGGCTCTGGGCACCAGGGAGCCTCCCAGCCTTTCGGGGAACATCTTCAGGGTCAACGATGGGGGAAAGTTACTGCCTTCCCCCAGATGTGAGATCATCTCCTGGGCGTCAGCCAGACTGACTGACTATCTACTGAGCCTCCCGCCCTCTGCGGGGCCCTCCACACCTCCCCCTCCCCAAACACACACGTGCTCACAGGCCCAGAGATACCAGCACGCGGACTCAGAATCTCGCAGATGCACACAGACATTTGAACACTGAGAGGAGCCTGGGGCCCTTCTCTGCCTCCCAGGCCTCCCTTACCTGGCCCAGGTGACAGCCTGCTCCTCCTGCCAGCCCGGGGGCAGCACCTGGTCAGCCATGGAGTGGATCTGAAGTCGGTAGCTGCGCTTATGGCCCCAGCGGTTCTCCTTGGGGCTGGCAAAGAGCAGGTACTTGGGCAGAGGCTGTCGGAAGCGAAAGGCCGCCTGGCGCTCCCGGCGGTAACTCGTCTGTTCCAGGGTCGGCTGCACCAGGTGGTGTCTGGGGCTCCAGGGATTGGTGATGTTTTCTAGCTTCATCTGCAGGGTCTGGAAGCTATTCTTCGTGCCTACAGGTGTGCAGGAACAAGGAGAATGAGAATCAAGCCCCCCTGACTGGAAATGTCCTCGTTCTGTTCTGGCATCTCCAGCCCAGACCCCCTGCAAGACAACCCACAAGGAGAGGAACACAGGGGATTTTGGGGGTGTACACTGAGCGCTGTAGGGGTAGAAGGAAGGGATTAAAACCAAGAAACAATGGAGGAGCAAGAAGATAATTCCGAGTTAGGCCTGTTCTGATAGTGATTTGATGTCGGGTCAAGTGTGTCATCATGACCCTGCCATATTCTATGGGGACATCATCAATCTAGGAGACGGGGAGTCAGGGTGCTGGGCAGTGACGTTTCTTACACTCCTAGGCATTGTCTCAATCCTAACCATCTGCAAGCACACCTTTCTGCCTAATCCATCCCTCTAGGGGCCACCGCAGCCCCCACCCCACCCTGGGGAAAGGCAGGGTCCCACTGCACCACCCAGGGCCACATTCACTGCTTTTCAGGGGCACACAGATTTCTAGCACTGCAGTGTTCAGAGAAGCAGGCCAGGCAAAAGCTCTTGATTTTATGATGCAAATGTTTGGCTGAGAGGGTCTTTCCAGAGCCCAAGTCCTACCTGCCACATCCAAGTCAACGCGGTAGTGCACTAAGTGGGTGTGCATGTTGCCAAGCAGGTGCGTGTGCAAGCGCGTTCCATGGCGCAGTCCCCCCGCAGTGTAGAAGGTGGCGTGTACGTAGCCGGTGGCATGCATCTTGGCCTCCATCACCCCGTTGGGGTAGAAGATGAAGTCCCAGATGTAGTCATAGTTGTAGACTGTGGACGTTGTCCGTAGCACCAGCACCTGGCCCTGTAGCCCTGCATAGAAGTTGAAGCCACCGCTGAAGTTGGAATTGAAGTGTCGCCTGAGGGGCACTCCTGTGGGCATCTCAAAGACACAGACGGCTCGGGGGTAGCGCACGGGGACATCGGCATCGTAGTAGTGGAGGGCATCTAGGAAGGTGGCAGTGTCCGGGCAGTCGATGCCAGGGGCTAACTCATGAGTGACGCTGCCCAGGCCCCAACCCACGTCGATGTACTTGGTCTGCATGCCCGCCGGCGTGTGTCCTCCGTACAGCGCCACCGCCTCCTGCACGCTCACCTCGTAGGCTACGCGCTCGCACCCGAAGTGCACGTTCAGGATCTGGAGCCCCGAGGAGGAGCGCAGCCTGTAGGAGAAGCTCCAGCCGCCATAGTGCACCGTGTGGCCCTCCAGCCGGTAGCGGGGACCTTGGGGCTGGACCAGGCGGGGGCCAGTCACGTTGATGGGGGTGGGGAAGTGCCCACGTGGCTTGTAGGAGGAGAAGAGGGGTGGTTCCTCTGTGCTCTCCTCGTCCTTGCCCTTGGGCGATGGGTCCTCCAGAACCACCGCGTCCACCTCTCCATCCTCATACTTCTGGGCCAGCTCTTCCGGGCTCCGGTAGAACTTCCCATTGTACCAGACCTGCTCCACCGTCCAGTCCTGGGCGTTGGTGCTGCCATGATCTATGAGGAGCTCCAGCCCAGTGGGGTGCAAGAAGTAGCCTTCTACAAAGCGCTGCAAGATAAACCAAGAGCGGCGCTGGCCAGAGGCCAAGCCCCGAGGCGCCACATCTGTGAAAGTCAGGCATCTGGAGTGACAATCTTGGAAGGAGAAGCCTGTGGTATCAAGAAAAAATTGGTGCAGGGGCTTCATAGTCTTTTGCAGGATGTGGCCCAGGAGGGAGTACTCCGCCAAGGTGATGGGCCTGGAGTTCCAGGTGGCCTGGTGCCCAGACTTGGGGGGCAGCTCTCTCATGTAGTAGGGCCAAGGCAGGGGCCCCACAGCGAACTCGGTGACATTGGGGTGCTCCTGGGCTCCGAAGAAGATGACGGCACGTGCCTCCCGAGCGGGAGGCCTTCCACCTTTATCCAGGAACTTCAGTATGTGTTGCTTCTTGGGCAACAGCATCTCAATGAGGAACACGGAGTTCTTGGCCATGTTTGGGGTTCGGGAAGGCTCCAGCCTCAGCTCCCTACGGGACCAGAGGAAGTTGTGCACCGCCTTCAGCTCCTGGGCACTCAGGTCCTCGAACACCCTGGCCTTGTGGTGCACGGTCCGTGGGGTGCACTTGGCCGTGGCCACTGTCTGCAGCACCAGCATGGCGGCGACTGCCCAGCCAAGGGCCAGGCTCCCTCGCTGCATGGCTCTGGAACAGAGTAGTAGAGATGAACTTAGTTGTTTTATGGGAGGAAGTGAATTTCCACTAGGCTGGAGCCTTGCACAGCGATGTCCCTTGGCCGAGTGGTTTTCCTGCAGACTCAGCTCCCTCCCTCACCCACCTCAGTGGGATTAGATCTCCATGGCAGCTGGGGACCCAACGCTGTTCAGATTTGTGCATCCCATTGACTGTAATTCTGCCCTCTCCTTGCTCGTTTGCAGACCTCCGAGAGTCCTGTGCATTTTCTCACCTAATAAACTCATTTTGCCCTTTTCTGTGTATTTGCTCAGCAGGGCAGAACCTTGGGCTCTTACCTCTCCACCTTGAGTGCTAATTGTGTCATTGGGTATTGACAGCAAAACTACATTTATGATACAATATGATATTTTTTTTATGTAGATACACTTCGAAATTTAGTGTCGAAGTTCAAAGACGCTTAACTGTGATCAGCCTGCCACTACAGCCGCCTCTGGTTTTCTTGTCTTTTCCCCTGGCCCTGGCGGGAAGGCCCCGGGGACTCACAGGACCTTGTGCTGCTGGGGCTGCTGGGTGAATCCAGACCCAACAAAATGACATGGGGTGAGCTCGCGATCTGCTATTAAATTTGTCAAGTCTCCTCGCTTATTTTAAAAACTAGATTTTACTTTTTAGAGCAGTTCTAGAATCACGGAAATTGAGCGGAAGATGCAGAGATTTCCCGGGTACCTCCTACCCTACTCATATACAGCTTCCCAATGAACATCCTTCTCCAAAGCGGGTCACTTGCTACCATCTATGAACCCACACTGACACGCCATGGTGATCCAAAGTCCACAGTCGACATTAGGGGTCACTCTTGCTGTTGTACATTCGATGGAGTTTGGCGAGTGTACAATGACACGCATCCATCAGTGTAGTATCGTACACAGCAGCTCTTCTGCCCTAAAAACCCTTTGTGCTCCACCTGTTCGTCCCTCCCCTCCCTCGAACCTGTGGCCACCACTGAGTTTTTTTACTGTCTCCATAATTTTGCACAGCTTTCACTTAGGGATATGCATTTAAGTTCCTCCATGACTTTTCTTGGTCAGGCTCCCTTTTTTCTTTTCTTTTTTTAAAATAATCTCTTATTTCCAGATTTCTTTCTGCTTTGCTAAGGAGTAAGATGCAGAGGAGAGCTGTGGTCCTTTTAATCTGAAGTTGGCTGTTCTTTTAGCTTTTACCTTTCCTGGTACAATCTTCTACTCTGACGTCCAAGCGGGCGGCAGGTGAGGTGGACAATGGCAATGAAGCCACATGAGGAGGGAGAACTGGCAGCCAGTGAGAGCCCAGGTGAGGACACATGAAGCATGCTCTCCTTCCCCACTTCTCACCCCCAGCACCCTGCGAACAGCATCCACGCCCTCTCTGTGCCTTTCCCATCTCGCCCCCGACAGTTTATGCCTGCAGCTGACGGTGCTGTGCCCCGGAGTCATTCCCTCTGGGTTCTTGCCCCTTGCATTCTGGCTCCTCCACCCCTTGTGTCTGTGTTTCTTCTTCCCCTCTCTCTCCATGCCTTTCTTCCTCTGCTTCCCTCCCCACCCATCACCCCTGCATGCCTCCCCCTGCACCCGCCATCAGAACGCACCTGTGTGTTCGACTGTGGGCTTGCCTCCGCTGCCAGCCTTTGTCTCTGACTCCTTGAACTTTATGGCTCTCTGGACCCCGCCCTCGAGGGAGGGACGGGGTGAGGCATGGGCCGACCAAGGTGAGGACCTGCCGCTCAGGGGTTCCACAGTTGTCATGGACAGCGGCAGGAGGACGTGTGCGGGGCTCTGGCTGCCCAAGGGCTCCTGTTACCCCTTTAAGGAAACAAGTCTGGAAACTCCCCAGTCCTTCACCACTTTAGTGACCAAGGTCCACTTCTGTTTCCCAAACATCACCGTGTCCTAGATCTGTCTCCCTATCATTCCTCCTGCCGCAAGGGACCTTCCATAAGACTTGCGTGCTATCTTCTCTATCTTGAGCTGCGCATGCAATGCCATCATCTGTTAAAGTAGGTGGCAAGTTTCAGAGGTCAAAGATAAAGACCAGGGCAAGTTAACTAGTAAGCAGGCTCACCCGAAACAGTTATATGGATAAAGGCAGGGGCTGGTAGAGACAGACACCAACACCAACAATGGAGAATTTGACCCACGTGTAGAATAGGGAACCAGAGACAGAATAGCTTGGGAGGAAGAAGCTACTGAGTTAGTCAGGAGGTCTTACTAGCCATCTCTGTGGGGAAAAGAAGGAGGAGCTTGGCTGGGGACAAGGTCATTCAGGATGGCTGGGGAAACTGTGAGTGGGAGAGGGGAGCAGCACTCTGGGGCTCAGGTAGATGGTAAGGCAGGTGTGGGCCAAGGAGGGAGCTCCTGGTCAGAGGGAAAGAATAGAATCAGGAATAGTGTGAGGCTTGGAAGGAGAGGTCATTACCCCTCTCATTACCAAGTGTTGCTTTCCTGTTCTTTCATTATTATGTGACTTTTGTATTTCTTGTCATTATCTTCCTGCTACTTGCATTGCAAGTCATTTTGGTATTTACTGGCAGCTAGATGAAGGAAGCAGAAAGTAATTAGTCAACCATTACTTGTTTGTCATTCCAGAAGGCCTTTGGTGTCTCCAAGAAAAAGGATTAGCTTTAAATGTTAAAATGATTTATATAATGACTTCTCTTACATCCTTTCTTCTTCATGGATCTGAAGGACTGAGAGCTGGTTAGTCTCCGTTATGGGCTCACCAGCACCATGGAGACTTGAGGATGTACAAAAGATCTGAATAGAGTTATGGAAACAACTTGACATTGAGAAGTGCAGTCTGTTTCCATTCTACAAAGGACATCATAACCAGGATAATGGGGTCAGGACAGATCAGGAAAAGATACTTGTAAAGATTAGAATAGAGAGGCACCACACATAAAAGAATGAAGTTTGACCCTTAGCTCATACCATACACAAAAATTAACTCAAAATGGATCAAAGATGTCATGTAAAAGCCCAAACTATAAAATTCTTAGAAGAAAACATAGGTATAAATCTTCATTATTTGAGTTCGTCTTTAAAAAACTTATTTAATTCATTTATTTTGAGAGACCACAAGAGCAAGCAGGGGTGGGGCAGAGGGAGAGGAAAAGAGAGAATCCCAAGCAGGCTCCATGCTCAATGTGGAGCCCAGCGTGGGGCTCAGTCGCACCACTGTGAGATCATGATCTGAGCTGAAATCAAGAGTTGCACCCTTGGGGCACCTGGGTGGCTCAGTTGGTTAAGCATCCAACTTCGGCTCAGGTCATGATCTCATGGTTCGTGGGTTCAAGCCCCGCGTTGGGCTCTGTGCTGACAGCTAGCTCAGAGCCTGGAGCCTGCTTCAGAGTCTATATCTCCCTCTCTTTCTGACCCTACCCTGCTCAGACTGTCTCTCTTTCTCAGAAATAAATAAAACATTAAAAAAAAAAGAGTTGGATGCTTAAATGACTGAGCCACCCAGGTACCCCAGAATAAATCTTCCTGACCTTGAGTTAGGAGGGATTCATAGCCAAACAACCAAAGAAAAAAACAGACAAAGTGGACCTCACCAAAATCATACACTTTTGTATTTCAAAGGATACCATCAAGAAAGTGAAGAAGACAACCAGAGAATGTGAGAAACTATTTGCAAATTATATATCTGATAAAGGAGTTGTCTGTAGAATATGTAAAGAACTCTTACAAATCAATAATCAGAAGACAACTAAATGAAGAAAATGGGCAAAGGATATGAATATATATTTCTCCAAAGAAGATACACAGATGGCCAAAAAGCACTCAAAAAGATGCTCATACATCATTAGTTTTCAAGGAAATGCAAATCAAAATTGTAGTGAGTTATGACCTCACACCCACCAGGTCGACTGGAATCAAAAATCCAGAAAACAAGTGTTGGTGAGGATGTGGAGAAAGCAGAACACTCAACGCACTGCTGATGAGAATGTAAATGGAACAGCCGCTGTGGAGATTGTTAGCACTTCCTCCAACAACTAAACACAGAGCTACCATCTGATTCAGCAGCTCCACTGCTAGGTAAATACCCAAGGGAAATGAAAACATATGTCCACACAGAAACTTGTAACAGATGTTCATAGCACAGTTACTCACAGCGGCCAAAAGGTGGGAGAAAACCCAGAGGTCCACGGTGTGATGAATGGATAAACAGTGGAATGGTATTTGGCATTAAAAGAGAGTGAAGTCAGGTCAAGATCTCATGTTTTGTGGGTTTGAGCCCCGTGTTGGGCTCTATGCTGATAGTTCGGAGCCTGGAGCCTGCTTTGGATTCTGTGTCTCCCTCTTTCTCTGCCCCTCCCTTGCTCTCTCTCTCTCTCTCTCTCCCTCTCAAAAATAAATAAAAACATCAAAAAAAAAAAGAGTGAAATATTGATACATGCTACAGTATGGATAAGTCTTTAAAAATATTATGTTAAATGAAAGAAGCCAGTAGAGAGGACAGGTAGAGGGGAGAGGTAAAGTGGACAGGTGGAGGGGACGGTGGAGGGGACGGTGGAGGGGACAGGAAGCACCGAAGGCCTCCCACGTGAGGGATGAGGATGAAGAGTAGTTTTGCCGGCAGGCAGGGAGGTGGGGCGTTCACGCCTGACTCTCCCTTTTTGTCTGAAGGACTACCTAGAGTGCATATTAATAGATAAATCACAGGACAGGGGAGCCCAGAATAAAAGTGACATGAGCCATGCCCGATGGTGAGCTCTGCCAGAGTTTGGAAAGAGATGCCCCTCAGAACTGTAAGACCCCCCCAGGTCTAGGGCTCCATGTCCTCCACACCATATTCCCAGGGCCGCCGTGGCCAAGCACCGCAAACCGGGGGGGACTGAAAACCAGAGAATATATTTTTGCTTATGGTTCCGAAGCCTGAAAATCTGAGCTGAAGGCATTGGCAGGCACGGGCTCCCTCTGAAGGCCCTCGGGGAGGTCCCTCCCGGCCGCGTCCAGCTTCTAGTGCTGCCGTCCACCCTTGGTGTGTCTGGTTTCCTTGGCTTGTAGACCCCTCACCCCATCTCTGCCCCCGCTGTCACCTGGTGTTCTCTGTGGGTCTGTGTCTCTGTGTCCCTCCTCTTACGAAGACTCCAGTTACTTAATTAAGGGCCTGCCCTACTTCATCTTAACTATTTACATCTGTAGTGACCCTATTTCCAAATAAGCTCACAGCCCGAGGTTCCGGGAAGGACATGATATTTGGGGGATGCTTCAATTCAGCACAACCTCTTTACATGTCCGCCCTTGTTGATGCCAGTCCACGGCCGTTGAGTGAATTCTTTTTTTTTTTTTTTTTATTTCTAGGAGAGAGAGAGAGAGAGAGAGACAGCGTGAGTAGGGGAGGGTCAGAGACAGAGGGAGACACAGACTCCGAAACAGGCTCCAGGCTCTGAGCTGGCAGTCAGCACAGAGCCCGACGCGGGGCTCGAACCCACGAACCGCGAGATCATGACGTAAGCGAAAGTCGGACGCTTAACCGACTAAGTCACCCAGGCGCCCCAAGTGAATTCTGAGCCCTGAGCTCTGCGCTGCCGACCCGAGGGCTCACAGACAAGAGCCTGAGTGGGGTCTTGGGGTGTATGAGGGACTGAGGAGGAGGAGGGTGCTCTGGGCAGGGGTCAGGGAGGAGCGAGGCCTCAAGGCTGAGACTTAGTATGCTCCTGGGACCCTGAGCAGGGTGGAGGTTCGAGGTGGAATGGGGCACAGTGGAGATGTCCCAGGTGGCGTGGACAGGGCGAGAACCACAATGTGCACTCCTGTCAAAATGTGGCGGCGGGGTGGGAGAAGCCTGAGTGAATGCAGGGGAGACCACGGAGGACAGAGGCACCTTTAGGGATGACCCCAAGGAACCTGGGACAAAACCAACACTTCTTGGGCTGAAGTGCTGGGTGAAGCCATTGTTTTTTGACTCAGGCGGGGGAATTGAGGTGTGAAGTTCTGGAATTCGGGCTTGTTTCTTTCCTAGCAGTTCTTTTTCCCAGCTCATCATGCTCCGTGTCTGGCTGCTGGTCCCTCCCACCACAAGGTTGTGGGTGACCTTGATTTCTGAAATAAGTCTCTCTCTTCTTGGGGTTAATGATTGATAACTATTACAGATAGCACTTGGGCAAAGACTGAGTTCTTTAAGTTCTGGGCCACCTGCCTCTCTTAAAGGGGCAGAGCTGATGGCCTTGGGGACGAAGCTGTAGAGGAGAGCAGTTCCAGTCTGTGGGGAGGGGCAGCTGAGTACGTGAGGATGGATCTAATGTCCAGGGTTGGGAGTCCAGAGATACAGCTCGCAGTTTCCCATTGCTAAATCTTGACACTGTTTCCAGAAAGTCACAGCACACCAGAGATAATTGGAGATAATCTAGAAAGTGGGATTGTTTCCACAGGAAAGACAGAGCTCCCCGGGGGGGCCTCCTTAGCTCTGCTGGGGGTCCCAGGGCAGGATTGAGGCATGGGGGGGGGAAGGCAGCTGAGTTCCTTGATTAGATCTTTGGGCTAGCAAAGCCAGCATCATAAGCTGTATCTCTGGTTAGGGAAGGCTAGTTTGCAAAGGGAAAATTCCACCACTTTCCAAATGCAGGGTCTCTGGTCATGAGGGGTCCTGGTACCATTGATATTTTATTTTGAGTCTGACAATTCTGTGTTGTGAATTCTGTCTTATGCACCGTGGTACATTTAGCAGCCTCCCTGGCCTCTACTCATTAGATGTTGGTGACACCCCCCCCCAAGTTGTGATGACCAGAAAAGTTTTGGGACATTGACAAACACAGGCTTATTTTGCCATATTGCCCTGTGTAGATACTGCGGCTTTTTTGTTTTTGTTTTTTTACAAACAGAAGGTTTGTGGCAACCTTTGCATCGAGCAAGTCTATTGGGGCCGTTTTTCCAACAGCATTTGCTCACCTCGTGTCTCTGTGGTAGATTTTGGTCATTCTCACATTATTTCAAACGTTTTCATTATTATTGTATTTGCTATTGGTGATCAGTGTTCAGCGATCCTGGATGTGACTGCTCTGTTATGGGGGGGCACGAGCTGCAC
>NW_027527443.1:0-5199 GCF_008692635.1 Crocuta crocuta | reverse complement strand
CAAGAAAAAGAAAATAAATGCAAAAGAGAAAAAGAAAATTGAATAAATTGACCTGTGAACAAACTCAAGTATGACTGAAATTACATTGTTTTCCCCTAGAAGTCAAACTATGAATCACTTAATACCCCATAAAGTAAGCAAGCATAGAGACTTGTGGTGTTCCTGAAGAGCGAGCTTGGCCCAGCTATTGCAGTAAGCCCTGTTCTCCACTAGATGGTGCTGCTTAGCTTACTGGGGTGGATTGTTGCCACACTTGCAGGTATGTATGCTCATACACAGGAGGAGTGAAAATGGCATCATCCAGCTACCCAGTCTTTAGTATCAGAACTCTATTCTCCCCGATCAGAAATCACGCACCCGCCCTTTGTCTCTGGCTTACATCCACTCTCTGCTTTTACACTGTCCATGACCAATCTATCAGCTTGCAAGGTGGCACCTCCCTCCTGAGTTTTATCTCAGATGTGGCTCTGTTTCCCGACCCTTACTTCTGAGGAACTGTGGCTTTGACCCATTCTGATCCTCTGCAGGTGGGTCTCACTGAACAACGGCCAGGTGCTGGCCACACCCAGGAGCGTTTGAGGAACTGTGCTGCTGCTGATGCCCAGAGATTGCAGCTGGGTGCCAGCCCGTCCCAGAAAAATTTCACATTGTCGTGTACCAGCAGTGTTTCAGGGATTATGGTAAGTCACAACACACATCTGACACCAGTCTTCACCCTTTACAATCTTGATTTAACACCAGCGAATGTGGTTGTTCTCTGGGTTCTGCTGTGGCATTTGCCTGTGGGGTGGCCACACAGCCTCTAACAAATGTCCTTCCAGCAGGGGATCTACCTCTCTCCGTGTGGCCTTAGGACCCACCAGACTTTACTCTGTTCCTGAGGAATCTTCCTTCCCACCACGCACCACCAGGTATTGAGCTGTGGAGTTTCAGATTCTGTGACCCCTCTGTTATAGTCTTAATGGAATTTAAACCCTCTCCTTTCTCCTTTCTCCTTTTTTGGTTCGGTCCCTGCGGCTGTTTCCATGTTCCCACTTTCTCTGCAGCTGCTTTTTGGGGGGTGCTTTTCCCCTACTGTTTTCTTTCTTAAAGCCCATATATTTGTGAAGTCATGAAAAAATTTTTTCACNATGAATAGATACTTTTCTAAAGAAGATATCCAGATGGCCAACAGACACATGAAAAGATGCTCCATTAGGGAAATACAAATTAAAACCACACTGTGATACCACCTCACACCAGTCAGTGTGGCTAAGATGAACAACTCAGGAATCTACAGATGCTGGTGAGGATGTGGAGAAACAGGAACACTGTTGCACTTTTGGTGGGAATGCAAACTGGTGCAGCCACTCTGAAGAACCTCCACACTGTTTTCCAAACAATTAAAAATAGAGCTATCCTACAACCTAGCAATAACACTACTAAGAATTTACCCAAAGTATACAGGAGTGCTGATTCATAGTGGCACATGTACCCCCATGTTTACAGCAGCACTTTCAGCAATAGCCAAATTATGGAAAGAACTTAAGTGTCCATCAACTGATGGATGGATAAAGAAGATGTGGTTTATATATACAATGGAATACTACTTGGCAATGAGAAAGAATGAAATCATGCCACTTGTAGCAACATGGATGGAGTTGGAAGGTATTCTGCTGAGTAAAATACCAGAGAAAGGGGCGCCTGGGTGGCTCAGTCGGTTAAGCGTTCGACTTCGGCTCAGGTCATGATCTCACGGTTCGTGAGTTTGAGCCCCGTGTCGGGCTCTGTGCTGACGGCTAGCTCAGAGCCCGGAGCCTGTTTCAGATTCTGTGTCTCCCTCTCTCTCTGACCCTCCCCTGCTCACGCTGTCTCTCTCAGAAATAAATAAAACATTAAAAAAAATAATCCAGAGAAAGACCGATATCCTATGTTTTCACTCATACATCGATCTTGAGAAACTTAACAGAAGACCATAGGGGAGGAAAAGGGGAAAAATAGTTACAGAGAGGAAGAGAGACAAACTACGAGAGATTCTTCAATACAGAGAACAAACTGAGGGTGAATTGAGGGGTGGGGGAGCGGTAAAATGGGTGATGGTCACTGCACAGGGCACTTGTTGGGATGAGCACTGGGTGTTGCATGTAAACAAATTTGACAATAAATTATATTAAACAACAACAACAAAAAAGTAGCCTACAAAGCTTCCCTACACCTCCAGAGGTTTCCTATGGGTGCATGATGACCTCTTCTGATTCCTGAGTCTCTATCCCAGTCTTCCTGGGCTGACTTGTTCAGCAGCCAGCGTGGGCTACCTCGTGTTTCCCGTCCTGGTGGGCCTGAGCCCTCACTGGCCAGCAGGGACCTTCCAGGTTTGTCTCCATGCAGTGTCATCATAGGCAGCTTCTTCCTGGGCCTTTTTTCTTCTAACCTGGAAAATAGGGGTTAAAACATTCCAGAGTGACTATGAGGATTACAGCTGATGAAGACAAGGCACCTGACAGGCTGTAGACCCCCAAGTTAAAGGCAGACTATCCTCCTCCTCCTGTCTTCACAGAATTTGTTCTTTACAGGAAGGAGGAAGAATGTGAACCATCTCCTTTGGGATCTGCTATCCACCCCCAAGCCTCTGCCTGTCTTCCAGTAAATTGTTTATAGCATGTAGGGGTCAGCAAACTTCAGCCTGTGGCCCCAATCTGGCCTCCTGTTGTGTAAATTTTGATTTGAACACAGCCATGGCTGGGTAGCATCGGGGAGTAGCTGAAGTGAAGATCGGTCCTGTGAGGCCAAGAATATTTCCTAACTGGTCCTGTATAGGAAAAGTTGGCCAACCACTGGCCAACGACCATTTCTTTGTGAGCTGGGATTTGTGTTATGAGCCTATTCAATCCAGGCTGGAACAGTTGCAATGGACCAACTTGGCCAACAAGGATTAAGTGATGTGGGCTCAGTGTTCAGGGAGAAGGTGTACATGTGTGTTGTCCTGGAATTGTTACCCGCAGCCCTGCTCCCAGAAAGCTTACAGTCTGTGTGGGTGAACCATGCACGAGCCACAGCCTGGAACTTGAATTTAGGCTTGTATGGGAACTAGCTCTAACCTTTTGATCTACCTGGGCCTCAGTGTCCTCATCTTCCAAATGGCCAAAATAGAACTTCTACCTTCAGAACACTATTAAAGACTTAAATGAGCCACAAAAGTGAACTTATACAGTGTTTGAGATACATGAGCCCTTTTCTCCCAACTGTGGCTAGAAGTGGTGTCCATCTTCTTTTTTTTAATGTTTTTATTTATTTCTGAGAGAGAGAGAGAGACAGCGTGAGCAGAGGAGGGTCAGAGAGAGAGGGAGACACAGAATCTGAAGACAGGCTCCAGGCTCTGAGCTCGCAGGGCTCGACCCACGAACTTTGAGATCATGACCTGAGCCGAAGTCGGATGCTTAACCGACTGAGCCACCCCGGCACCCCAATGGTGTCCCTCTTCTAACCTGAAGCCTCCTCCTCCTAAATCCATGTGTCCTGGGGCCAGCTTCCCCTCCTTCACTTCCCCGTACATACCGTCTTCTCTAGCCAGCAGACACCTTGTTGCACTGTGGTATCCCACCTTGGTCAAGGTCTCTGCCCAGGCACCCTTCCCTTGGCCTCCCAGTGTGGATAAGCAGGTGGTCTTTCTCGGTGAGCAGGCCCAAGGCAGTTTTCCAGGTGGGGACCACAAGCTGACAGTGTAAAGGCATTGCCAAGGATGCCAGGGTCCCTTAAGCTCCATCCTCGAGACTGCTCTTCTTCCAACTATTTTGGGGTCACCAAGTCCATGTCCTCACTCTTGTCCTGCCCCTTCCCCCAAAGCACCAGAGCAGATGGTGGTTGTTTTCTCCCTCACCTGTGGCCCTCCCAATTAGATTACCTCTTCCCTCACTGGTGCCTCACTTGGCAGGTGGTAAATGACACCCCCTGTGCCCTGTCCCGTGTGTCTCTGGGGACAGGGACATGCAGCAGCTGTAAGGAGTACAGAACAGCTTTTGGAGGCTCTGGGTAGGACCTGGTAAAGAAACTGTGGTAAGAGATGTGCCAAGAACCTCAAACAAGACCCCACCTGTCTCTTTCCTTCCTCCGCCCACCCGGAGCCCTTGTGAGCAGCCACCATGACCATCACCTTTGTCCATCCGTGAATCTCATCCTCTGCTGGCACCTGCTCAGGCCTGTCCCTTTCTGCTTGGATGCTGTGGTGGCCTCCTCCGTGGTCTGCTTGCTGCCAGCATCTCTGCTCCCTGCAGCACAGCCAGGGTGGGCTTCCCGAGGCAGATCTGAGGACACTGAGGAAGACCTGGCTAACCCCCTACCCGCTCACTACAGCCAGGGAACAAGGCCCAAGACCCTCAGCATGGCTGCCGCCAGTGCTCCAGGCCTGTTTCTGTCTCCAGCTACAAGGAACCGACTGCCCGCCCTTCTCTAGGCACCGTGTGCTGCCTTGGCTGGCCGTGGACCTCTGACAGCCAGTCCCTCCTGTCCCTGCACCCGACACCTGTGCCCACAGGAAGTCCCCCTGCTGCTCCCCTGGCATCTCCATTATTCCATCTGACATCTTGCGGTAACATAGCACTCAGCACCCGGGAGCCTGGGAAGGGAGCCTGGGCGCAGTCATGTCCTATTGCTGCTAGAACAGGCTGCCACCTTCATAGCAGCTTCAAAACTCCACGACCTTCTTTTCATCCAGGTCTGTTGGTCACCAGCTTAAAATGAAGTCCCGCTGCACTAAAAATGATGGTGGCCGGGCGCCTTAGTGGCTCAGTCGGTTGGGCAGCCAACTTCAACTTCGGTCATGATCTTGCCATTCATGACTTGCAGCCCCACGTCGGGCCCTGTGCTGACAACTCAGAGCCGGGAGCCTGCCTCAGGTTCTGTGTCACCCTGTCTCTTGGCCTCTCCCTTCTCTCTCTCTCCCTTCCTCAAAAATAATTAAGAAAAAACATTAAAAAATTTGTTTAAGAATGAGGGTGTTGGCAAGGCCGTGTTCTTTTCTCAAGGCCCTAGGGGGTGATTTATTTTCTGGCCTTTCCCTGATTCTGGAAGCCACCTGAATTTCTTGGCTTGTGGCCTTTTCTCCTCTGAAGCCCGTACCTGCAGGTAGAATGCTCACTGGGCCTCTCTTTCCCTTTCAGTCTCCCCGTTCTGTTCTATAGGACCCTGGGATTATGTTGGGCACAGTCATGCCATCTGTGCACT
>NW_027527442.1:1656546-1685441 GCF_008692635.1 Crocuta crocuta | reverse complement strand
AGAGTGACGGTGCTCCAGTCCCTTCTTGAAGCAAGTGCTGCTCCTTGCTTTTTTGGGTNCTCTCTCCTTTTCCCCTCTCACTCCCCGTAGAGGGTAGAGGGGGATCGCCTCCCACCCTGGAGTCTCCGATCCCGGCCCGATTTTATCTTCCCCAGTTCGCACTCGCATTAGAAGTCTCTCTCAGTGGATTCTGTGTCTTTTTTTCTCCCAATCTCTCAGATTTTGTAAGGTTTCCAATGGCTTCAGATCTTTTCTGTGTGATGTATGGGCGCGAGTGCAAGTACGGAGCTCCTTATTTCTCCGCCATCTTGCCCTCTCTCCAACTTGAAATTTCAACAAATCACAGTTTTCAGCACTTTATCTCCAGAGTAAATCAAATTTAACCTGTGGCAAGTGTACAATCTTTTTGGCTTAAAGGTTCCTTATGAGCTTAAATTTCACATCTCAGTCTTTAAATGAATATACTGTCCCTATCTTTTACAAATGAAAATTGGAGCGTGAGATAAACATAGTGCAGTCAGAACAAACACTTCAAGTGTGTGTGTGTGTCTGTGTGTGTGTGTAGTTATCTGATTATTCCCTGTTGTACTGTAGAGTTCCTTCTCTGAATATATTAACCATTCCACAATTAGAGAAAATCAGACAGATACGATAGTTTAAAAATGTAACCATTAAGCTCTATAGGATTATTTTTTCCAAAAAATTTTGTTTCCTTCATGTGAAGCTAAGAAATGACACATAATTCCAAATTTTAGAATCTTGGTTTAAATATGAAACATACTGCATAAAATCAATATAAAAAAATCATTCAATGCAATGAATATCCATACATCTTATTTTGAGATTTGCTGATAATTTGGAACTGTTGTACAACAAGAACAATATTTGAATTTTATTTACTGATATGTGACATAGTTATAATTTTTTACTAATGTCTTAGATAACTTTGATCAAATGGCCAAACCCAACTGAAACTCATTACCTTCTCATGTATAAAGAGAATACTATCTTACAAGCACCCCGAAATGACTGCATGATGCAATGAGTGTAAAATGCATTGTAACATTTAAAATGCTATATACAATTTTGAGTTGTTAAATTTACCCAACTTTTTATATAAATATTATGATTTGAATTTAAAAAGAATTTGGAATTTAAGAGGAAACAAAATCTAAAATCACCTGTAGGGTATTAAAAGTTTTATGATCAGCTGACATAAGGTATTAATGTGAAAAATTTTATAAAAATTTCTTGGAACATACAAGATATCACTCTACCTCAGGGCCTTTGCATGGGCAGCTTCCTATGCTTGAAGGGCCCTCTTCCTTATCTACATGGCTTGCTCCTCATTCCCTTGTCTTTGACCAAATGTTTCTTCCTCAATGACTTTTTGCTGAACTATCCTTAAAACAGTAGTCTTTCTTCTCACTCTCCTTCATTTTCTTTTCTTTCCTCCTATATCAGTTAACATTTATGACCATCTGGCATACTATATAGGTATTTATTTGCTTATCTTTCGTATCCATTGTCATGGGAATATAAGCTCAAAGAGAAGAATTTTTAATTTTTTTATACATTACCCTATCATGACAATTTTCTGGAGTATATTAGGGATCCTATCTATTTTTTATCTATCTATCTATCTATCTATCTTTCTATCCATCATTATTTGTTGAGTAAAGTGCATGTATATTTTACTGTAAGTTAACCATACAAGTTGTGCCTGGATCAGCACATGGATGATGTGTTACATCATTTTCGTGGTTAATATGTCTGAAGGCATATTTGCACCAAATGACACAATTGTATTTTCCTTGCCATATTTATACTACTGGAAAGGATAAAAATAATAATGGGTGATACATATAGCACCTTACATGTGCCAGGCACTTTTTAAACACTCTACTTACAGTAACTCATTTATATCTTACAACAATCCTTTGAGATAGCTATTTTTATATTATCTGCATTTTATTGGCTATTAAAAATAAGGCACAGATAACTCATGGTCAAACTGCACAGTTGAATATTTCTTTGAATGATATTTTCGTCTAGTTTTGGTGGAATCTTTTATTGTTAATATAATGTTGCAGTTTTGCAATGTCTAACATAAACACATTTTGAACATATTGTTATTAACTGTAAATACTCCTCAATGCTTTCTTGTGTTTCATAACTTACTTGGAACTTTTGTATGTAATACTGCCACTGATTAGAACAATTTTGCCATTTAGATTACCAAACAAAGCACTACCGTATACTTGAAAATATTTGTATTATAGCTATGAAAATGACTTTCAGATAAATTTTGAACAAAGAGTTATGCTAAATAAGTGAGAATAGGAAAATTAGTCAGCATTCATTCTAAAGAAATAACACAAATTTTATTAAGCATTTTCAGCTAGATTGAAAGTGCTTCTTATGAGAAAATTAATCTTATTCATAGCATACATTAAAAAATGTAAGCATAAGACTTGAAATACATGGAGAGTTATTGATGTGCTGTATGCTTCATAAAGTTTATTCCTCATATCTGTTCTGTTATTAATATAAAAGAATTATATATTAAAATAAAGAAAGGGTTTTTAAATCATTTAAAATCCATTAGAATTTGAGATATTTTTATAATTAATTTTCCACTGAGATGAGAATTCAGAACCTTGAAACAACTTGCAGATGGGCATTGTCATAGTGAAGAGAACCTTTGTCATCTTCCAAGAATCATTTTACTCCGTAGTAAAAATTCAAGGAACATTTATGTCTCACAATCAAGGTTGGTGGGCTGGTTCTTGGAAGGAAGATTGGGTGGCTTTCAATGCAATATAATTTTAATGATATTTATTGAACATAAAATGTCTTTCCCTTTAACTTCTTTTTAAATGCAAATACGCTTTGGAAAGAAGGTGTTTGTCAACTCAGTTTTTTAAACCTTGGTTCCTTTCCTGATTCTTGAAAGACATAGAGCTAGGAAATGAATTTGGTGCTAATAAATAATAATTGGGAAAAAGTTTTTCATCATGGCACATCATGATGAACGTTGTCACTAGCATAACTTTTACATTAAAACAATTTATTAGTTGTTTATTATTGTGAAACATATTACCCCTAAAATTACAGATATAAAACAATACACATTTATAACTTCAGAGTTTCTGTTACCCAAGAATCTGTGATCTGCAGTCATCACAAGGCTAGATTGGATCCTCTTTCTAGCTTAATCACCTGATGATTGGCAGAGTTGAGCTCCTCCCATGTTTTCAAACGAAGAGGCCAGTCTCTCACAATCTGTTGTCTTGAAACCTTCATCAGTTCCCTGTGTAGAGCAATTACAACATGGCTCCTTGCTTCCTCAGAGTATGCAAGAGGACAAGACAGATTTCCACCAGAAAGAGAAGGCTAGCAAGCAGAAGTCACAGAGCTTTGTAATGTAATTATGGAAGTGATATCCTGTCATACTTGGCATATTTTATTCATTAGAAGCAAGTCACTAGGTCCAGTACACACTAACAAAGTTAATAATCATTTTTTACCTTATAAAATAAAATTATGTATTCATTTAAAAACATATGACAGAACTTCAGTTTTCTGGTAAATCACAGAATATCAATTTAATTTCCTACAATCAACTGGAGTGTTTCCTTTCCAATCTGGAGTGTTTCCTGATCTTCTTGACAGGGCATTTTACACTCAGGAGGTCGGTTTTCTCACTACCAAGTTGCCACTAACAAATAGACACTCCCCCACCACGCCATTGAATCACCCTTTCAATTGTTTTCCATGCAAAGAAATCCAAAGGACATTGGTCAGCCTTTGTTACCTGACCTACTGTCATCATTTTACATGGTTGTTCCTCCCTCTCTTGAAACGGAACTTTCTTCATCCATACAGGCACGTTCAATGCTGTGCAGCCTACACAGTCACAATATGGTCGCAAGGAATCCACTGAGACAGGCACATCTCTGTTTTCTTCCATGTTAATTTGAGAATCTAAGTACTGTGGCTACAGAGGGATGGGTCTTTGCATCAGGGACACATTTCTGAGAGGGAATTTCTTTTCCTCAAAGAAAAATCAATAGTGATGAAAGCTCTCCCAAGAAGGAAAAGACCCTTGGGGGCAGAGAGATCCATCTGGCTCCAAAGCTGCCTTCCTAGAAACAGAATTAGCACACATGGCTCCCTGCTGCCATTTTCTCTTTCCCCAAGGGAACTGAATGACTTGAAGAGTAGAACATCTTAGGAGCAATTTATTTAATCAAGAGTGATGAGAATTAATTCTTAGCACCCATATATAAAGGTGCCTATCACAGTCTTACATGTTTTCTGTCCCAATTTATGGCTTGTGAGAAATCCTTCAGACACAATAAATGTATTGTTTTTGATAAAAATAACACATGTTGCCAGAAATGACTTTATTGCCAAATGTTGCTTTTGGTATTACTGCCAAGCACACTAGTTATAAAATTACACATATTCTACTAACTGCTATTTTGGGACCATGTTATTTGAAACAGGTGATTACTGGAGGTGTTGCAATTTTTCTAGCATATTGCTTATTCAATATTTGATAAGTGTTGCTAGCAAACTATTTGGAACGGAAACATTGAAGACAGGTATGAGATATTTGGCCAAGATTTTGTGATTACATGTGAAATATTTTGACAGGAGCTATGTATAGAGAAAAAATTTTAGAGACAAAAAACAGGATTTTCTAGTAGGTAGCTAATGTGTTGTATTTCTATAAACAACTAGATCTCTATTAACATCAAAGACATCATTTTGGGTACTAAAGTAGGAATTTCAAAATAATGTAGACATGGCTTTTGAATTATTTCACAGGAAAAAGATTTTACTCATACATATTAATATTTCTGATAACATATAACACATTACCCTTGTATCATAGTTTGTTTTTTACTTATTTTTATTTTTACTAGTTTTACTACATGTTTTTTCCTCTGCTATAGCAAGGGCCCAGGATGTGTTGATTCTGTTATTTGTTCTTTCATGAATTCTCTGGTCTTTAGTTTCCTGGGCTCTAAATGTAGATACTGGACTCAATGTTGTATAACATCTCATCTAGATGTATCCTATGAGTTAATGAGCATCAGTTCCTTCAGAGAAATATTTGTACCACTCTTTTACTTATTTTCTATGGCCTTTAGTATGTGATAGGTGCTTCATAAATATATGGAAAATGACAAATTAATGCATATTAATATTTCACATTAATTTTATTTAATATTTATTGAATCCCATTGTGCATTAGATGGGGTCCTAGAAAGGAAAAAGTCATTAGGTAAAACCTAAGTTAATCTGAAAAGAGTAGACATATTTAGTTAATAACGCATCAATTTTTGTTCCTTAATTGTGACAAATACACCATATTTTATAAAATGTTAATAATAGAGGAGTTTGGATGAAGAGTATATGGAAACACTCTATAATAGCCTCTGAATTTATCTATAAATCAAAAACGATTCTACAAATCAAAATTTTTTAAAAAGTCAACAAAATTTTTCTTTTGTTCATTTGGTTATAAAGGTTGTCCTTTTCTTAACCTTTATTTCGAAATAATCCTTAAGGTTTTATCAATTAATCTGTCCTGAGAACGTGTTAGAAAATATTTAAACAATAGAAAATTAGCTAATTTTTTGGTCTATAATAAGCACATATGGAAGGTGTAAGTTTATTCTTTAAAACTTCAGGCTCTTTTCTTTCTCTCTGATCAAAAACAAAAGTTTGAAAAAAAACACGCTGTTTTTGTTTATTTCTCCACATTGGCACATTTTTTTTAACTTAAACTCACAAATATGTCAAGATACTAAAATATCAAATGATATAAAAGGCAAATCAGCAATCAAGACAAGTTCTTATTCCCCACAAGAACAAACATGAGTCACTTTATAGAACTGCCTTAAGAATTCAAGATCAAAATATAGTGTGTTGAATTCTTTTTTTTTTTTAATATTTTTATTTATTTCTAGGAGAGAGAGAGAGAGAGACAGCGTGAGCAGGGGAGGGTCAGAGAGAGAGGGAGACACAGACTCTGAAACAGGCTCCAGGCTCTGAGCTGGCAGTCAGCACAGAGCCCGACGCGGGGCTGGAACCCACGAACCGCGAGATCATGACCTAAGGGAAAGTCGGACGCTTAACCTACTAAGCCACTCAGGCGCCCCTAGTGTGTTGAATTCTTAAGTGCTGTCAAATACAATAAAACAAAAATTATATCAAGAATTAATAAAATAAATTTCACATACAAGTAAGATTAACCTCCAAAGACTGTTGGGTTGCTGAATGACCTTAGCTTTTCTAAAGAGAAAGAAGCAATGGTTTCCACTATTTATCCAGATTTTTCTAATACTTTGTCATACCATACATTGAATTATCTACACCAAATGATTTCATCCGGCTTTATTTAGACTTAAGATGATGGTTTTCCTTTCATAGTTATGCTTTTAAAAATTATATCTCTGCATCTATATATGTATTTTTTATATACCTCAACATATTTATCATTTACAGTGCTCTTTATTCTTTTCTATAAGTTTGTAAACTAAATTTGTACCATCTTGGTTCATATCCTTTCAGCTTGAGAAAAACGTTCCCAAGTAGTTTTTTATAGTATATTCCTAAGTAATTTGTTAATATTCTTTGCAGCAAAGGATGCACTGCTATTATCCCTATTTTATGGACTGTGCAAAGAGAAGTAAAAAGAGGGCACAGACACAGTGAAGGAAGAAAGATCACCAGTGTCCTAGGTAAGGAGCAGGTTTAGAATAGAAGAATGTAGCAGGTCAGATGATGAGAAGGAAGATCCTCCTGGTGACGGAACCAGGTCATAGAATACCATGTTCAAGCATATGGCAATAACCTAAGACTGTGTTATCAGAAACTGAGCACAAAGTAGGTTGTGCTCGTGGCTGTTTGATCATGGCTATTGGCCAGTTGCTAGAATTAAACGACCAGATGAAAATAGAAATTCAATAATTTTGGAAAACATTATAGTTTCATGTAATTTTGAACACTCGTTTTGAATCCACAAATAGTGCTCAGACTTCAACAGTAGGAGGTTAAGGTGTCCTAAGTGAGAAAACTGAAGGGCTGTAAAGGCAGTTAGGTAGATGATTTATTTCTTGAAATAAACCATTTTATGGAAAAGATCAATTTAGATAAATATGTTTCAAGTAGTTAAATATAAATCCTGATATTTTGCCTGGAAATGGAAAGCAGTTAAATGATCCTAATTACTTAAAAACTATATCTGTTTATCAGTTTCAGTTATAGTCCTTTTATCAATGAAGACAAATTAGGGTGCATAGTGCATATGCCAAATATAAGGTGACAGAACACCTTATAATCAAAGACATGATTAAACAGAATAAATGGTTAAAACACCTTGTTAAGGAAAATGAGACCAAAAAGTAAGTAAATCTGTAAGGCAGTGTGAATCTTGTTTGTGGGTTATTAAACAATCTAGTTAAAAAAATTAAAGTCATTAAACACTGAATACAATGAAAATAATTGAATAAACTTGCCCCTAAAGCTCAGCTGAAATTAATCAATTTCAAACATCGTGGGAGGATACAGTAAGTAGACTTAATGTCTAGGGTCCCAATAAAAGGCATGCATTTATGCGAAGTGATTATTATGTAAATAGATGCTTTGTTAAATCTAGTTTTTAAAATTACACTACACATTTAATGATTTTTATAAGAAGCATAAGGTAGATAAGACACAAATGTTTTAAATAATTGAATACATTAAAATTGAATACAACACAATACAAATATTGGATATGTTGACTATATTTATAAAATAAATGTATTTCTACTATGCATCCTATATCTATATGTTCTATGTTCTTTAGTGTAAATTTAACTTTATGTATTAATGCACTGACTTTTCTAAGATGTGATTTTTAACTCTGAAATAATCATTTGGATATTTGTGAGGTATTGAATTTTGTGTAGTGCTTGTAAATTATGTTGGTATTATAATTTTTCTTGCATGCTCTAGTTTACAATGCTTTAAAAGTGCTGTGCACATCATAGGTCAATGAATATACATTGCATGAATGAATGAATGGATGATGAATGGCTTTATGAGGTACTAAAGATGTTTTCTTTATCTATAATACATTTTCTCCTAACCACTAGTGATCAAATCCTCATACATTCATTAAGGCCCATTTTAACCAGTAATTTTTTTGTTGAAAACTTTTCTCCTCTTTCATACACTGCTTCATTTTTTTAAAGCTCCATAACACTTTGTAGCTTTCTTACATCACTCATATATCTCTGCTTCATGTTTTTCAGTCCAGTGTATCCTGAGCACTCACCTTTAAAGAATCCATCTTACTCAGGTAAATGCATGCTAGGAACTTTCAGGAAAGTAACCTTCTAAAAGGATCCATGCATTAACAACTGTCAACATGCTCTCAATTCTTGCATCTCTGTTTTAGCTATATCCTTTCTTATCTCTCTGCTCCTATTCCCGTTGCAATACAAAGTACCATCTTTATATTGATCATTCTAGAATCTTTTCTTCTTGCTTGGCTATGGCACTTTCAATTTACTTCACGGTGCCAATTTTGAGATGTGACCTTTAATCTTATTTCCCTCCACAATGGGTCAGATGCACTTCTCTGCACCTACTCTCATTCTGATCCTCTCAATCTTTTAGATATAATAAATGGATACTGCCTCCATCTTTTCTTATTTGTGTTCTTGTCTTAGATTGTAAACTGTCTCTACTCTCAGTTCTGTCTGCCATCTAAACTTGAGTATATCCGATTCCTATATTTCAGTTTCCTTCTTAGCAAAACAGTGAACAATAAACATAACGCTGATAAGAGGACCTGTCTATTTGGAGTAGTATCTGGCACACATTAAGGGCTCTGTAGAAGTTTGCTGTTATTCATAGTTTTAAACCCACTTACATACTAACCTGTACCTTGTAGAGAGCTTCTATTCAGTGTCACATTACAAAGAAATACATTTAATTTTCAAAAGACTTATAACATAACTGCTGGGAGCCACCCTGGTCTCGTTGGATGACAGTCACAGCGAGGAAATGGCAGCGTTTGCACAGCTCCTGCCACGAGAACCGAAAACTGGTATCTCCTTCTGCTACTACTGGCTCATGTTGGAAATGAGCCTGCGGGTATTGACCAGGCCTCACAATATTCCAGATCAAACCAATATTCCCCACACAGATTCCTCATAATGAAAAGCATATTCCTGCCTTTTCAAAAGAGATTTTAGATGAAAGCATTATGGATGATTGTCAAAAGGTTCTTCCTATGGGCCTTGCAGATCCAAGACATCCATAATAAAGAGAGTTAAGAACACAAAGAGTTACAATTGATCCTGGCCCTGAGACAAAGAGCCTAATTTAGAGTTAAGGACAGATATCCACCCCCACCCAATTGTTTCTGCTTGGAGCACAGACCCCCAAGGCATCTTGTGATCAGTTTTTGGAGTGATTTATTCTGACCTTGAATATGCTGATTGCTCCCTGTGAAGGAACCTACTGAGGAACTTCTTCTTTTGTGATTATGGGAGCAAACATTGTGTTTCTGAAAGCCTTGTTTTTCTTAATACTTCTCCTTAAACAAACAAGCTATTGACCCCTGCTCACAAAGAAGTAACTTCACCCTTTTTATGCTAAAAACATTGTCTTGTATGCTAAAGATACCTTCCTTCCCCATAGGATAAGCATCTAAATCCCCTACCTCAATCACTATTGATAAAGGTTTTGCAGGAATCTTCTACAAATCTATGTTCTGGGAAATTCTTACATATCAAAGAAGTTTGTCATCAAAAACCACTGTCTAAGGCAAATGCCACTTCTGTGCCGTCCCCCAAACACTTAATTATAAAATAAAGTTGAGCCCCAGTCAGAGTGGAGATGCCTGTCTGGTGATCAGAAAGAATCTTGGGGCTCTCTCATCCCTCCCTCGCCAACACCGTCCATCCTTCAGGGACCCATGGACTGGCCAGAACATGGAGGCCAGAACTGGCCTCCAGCACATAACCAGTTATGTCCTTGGTAACTCTTCCAAACTATATCCGTTTCACAGCAGTATTTCCAAAAAGATATGCTTATAACACATATTTGCAGTTTATTTTTTCCTCTTTTATCCTTAAGTCAACTCCAAGTAGGATTTCTTCCACATAGTTTTACTGAAAAAGGTTGCAGGTGGCCATCTTCAGGCTGAGGCTAATATTCAATGTCTTGTGTTGGTTTCTTAATAGGCTTTTTTTCAAAAGTAGATTTTAGCGGGTTGCCTGGATGGCTCAGTCTCTCTCTCTCTCAAAAATAAATAAATAAATAAATAAATAAATAAATAAATAAATAAAGAGTACATTTAGCTTTATAGCAATGGAGATCAGAACTTTGGATGTCTGTGTGACTCGGTCAGTTATGTGTCCAATTTGTGAGCTCGGCTCGCATCATGTTGTCATGGTTCATGAGCTTAAGCCCCACATTGGGCTCTGTGCTGACAGCGTGGAACCTGCCTGGAATTCTGTCTCTCCCTCTCTCTTCCCCTACCTTTTCATTTGTTCTCTCAAAATAAATAAATAAACTTTAAAAAATGGTTTAAAAAGAAAGAAGTTACAGAGATTTCCCATATCCTCTCTGCTTCCACACATGCACAACTTCCCTCATTATCAATATCACCCCCCCCCCCACACACACACACACCAGAATGGTCCATTTGTTAAAACTAATGAGTCTCCATTGCCACATCCTTAATGCCCAAAGTGCATAGTTTACATTACTGTTCACTCCTAGTCTTGTTTAGTCTAGGGGATTGGTCAAATATATAATGACATGTGTCAACCATTATATTAGCATACAGAGTAGTTTCCATTGCCCTAAAAGCTTCCTCTTCATTTTTGTAAGTATCTCAGTAATATTTGAAAGGATTACCATTCCCATCCTTCCCTCCATAAACACTTTTTTCTTTGTCTTCTGGGATACTATTTAAGTGTTTTTATTTTTCTTATCTCACTCTCCCTTCGCAGTCTTCTTTGCTAGCATTCACTCCTCCAATAGTCACCAAAATTCTGCCCCCCTCTTCTTTTCATTGTATTTATCTCTCATAGGTGTCTTCAAATTGCCATGTCCAAAGAGTGCAATTTATCTCTACTAAAAAAAGCAGCCTTCAAAATGAAGTCTACCAATGTCTTCTCCAACTCAACTGATTCTCAACTGTTACCACTCTCTATCCAGTTGTATGACTAAAAACTGGTATCATTTTGATTCCCCTATATCTTCTCTAGCTTCTCTAATCTGACTGGTCCTCACTGCTAATATTCGACGTGTCCATTTTCCCATTACCTGTTTTTGTCTCCAAATCATCGAATTTTATAGCTAGCCTTTGCTTTGCCTGTACATTAGGGATTCACAGATAAATTTATTTTTTTTTCTTCTTTTAGTTCACATTTCATATACTTTCATGGATGAAATAAAAACATCCATAGGTCTAAACTCTCAGCTTTAAATCTTTGTTTCTTATCTCACCAAGATACTGCATCCCAAGAGGATATATCTTCTTGGATGGATAAAATTCAGAGTAAACATTCAGAAACCCCCACTCAATTTCTCTGTTATTCCACTTTATTTTCATCTATTACTTTTCTTTTGAAATTTTTAAAATGACTTTAATGTTTACTTTCTCAGGAAAAATAGCTATATTCAATAACATTTATTGTAATACCTAATTACAAATCATATATGACTTAAGCATTAGTCATACCCATGACTGAAAGACTTTAAGGAATTTGCAGATACTGAAGACTTTATTTCAACTGCAATTAGTTTCCAAAATCATGGCTTGCTGTAAGCCACTAGGGAGTGAATTTCCTGAAGTGGAACATACCTAATTATTTCTGCTATATCCTTGGTATCCATTAAATGATGCCACAATGAAGTCTATGAATTCTACACAATTTAAGCATTTTAGATAATATCAAGATAATAACAAAAGATTACTCTAATGATGAGGACCAGGAAATATGAGACATGACTTAATGTTACACTAAAATAATATCTCAAGTTGACATAATGTTTGAGGTTTTAAAAGTGTTTTCATGATAATATATTTCAGGTCTGAGTTGTTAATGAAATCAAGATCTCAAAGTATTTCTTAGTATTTTGAACCATGTTCAGGAAACTTACCTGTCTTTAAATTGCTGTCACTAACATAATATGTGGATTTTTTTTTAAATCTATAGCATAAGTTATGGTTTCTTAGGGTAATACATAAAACTTATAATGAATCAACTTATAATAAATGAAAGTAGAAAAAGAGAAGATCCTTATGTAACTATTGCTACCCACTTTCACTTTTTCTACCATTTCATAATGAACCTGATCTTTTCTTATAGAGATGAATCACATTTGGTTTTGATTACAGTAAAAAATTTCACGGGGCTTACATTAAAAATCAGTTCCACACTAGGGGAACGAAAAGAGTGTTTGGAAGTAGAGTTCACTCCTTCACGTGATTGACTTGGTAATGAGACTTTTGAGTGGTAACATTTTGGGATATTTTGTTTTACAAGTTGAATAAGCTTTGATCTCCTTGCCCATCTTTAGGGCCTTTTTTACACTAATACTGTTGAGACAAAAAAAGACAGTGGTTTATTCAAAAGTAACTTAAAAAGTTTGCATTGTAAGTTGGAGCATTAAAGGCATGCTTCAAAATATTCATGTACAGGAATCTGTCTATCGATAATTGAGAGATAACTACCTCAAGGCAGAGACATACTTGCTTCAAAAATGTGTGTGATTATTTATTCATTTATCACATTTTTTATTATTAACTGGGGAAGCTCATTGATTTTGCCTCTGGGTAAATATACAGAAAGAAACAGCTTTAATCACTCCTCTTCCTACTTGATCCTTTCACGTCATTCAGATAAAAGATTGAATAAGTAGGACGACTTTATGCTTTGATTCACGGGTCAAAGATCACATTTTTGTGCCTCTGGAAAGCAATTTCAGAGCTATGAAGTCATCAGGAGAAATAATTTTGCTCCCTCTGGTATACACTTACTTTTTCTTGGGTGTTAGTTTAGCAACAAAAAAAAAATCTTGATACTATTAGACAAATTTAATTTCAGATAATAGGTACTTTTGGGGTATAGGAAATCATGAGAAGGTGGTATTATCAAATGATAATAATAATAATATAGTAAAACTATTATCACTACTGAAGATTTACTATGTGCTAAATGCTGCTTTAAGTTATTTTTTTAAGCTTAAATAGTTGAATCTTCACAGATACCTTATGACTTCTATTATTGTCATCTTACAGATGAGGAAACTGAGGCACGGAAAGGCCTTTGAACTTTCCCAAAGTTACTCAACTAATAAGTTAAAAAGCTGGGATATATACTCAGATAAACTGTTTCTAGATTTTACAATAACCAATAGCAACTTTTTTTTTTTAAGTTTATTTATCTACGTTGAGACAGACAGAACATGAGCAGGGGAGAGGTAGAGAAAGGGGGAGACTCTCAAGCAGTCTCCTAGCTGCCAGTGCAGAGCCTGACTTGGGTCTCAAACCCACAAAACAGAGATCATGACCTAAACCAAAATCAGGAGTCGAACAATCAACTGGCTGAAGCAACTTCTAGTTTCACATGTCCATGAGGCATGACAGGGCACTCTGCATGTACTTGTATGGAACCTAGACCCAGTGTCCAAAACTCAGTATATTTACTTTCTATGCTGGTTTATTGGATTAAATCATTGAATTTAGTGCCTCACTGTAGATCCAGTAGAGAAATATTCTGACATCTCAACTCAAAAGTCTTTTGTACTAAGTTTTGTTTCTCTTCACCTTTACTGGATAGGGAATATTATATAATTTTATCAAGGATTATTCAAGCAACTACTGCCTTGTTATATTCATATTATAATATAAACTTCATAAATTAAGAAACATAATATTTATATTTAGCTATAAACTGAATAATTTTTCTTCATTATGCTCATGACGACTCACAAGAGTACAGAGGTGTTAAATATTTGAAACTATATTTTAATTTTCAAATATATAGAGGATATATATGAAAAATTTAGTTTCATTGGGGGTAAAATTAAAGTTAGATCTTCATTTTCAAATGTGGACAGGTTAAGTGTGTTTTTAATTTAGGAACAGGAAATTTAGTGATATTATTTACAGTTAACATATTAATTATGTTTTAAATTATAATGTATATGTGAGTTTTAGGATATGAGGACTGATTAAATTATCAAACACTATATAAAATTTATAAACATTTATTTTTTTTAAGTTTTTATTTATTTTGAAAACAAAAGAGAGACAATGAACAGGGGAGGGGCAGAGAGAGAGAGGATCCCAAGCAGGCTCTGAGCTATCAACAGGAAGCCTGATTCAGGGTTTGAAACCACAAACCATGAGATCATGATCTGAACCAAAACTGAGAGTCAGACACTTAACCAACGGTGGAGCCAGGAGCCCCAGAAATCTTAAATTTATACAAATATATTTATTAATCAAATATATTTACTTCCTAAATTGTAATGATAAATTTTAAGTAATGGTTTCATAGACTTGGCTGAATATCACACAATAGATATGTATTTCTTTATCTTGCCTAATTGCTGTGGTTAGGACTTCCAGTACCCCGTTGGATATGAAGGGTGAGCATGGGTATTTTTATCTTGCTCCTGATCTTAGAGAAAAAGCTTATAATCTTTTACTGTTGAGTATGATGTTAGCTTTGGATATGTCATCTGTGGACTTTATTATGCTGATGTATGTTCCTTCTGTACCCAATTTGTTGAAGGTTTTTATCATGATAAGATGTTATATTTTATCAATTATTTTTTCTGCACCTACTGAGATGATCATAGGATTTTTATTGTTCATTTTATTAGTCTAGTACATCACATTTATTGTTTTGTTCATGTTGAAACCCACTTACATCTCAGGGATGAATCCCATTTGATCATGGTGAATGATACTTTCAATACATAGTAGAAGGTATCTAAATCATAAATGAAGTAGTAAAATTGTCTTTATGTGAAGACTGGATGATCTTACATATAGAAAATCTTAAAGACTCCACCAAAAAAAAAGTTGGAATTAATAAGCAAATTCACTGAAATTGTAGGACATAAAGTCCATATACAGAAATCAGTTGTATTTCTATATATTAACAAAATATTTGAAAAGGAAATAAAGTAAGCACATTCAAAATAGCATCAAAAAACAATAAAATAATTAGAAATAAAATTAAGCAAGGAAATCAAAGATCTCTACCACAAAAACTATAAGACTTTGATGAAATAAACTAAAGCTATTAGAATAGCCATCACCAAGAAGACAAGAGGTAAGTGTTGGCGAGGTTGTAGGGAAAAAGGAATCTTTGTACACTGTTGGTGGGAATGTAAATTAGTTCAGCTACTGTGAAAACACTATGAAATTTTCTCAAAAAAATTAAATATAAAAATATCCTATGATCCAGGAATACTGTTTCTGGATATATATTCACAAGGAACAAAGAAAGCATATTGGAAAAAATATCTGCACTCTGATGTTTACTGCAGCATTATTCACAATAGCCAACACATGGAAACAACCTATGTGCCCATCAACTGATACATGAATAAAAAAGATGTGGCATATACATACACAAATATATAATGGGATATTTTCAGCCCTGAGAAGGAAGGAAATTCCACCATTTGCAATAACATGTATAGACCTTGAAGGCATTATACTAAGTGAAATAAATCACACAAAGAAAGACACTACTACATGATTTTACTTGTACGTGGAATCTTAAAAAGCTGAACTGATAGATAAAGAGAGTAGAATGGTGGGTACCAGGACCTGGTGGGGTGGTAAGGAAATTGAGGAAATGTTGGTCAAACAATATAAATTTGCAGTAAGAAGATGAATAAGTTCGGGAGATCCAATACATAGCATTGTGATTATAGTCCACAATATTATTCAAAGTTGCTAAATAACTGGATCTTAAATGTGCTTACCACAAAAACTAAATGCTAATTATTTGATGTGATGGAAATATGAGCTAACACTATGGTAGCTATCATTTTGCAATATATAAATGCATTAACCTAAAACACCATGTTATATGTCAATTATATTTCAATAAAAGATATGTAGTTGGTATATTAGTCTACCCAAATATAATATATATGTGTGTTAGCAAACATTTGAAAATAGGAAGAAAACACAAACATGATTTCATTACTATTTTTAAGCTTATTTATTTTGAGAAAAGAAGTGCGAGTAGGGGAGGGGCAGAGAGAGCAGGAGAGAGAGAATCCCAAGCACCTCCTCAGTCAGCACAAAGCCCAGTGGGGGATTCAAACTAACAACCTGTGATAATATGATCTAAGCCAAACACAACCCATTGAAACACCCAGGCACCCCATTATTTCATTACTATTAGTCAATTTAAATTTGAATTTTGTTATTGGATTTTAAATTTCCTTTCAGTACCAAGGCTAAATATGTATGTAATCCCATGATTACTTTAGCAACTACTCGCAGAATTTATGTCAACAAGTAACTTCTAAAATTTCCAGATTAGTCACAAGGATAGAATTTGCTATAATCCTAATTCTCTCTGAATTAATAGTACAGAAAAAATATTAGCAACCTTTAAATTCAGAGCCTCTGCCTTGGTATGCTATTATGCTTTTTAACTGCATGTCTTCTCTATGTCTCTCATTTATTGTCCTCCACTTTATTTTAAAAAATACCTGACATTAGATGTCCCAAATTTCTGATGACATAGTTGAATTAAAAATCTTCTAATTGATGTTTATATCTCCTATTCTCACGTTGTAAATCTCTTCCCTACAAATTTATTACGATGCATTTAAAAAAATTAATGTTTATTTTTGAAAGAGAGAGAGCCAGAGCACAAGCAGGGGAGGGACAGAGAGAGAGAGAGAGAGAGAGAGGGAATCATAGTATCTGAAAAAAGCTCCAGGCTCCAAGCTGTCAGCACTGAGCCTGATGTGGGGCTTGAACCCACAAACTGTGAGATCGTGACCTGAGCCAAAGTCAGAAGCTCAACCAACTGAGCCACCCAGGTGGCCCATTAAAAAAATTAATGTTCATGAAGGAGTTTAAAGCAAAACTTGGAGACTCTTATTTATTCTGATACCTTTGGTCTGAAAATCTAGGAATTAACATTGCAGAATGGTGTGTATTAAAAGGAATACAAAATTTATACATGAATACATTCATATACTAGGCTCTATTATAAAAATATCCAGGCTTAGACAACTAAATGAATAAATAAATAATAATATTTATGGTTTTTTCTCCAAACATACTTGTGTGGAGCGACCTGGGTGGCTCAGTCGGTTAAATGCCCAACTTCGGCTCAGGTCGTGATCTCACAGTTTGTGAGTTTAAGCCCCATCTTGGTCCCTGTGCTGACAGCTTGAAGCCCGGAGCCTGCTTCAGAATCTGTGTCTCCCTCTCTCTCTGCCCCTCCCTTGCTTACTCTGTGTCTCTCTCTCTCAAAAATAAATAAACATTAAAAAAAAAACTTCTTTGTACAGTCTTGGGCATAATAAGTACACTGTAAAAAGCATACTATCATCAATATGTTCTCAACGTGTAATGTCTAAATACTGGACAGTGTTTTTTTCTCACAAAATTCAGTTGTTTGCATATATTTGTTTGTTTTTATGCATACAAGGGCCTTTACATGCCACCCATTTTGCTATTTTATAAAAAAAAGAATCTATGCTAATCACTTCTGACACTCAACTTCAGTTTCTATAGGCTACCCACTGAGCAATCCACAAAAATGAACATTGTGAATCGGTGTTGACACGAAGATGATAGAATATATTAGATACACAGAAGCATAGGGCACTGTATCCTTGTAAATTAAAACAAACAAATCTTGAAACAAGAGTGATTCTGGCAAGGATTTCATATCCCAAGCCGTTTTTGCCTTATCTTTTTCTCTGACATTAAGCTCAACTCACTGTTTCCATTTCAGTCTTATCCAGAAATTAGCTCAGTTTTTGTTGTTATTATTGTTCATGATCCTGCATTTCAGTGTAGTAAAGCCCTACTAACCTCTGATTCCAGACGAATTGGATTATTGACAACATTTTTTATTAAGACAAATTTTCTAGCACAGCTTTAGATTCACAGCAGTATTGAGGGAAAAGTACAGATATTTCCCATATCAATACTCTGTCTCCTCCCACGCATAACCTTCCTGATAAGCAATATCTCCCACCAGAGCTGTACATTTGTACAAATGATGAGTCTGCATTGATGCATCATAATTATCAAAAATCCACAGTATGCATTACAGTTCATTCTTGGTGGTGTACATTCTATGGGTTTGAAAATGTGTATAATGGCATGTATCTATCATTATGTTATTATACAAAGTATTTTCACTGCCTTAAAAATCTGTGCTCTGCCTATTCATTGCTCTGCCACCCCTAATCCCTGACAACCATTCATCATTTTACTGTCTCCATAGTTTTGCCTTTTCCAAAATGTCACATAACTTGTCTCCATAGTTTTGCCTTTTCCAAAATGTCACATAACTTAAATAATAAGATATAGATTTTTTAGATTAACTACTTCCACATAGGAATATGAATTGCAAGGTTTCTCCTTGACTCTTCATGGCTTAAAAACTCATGCCTTTTTCTCGATGAGTAATATGCCATTGCCTTGTTGAATCACATTCATTCATTCATTCATGGACCACGTGCATTCACTAACTGAAAAACATGTTGATTTTACTTCCAAGTTATGTCAATTATGAATATAGCTGCTATAAGTTTGAGTTTGCAGGTTTTTTTCATGGACAAAGTTTTCAATTTCTTTGGTAAATACCAAGTAAGACGATTGCTGGGCCATGTGGAAAGTGTATGTTTAGTTTTGTAAGGAATTTCCAAACTGGCTTCCAAAGTAGCTTTACCATCTCTCATTTCCATTACTAATGATTTGGTTCCTTTGCTCAATACCTTCACCAGCATTTGGTGGTGTGAGTGTTACATATTTTGGCCATTCTAGTAAGTGTGTAATGGTGTCTCACTGTTGTTTTAATTTGCATTTCCCTGTGGACATATATGTGGAACATCTTTTCATATGCTTATTTGCCATTTTATTATCTAGTTTGCTGAGGTCTGTGAAAGTCTTTTGTCTGTATTTTAATCAAATTGTTTTCCTATTGTTGAGCTTTAGGAATTTTTGTTTATTCTGGATAGCCATTTTTATTAGAGATATCTTTTGTGAATATTTTCTCCCAGTCTGTGGAAGACCTTCTTGTTCTCTTGACATTATCTTTTTCAGAGCAGAAGACTTTGTTTTGTTTTGTTTTGTGAAATCCAAGTTATTAATTATTCCTTTCATGGATTGTGCCTTTGGTGTTGTATCCGAAGGTCACTGCCGTACCCAAGGTCATCTAGAATGCCCTCTATGTTATCTTCTAGTTTTATAGTTTTACACTTTACATTTAGGACTGTTATGCATTTTGAGTTCATTTTTTTCCGAAAGGTANCTAGACTGGTTTCTGTTTTTATTTTTTTTTTTTTTTTTTTTTTTTTTGGCACATGAATGTCCAGTTATTCCAGCATCATTTGTTGAAGACTCTATCTTTGCTCCATTGTTTTGGCTTTGCTCCTTTATTAAAGATCAGCTATTATGGAGTTCTATCTCTGGTTTCTCTCTTCTCTCTCTATTCAAATATTACATTGAAATATTTGTCTCTTCTTTTACTAATATCACAATATCTTGTTTCTGAAACTTGATAGCAAACCTTGAAGTTGGGTAGTGTCCATCCTCTGATTTATTCTTCTCTTTCAATATTGTGTTGGCTATTCTGGGTCTTTTGCCTCTTCACATAAAGTTTAGAGTCAGTTGGGAAATATCCACAAAATAACTTGCTGGGAGTTTGATTGGGATTGCATCAAATCTATAAATTGAGTTAGGAAAAACTGACATCTTGACAATACATAGCCTTCCTTTTCATAAACAACATGGAAAATCTCTAAGTTTATTTAGTTCTTTGATTTTATCAATTAGCATTTTGTAGTTTTTCTCATATATATCTTGAACATATTTTGTTAGATTTATACCTAAGTATTTAATTTTTGTGCACTAATGTAAATGGTATTTTGCTTTTAATTTTAAATCGCTTTTGTTCTTTACTGGAATATAGAAAAGTGATGGACTTTCATATATTAACCTCCAACCCTGCAACTTTGCTATAATTGTTTATTAATTTCAGGAATGTTTCTCTCTTTTCTTTTGGACTTTATACACAGGCAGTCATGTCATCTGCAGGCAAAAAAAAAGTTTTCTTTCTTTCTTTGCAATTAGTATGCTTTTTTTTTTTTTTTTGCTTTCCTTTGTTTTACGCTCTAGCTACAGCTTCCAGTACTATACTGAAAAGAAATGATAAGAGGAGACACCTTGCTTTGGACTTGATCTTTGTGGGAAAGCTTTGACTTTATTACTATTAATTTTGATGTTATCTGTAGATGTTTTGTAAATATTCCTTATCAAGATGAGGAAAATTGTCATCTATTCCTAGTGCACTGAGACTTTTTTAAAATAATGAATGGTTTTTGGATTTTATCAAGTGCTTTCTCTGCTTCTGTTGGTATGATCATGTGATTTTTCTTTTGTGGCCTGTTGAAGTAATGGATTACATTAATTGGTTTTCAAATGTTGAAACAGCCCTGCATACCTGAGAAAAATCCCATTTGATCATGATATATAATTGTTTTATTATACTAGCATCAGAACTCATCTGAGCCTAGTGCTTTCTGTTTTGGAAGATTAATAATGGATTCAATTTCTTTAATAGATGTAACCCTATTCAGGTCATCTATTCTTTCTTGCATGAGTTTTTTCAGATTCTGTCTTTCAATTTGTCCATTTCATCTAGGTTATCAAATTTGTGGGCATAGAGTTGTTTGCAGTATTTATTATTTATCCTTTTAATGTCAATAGAATTGGCAGTGTTGTTTTCTCTTTCACTTCTACTATTAGTAATTTGTGTTCTCATTCTGTTTTTTGTTGGTTATCCTGGCTAAGAACTTATTGATTTTATTTATCTTGTCAAAGAACCAGCTTTTGTTGATTCTGTCTATTGATATCCTCTTCTCAGTTTCATAATAATAATAATTCTTATTGTTTTTTTTTCTTCTGCTTATTTTCTTTCTTTTTTTACAGAAAAGGAAAGGTTTTATTTGTTTGTTTATTTAAATCCTGGTTGGTTAACAGATATTGTAATAATAATTTCAGGAATAGTTCTTTTCTTCTAGGTACTTTGGCTCTAATTTGGTCTATTTTTGCTGGGTTTCCAAGGTGGAAACTTTTACAATTGATTTTAGATCTTTCCTATTTTCTAATATATATTTTCAATGCTATAAATTTCCCTCTAAACACTACTTCTACTGCATCCATACATTTTGATAAGTTGTGTTTTCACTTCTTTTTTCAGTTTAAAATATTTTAAAATTTCTCTTGAGATTTCTTACCATTTACTATTTGGAAGCTTGTTTAATCTCCAAAATTTTGAGATTTTTCAGCTAGATTTCTTTCAGTGATTTCTAATTTAATTCCACTGAGGTCTGAAAGCAGAAATTATTTTACTTCTTTTCTTTAAAATTTGTTAAGGTATGTTTTATAGTTTATCTTGCTGAATATTCCATGTGAGCTTCAGAAAAATGTATAGTCTGATGTTACTGAATGAAATCATCTATGGATGTCAATGAAACCCAACATGGTTGTTGGCGTTGTATTCTACTGTTGTTGGATGACGCAGTGTGTAGTGTCAGTTATATCCAGTTGATTGATGATGTTGCTGAGTTCAACTTACTGATTTTCTGCCTGCTGGACCATTCCATTTCTCATAGAGGGTTTCTGAAGTCTTCAACTATCATAGTGCATTTATCTACTTCTTTTTGTAATTCTACTAGTTTTTGCCTCACAGAGTTTAATTCCCTAATGGTAAATACATACACATGCATGGTTGTTATGTCTCATTGGAGAATTGAACTATTTATCATTATGTAATGTCCTTCTTTATCCTTGATAACTTTCTTTGCTTAGAGGTCTGCTCTGTCAGAAATTAATATAAGTACTGTTTTCTTTTGATTAATGTCAGCATGGTGTATTTTCTCTATCCATTTAATCTATGTGTCCCTATAGTTAAAGTGAGGTTCTGTATATAATTTATAGTTGGCTCTTTTTTTAAATCCAGTTTCACAATTTCTGATTTTATTGATGCATTTAGACAACTACAGTTCAAAGTGATTATTGATATAGGTGTATCTATCATATTTGTTACTGTTTTCCATTTGATAGCCTTAGTCTTTGTTTATTTTCCTTTTGTCTTTCACTCTTTTCCTGCCTATTGTAGTTTTAAGTAAGCATTTTATATGACTCCATTTTCTCCTTTTTCTTACCAGTATGCACATACAGCTAGCTAATCCAAGTCAAATTTCAAATAACATTATACTACTTCATGGGTGTTGTATCTTTTAATAATAAAATAACCCTCATCTCTCTCTCCCTTGTCTTGTATAATTATTGCCATTCATTTCACTTATCCATAAATATACATAAGCCTCTCTCTCTATATAAGCATCAAATAGATTGTTGGTATTTTTATTTTGAACAAAATATTATTGCTGGTTAGGCAGATTTACTGGCAACAAATTCTTTCAATTTTTGTTGTTCTGAGAAAGTCTTTATTTCGGACTCACCTTTTTAAAGATAATTTCTCAGGTTACAGAACTCAGTTTTATTGTTGTTGTTGTTTTTCTATACTTTGTTTAGTCTCTTGCTTGCATGATTTCTGAATAGAAGTCAGATATGATGCTAATCTGTTTCTCTCTATAAAATGTATTTTTCCTCTGTTGTTCTTTAGGAAGTTTTTTTTAATTTTTGATTTTCTATAATTTAAAAATAATATGGTTAGATGTATAGTGTTTTTGGATATTTATCTTGTTTAGTGTTTTCTGAGCTTCCTTACCAGTGGTTTTGTGTCTGACATAAGATTGGGAGAAATTGTCAGTTATTATTATTTAAAAGATTTCTTCTGTTCCTTTCTCTCCTTCTTCTCCAGGTATTCCCACCACATGTATGTTATGCCTTTTGTAACATTTTTCCATAATTATCAGTCTGTTATTATTTTTTTTTTTTTAATTTTCAGTCCTTTTTTTTCCCCTTTGTTTTCCAGTTTTGGATGTTGCTATTGTCATGTCCTCAAACTTAGAGATTCTTTCCTTACCCAATCCAGTCTATTTTATCCAGTAGGGCTCTTAAAACAGTAGCTATTTTAAAGTCCCAGTTTAATAATTCCAACATCTTTGCCATCTCTGTTCTGTCTGTTTTGTATTTTTTGCCTTTTGGTATATCTTTTAAATTTTTCTTGATAGCTGGACATAATGTACCTTGTAAAATGAATTGCTATAAATAGGCTTTTAGTAATGTGGTGGTAAGGTATAGGGGGAGAGAAATTGTTCTTGAGTCCTATGGTTAGAAGCTTTGGTAGTATTTCTAATGCTTTCTCCCTACTTAAATGGCACAAGATGACTAGTATGGTATGGAGTTGGTTATTTTCTTTCCCCCAGGTCACTTAGTCCCTGAGAACACACCAGCATGTTAGGCTCTGGTTAATTAGTTTCCTTTGAGTGCAAGTCTTGCTAAGAACAGAGTTTTCTGGTATATTAAACACTGTTTCATTTCCTCTCCTCCTACTGGAAGTTCTAGGAGATTTTAGCTTCAGTATTTATTGTGGGAATCTGACTGAGATCCTGTAGGTAAATCTCATAGTATTGAGGGGCTGTCCTATGACTGAGTCGCCCTAGAATTTTTAACTCTCAGAGTTGTCCATACTGATTTTCCAGCAATTCGTCATTTACAGCTCAGGTTTTTCCTATCCTGCCACTGGCTGCTGTTGTGTTTCCCCACATGAATCTCTGCTCCAGTAAGCCCTGACTCCCTGGATCTGCCTGTCGTCCTCTTCAAACTTGGTGACGATGGTTTGCCCTGTGTTCTGCCCTTTCTTACAGATCCAAGAAGAGTTGTTGATTTTTTAGTCTGTTTAGCTTCTGAGTTGTCTTTAGAACAGAGTAGTGACTTCCAAGCTCCTTACAAGTGGGAATAGAAACCAGAAGTCTCCCTAATTTTGTTGCTGATAAGTGAAATTTGACTCCTAGAAGTTAAAAAACGTCCTCTGTAGCACCAAATTTAGAAAACATAAAAATAATTTTTTCAAAAAAGACTTTTCAAAAACAGGCAAAGAGAAATGTATAGAGAAAGCTTCCTAGGGAGGAGGTTGCATTTGAACTAGTTTCTAAGAGATATAGATTTTGATCAGGTGATGACTGATAGATTTTTGGCAAAGGAACTGAAATATATCACAAAATATCCCATGGTTTCTCAGGATGAAAGTGAGAAATACAAATGAAGGAAGGGATTCTAAATCCTTACATGTGGAACAGGAAACCAGAAGTCTTCCCCCCTTTGAATCTTTCAACACAGATCTTTTGATACATTGCTATGTATGAAGCTATGCTAGTTTCATTGTTTTTTTTGTTTACCTAATTATTATTTATGTTACTATTAACTAGACCCTAAGTATAATTCTGCTCAAATTTGTGCAGACAATGCATCCCTAGTTCTGACTCCATAAAATGATGCCTGACACCAGTCTTTCCACCATGTTATATCCATTCCTCAATTCTGGGTCTAATTATAGCAACTCTGCTTTTCAACTCTCAAGAAAATGTTCTTTATTATTTGCATGTGCATTTTTTTCCATTCTCAAGACACTAAGCATGAATCTAAAACTTGTTGAGAGCTATTTTAGGTTGAACATTAGACCTTCGCTAGCTCAGCATTAAAATATTACCCTGTTACTTGTATTAAATGATGATCATTTGGTTTCTTTGCCTTTCATAGCTGTTTATCTCACATTAAATAGCTATTCCTAGGGAAACTCTCAAACCACTTTCTTCTGAGTCATTTATTTGTTGATCTTCATTCTTCTGGGTCAAATATGAAATAGAATAATGTCAGGATAATTTTTTTTCTTTTCTCAGTGTCTTGTAATATATTTATCTAACTTAGAGTTAGACTATAAAGTTGCAGATTTTGGGGTTAGTTAACATTTTTTCCACATTTGTGAAGATAGCACAAATGTCCATGATTGGATTGCTGAGTAAATTGAAGAAGGTAAGGCCTATAAAATGCCTAGAAATGTCATACATATTAGCTAGAGGACGATATTTAAAATGGGAAATTATAGAGCGCAAGGAACTAATACAGCAAAAATTTTGTTTATTTTTATTTACTTTTTACTTTTTTATTGTGTGTGTGAGAGAGAGAGAGAGAGAGCACAAGTGTGGAGAAGGGTAGAGGGAGAGATAATCTCAAGAAGGCTCCATATTCAGCCTGGAGCCTGATGCAGAGCTCAATCATATATATCTGGGATCATGATCTGAGCTTAAATCAAGAGTCAGCAACTCAACCCACTGAGCCACCAGGTGTCCCTGTCAAGAATTTTTTAGTGGGAGCTCAGAAACAGTAGTGCAGAAACAATGTGTAAGAAAATGCTTTAAAAATGGTCTCAAGTACATTTAGTTTCTTTGGTTTCAACATTTTCTTTTACTACTCAGATGAATCCAACATAATATAATTCTAATAAGAGATCTTAAAGAATGACACAATGTCTTTTACTTTCATAATTCAGAATTCTTCAATACCATCCAATTATTTTTGTAATAAACATTCTGCTGGAGTGCCATTAATCCTTTCTAACATTACATTACACTAAGACATCCACAAACACTCTTTTATTCCTTTTATTTTTTCCTACCCAAATTGAAAGCATTTGTGATGGCTAATTTTATGTATCATGACTAGGCCACAGGCTATTCATATATTTGTCAAACATTTCCTAAGTATTTATTTGAGGGAATTTATGGATGGAATTAACATTTAATGAATAGAGGAAAACATATTGCCCTCCATACTATGGAGGGCCACATCCAATCAGTTGAAGGTTAGAATAGAACAAAAAGACTGACCCTCTTCATTGTTGAAAGAAAGAAAGAAAGAAAGAAAGAAAGAAAGAAAGAAAAGAAGAAAAGAAAAGAAAAGAAAAGAAAAGAAAAGGAAAGAAAAGAAAAATTCTCCAACAGACTTCCTTTGGACTTCATCTGTACTAGGTTCCCAGGCTTTCATCTTTTGTGGTGAAATACCACTGGTTTTCCTTAGTCGTGAACTTTCTGGCTCAAAGTATGGATTTGGAGTTCAGATAACATACTAACATAAATTAATCATTTAGCAAAATTTTACCTATGCATATGCATATGTAAGTGTTTCTTTGTCTCTGGAAAGACATGACTTAGCACAACCTCTTTTAATTGCTGTAATGCAAAATAACTCTTCTTACAATAATTACCATGACTTGGCAACATTTACTCTGGTCAGTTGTCTTGAATTAGACTAATTTATTCTTTACTGGAATTCTGTTCTTAGGCATAAAACTTGCTATTTTATCTTACAGTCTACAAGTATTTATATAAACACTGTGTTTCCTAAATGTACCAGATATGTTCTCAAAAAACAATGCAAGTTCAGAAAATCTTATTTCATCATACTATTATATTGGATTTCCATTGTTTAATCTATAAGAATTATGGATTTACCTGAGCATTCTTTTATCCCCTACAGAAGTCCCCTCTTCTTCATGAAGGATAGTCAAGACTCCCAGTGGAGAAATATATATATATATATATATATATTTATTTCCCAGATACACATACCTATCATAAAGTTTAATTTATAAATTGTGCACCTAGCAAGAGATTAACAATAACTACTAATAAAATAGTGCCATCATAACAACGTACTGTAATAAAAGTTATTTGAATGTGGTCTCTCTCCCTCTCAACATATCTTATTATACTATACTCACCTTTCTTGTTCTTGAGATGATGTGAGATAAAATGGCCTACATAATAATTTGAAAGAAAATGAATAACGTATGCCTTGTGATGTAGTGTTAGGGCTACTTATGATCTTCCGACCATATATCAGGAGAATAATCTGTTTCCAGACTGTGGTTGACCGACTGCAGGTAACTGCAGCCCCAGTAAGCAAAAGGAGTAAAGGGTGCTACTGTACTGTGGTTTCTGATACAATAATATATTATTCTCTCAATTTTCCTTTTATATTTTGGATTATGCTTCTTGTTAATATTCGTTTAGTGGTTATCCATGATTTTTAAAATGTGCTAGACTTAACAAATGAAATGTTAATCAATATCATTCATCCATGAAAATAAAACATTCTGGAAATTTTTACATCTTATTACTTCCTTTTATCCTGGAAGCTGCACTTGGCACTTTTTGTATAGTTTCTCCACCTTCAAACCTCATAGGACATTGGATATAATGAGGATAATGAATTAGAATCAACAATAATGCCAGTTATCATATTAGAGCACCAATTAGAGACACTTGAAATATTTCTTGAATCTTCATAAATTCCCATTGTAAGTGACATTATTAACCTAACTTAATAGACCAGGAAGAACTCGAAGAAATTCAATAATTGTTTCAAATCTTAGAAACAAATAAGGAGCAAAGAAAGAATTTCAATACTGGGCTCTATCACTAAACACTACATATTCTTTCTTTAACACCATGTTAATAAATTATGCTTTAGTTTTGTGATAACTTGAGCATAAAGTCTGAATATTTTCTAGCATGAGCATCACACTGAATGTTGGTGCAAATATCCAGACACTGAATAAGTGCAGATTTTTATACTAATTTTTGTTTAAATACTTGTTTTTCTAGAATTTTAAGCATATATTTATCTTCAGTCATATTTTGAAAGAATTTGAATTGGGAAATATAGAGCAAATATTCAGACACCAAGGCAAAATATTAATAAAGACCTATGAAAGTCTTAACAACAAAAGTATGCATGTGAATGGAACTTATTTTCCCTACTTGAAGAAACATAATCCTTTTCTGACAAGTATACATTAGCTAAAGCATTTCAATTATATGTACCAAGTTAAAGCCTATTTAATGGGGCGCCTGGGTGGCTTAGTTGGTTAAGCGTCCGACTTTTGCTTAGATCATGATCTCGTGGTAGTGGGTTCGAGCCCCGCGTTGGGCTCTGTGCTGACTGCCAGCTCAGAGCCTGGAGCCTATTTCAGAGTCTGTGTCTCCCTCTCTTTCTGACCCTCCCCTGCTCACGCTGTCTCTCTCTCTCCTAGAAATAAATAAAATAAAAATATTTTTAAAAAAGCCTATTTAGGGTGGGTGATGATGTATATTGCACAAGTTTGATATTTATGTTCCTATCTGCACTACTGAATAATAAAATCACAGAACTTAGAGAATCCAAAAATTTCTGTATATTAAATAGAGCATACTCCATGCAATTCGAAAGCATAAAGCCAATTTAATACAGAGCAAAGTTTACTTCAGCTACATGAAAAAAAAGTTTTGAGAAGGTAAGTTCTTGTAACTTGGGACAGATAAATTTTTTCTTTGTTTCTCCTGCTTAGTTTTTTTTCAAGGCCTTTAATAACCAGAGGCTATGTTTTAGAAATTTATTATTAACTAAAGGAAGCATTGCATGAGACAGGATATTGCTTAAAGAACTTTACAGCTTTTAAAGTGCACAAATAAAACTAGCTTGGGTTGTGTTTTTTCTCTCCAACTTCCTGAGAATCCAATGTTCTTATATAAAAAGAGATGATAAAAAAAAAAGCAAAACCTCTTTCTTTTCATGTTCTCTCCCAGGAGAGGAAAGTATTTTAAGTTTTAAAGGCTCTTTTGCTCATCAA
>NW_027527442.1:1634751-1656394 GCF_008692635.1 Crocuta crocuta | reverse complement strand
AGGCAAGCCCAGAAATAAACTGATATTCAATAAACAAAATTTGATATTATTTGCTTTGTTAACAAACTTTTTTAGTAATTCTGACAAATGCTGGCCTTTGCTTATTTTCAATACTGAATCAGCATACTCTCAGATCCCCTATAGGCATCATAGAAATCATACTTAAATTAATGATTGCATAGATTTTTATGTATTCTTTTGCCTATAGTGAACATTTCCAACACAGTTTCAAAATGTATAAGCAATATATTCAATTAAATATAAATATAAATATTCAATTTAGTTCTGACTTTTGCTTCTTTGTGAAATTTTGCATTTCATCCTAAATTTTACCATGCTTCTAGATTTAAATACTACCAATAATTTAGATAATTAATTAATTAAAAATATTTTTCAAGACCAACGTGTTTTACCAGATTACCAATTTATACAGAACTTAGGTTAAGGTTTTGTATGTGTGTGTATTTTTTTTTTTATCATAGACAAATTTTTTCACAGAATTATCTAGGTGTTGAAATAAGGTGTTTTCAAGTGGAAATAGCAGACTCTAACTTAATTATATACACGTAAAAAGAACATAATACCGAGTACTGGGTCGGTAAAACATATTCCATATTTTCTGATTTTTTCATATTGGCCAAGGCATCACCAGAAAAGTCTCTAAATATATGCTGATTTGGGTACCTGATAGCTGAAGTTAAACTATCCCATTAGGACATATCATAATCTCTTGTTACAATTGTAAAGCTAATTGCTTTGTAAAATATAAAATGGTAATACGTGTGTGTAATTAAGAAGCCTCCACTTATACCAGTAAAGATAATGACGATAAAAACAATTTATAAGATGAAAAAAATAGATTTAGAAATTGTCTCTTCATTATATATCTTAGTAAACATTCTATTCATTTTTTTTTCTATGCTACAGGTTTCATACAGTATATATATGAACATCTACAACCACTGACTGAAAAAACACATTGTTTATGACTTTGTGGTTGTGATGTCCGTTGACATCCCCTTGTGGAGGTTAACTAGTCAGCTGAATGTCAAGCCTTACCAATTATCAGCCCTAAAAATAAATATAATGACATATCAACACATAGCCTTTTCATCACAAGTGACACAGTGATTTGAATGGCTCCAAGGTACACCGTACTTTTTAGAATGTTCTGTATATATTTTTAAAGAAGTCGACAATATAAATCTCCGTTTTGCTTCCTTTGGCAACAGACCAAGAAACAACTTTAAGTGTTGAAGCACTGAGCGATGTTGACAGGGTCACTTCAAAGAAGCTCCAGGGATTAAAAAAAAAATGATATGGTAACTTTTCTCCTAGGTTCTAAAAACATGTTAAAAATAAAATGCACTGGCCTATTTTGTAATGCTTATCTTGTAGACAGAACCCAACAGCACAAAGTAAGAAGAATCTATACTTCACATTACTCATCACATGCGGTCCTTAACGTATATTGAAACGTTATTTTACAAGACTTTTGTAAGACTCTCTTAAGAGGAAAATCAACTTATAAAGAAATGTTTTCTAAGCACATCCTGCATGCATTCTAGAATTATTCAGTGGATACTTTGTAAATCACAGACTTTGGATAGATTCTGAAAATATGACGATAGAAATATAACTCTTATCCTCATGGAACTTAATAGAACTAGTAGAAAGATATATATATATATTTAAAAAGGTAAATGTGAAGCCAAATATATAATTACATACTATGCCAAGTGGGACTGAGGACGTTGTGGAGGTGAAGCATACTGAGTAGAAAGTTGGTAAATGAGATGAGGAGTGAAGGTCCTTTGGGACGTGAAAGTCAGGCTGCACGCTACAGAGGATGAATCCGAGCGCATGCGCATGTGTGGAGTGTGGATGCTCTATCTCCGACCTGGAAGAACAGCCTCCTTAAGCCTAAAGTAGGAAATTCTTGGCATGTTTGAGCCAATGAATGCAGGCCAACAAGCATGCAAAGTGAAGGAATGAGAGAGGCAGACTAATGTTAGTATTTTTGCATAAAGAAGCCAATTATCTTTACAAAAATATTTTTAAAATCATAAAAAAATATATATTTGCCATTTCCAGTGCTCTTTATTTCCTCTTGTAGCTCTTGATTTCTACCCGGAATTATTTTCCTACTTCCTGAAGGACTTTCTTTAAGAATAGCACATAAGCGGGAAGAAGGAGAAACATAGTACTGTTAGATTCACAAACTATATCTGAAGCGGTATAACATTGCTTAAAGAAAGACAGCAATAAATGAAAAACGTATCCTAGAAAATCTAAGGCAATTACAGATTTATAACACATATGAGTGTAGCTAATAACAAAGATGTGCAATGGAATCATAAAAATTGGTTAATTGGAAAGAAGGTATAATGGGAAGGACAAAATATAAAGTAACAGAAATAAGTGAACAAATAATGCCAGGTCAATCTTGTTAATAATTTGGATTTTATTCTAGATGAGATAGAAAAGCCCCAAATGCTTTTCAGCAAAAAGGGTAATAAAATGATTTACTCTACCAGAAATAATACAGAAAGAAAGAAGAAAGAAAGAGAAGAAAAAAAACCAACACTGTTGGCTGCCTGAAAAAAATACGGTCTTTGGTGGCTCCTGGAGACTAGATTATTAGGGGAGGCAATTTGAATCGGGGAGCTATGTTAGCAGGCTGCTGTTGTAATAAATAGACTAGGTAGATATCTCCAGTAACAACGCAGCTAACATAATAAATGTAACAGGCTCTTTCTGTGTCTGCACATTTTCCTTCAAAATTAAAGAATAATTTGATTCAGAATATTCTCAAACTAGTGGAGCTGCTTTAGGGCATGTGCAGACTCTCTCCTACTGATTTGAGCTGAGAATGTTTATTTTCTATACAAATGGCAGTAAAAATTCCTTCCATATCAGTTAAGTATCTGAGGCTGAAGACCTTCTCCCCACTGTTAAAAGAATCAGCTACTTTAGTAGATGTAATATTTTCATTTTAATTAATGGGAAATAAAATGACAAACTTTGGTGAGCCATGATCTCAAGGTGACTTTCAACATACAGTCTGTGACAAATTTGACCTTGATTATGGTTTCCGACATCTTTTTTCAGGCTTTAGTGAAGCAGTAAGGACTGAATTTAATCTCCTGCTTCACACGTATCGACAAATGAACAAAAATATGAAAAAGTGGATTCAGACGTTGCATAATAGGTAAGAACTGAAAGAATGGAAACAAACAAGGTGAGCCATACAGTTTCGCTGTTACTGCCTAAAGAGTTTCCAGGCTGCAGAACTGGAATGGGTAATGCAAAAAGAGCCCAGAAGTCTCCCTGAATTGAGAGACATGTGGAAGGCAGTATGTGTTCCCTCCTAGCAAGGGAATAAAAATCTTGTAACAAATACATGAGATATTAGATAGAATATTCAAAAAGCTATGGCCTCATTAACAGTCAAACAATTAACCCCAGAATAAAGATCACTCTTGCCCTGCCTATGCAGGGATCAAAAGTAAGCCTTGAAAGGATCATATCACTTCTAAGTAATTAACCTGTGTCCCAAAACAAAGGTCAAGTGTACTGAACAAACAATACTCAAATATCCAACATTCAAAGCCATAAATTTTAGAATGTATGTGACATTTTTAGATGTTAAATTTTCACTTAATATGTGATGTGATCAACACCCTGAGCTATTTTTTAATTTATATATTGTATATCCCTCTCTACTGTGATGTATTATTGTATGTTATCTTCATGTTTCCTTAACATATCAGTGAAACTCACACTGCCTCAACAGTACAGGTATATCATATCCTTCTAACGTGAAGTTTCATTATTTTGTTTGGGGACTTTCACAATTTATTCAATTTTTCCCTACAATTTCGTAACTATAGATTTTGCTTCCAAGGTAATAGATTAAGTTCCTACTAGATCATATTTCTCATAGATAACCACTGTAAGCTCTGAACAAATCACAAAACAACGATAGCAACAACAAAATCCACCATCACCTGAAGGCATTAGAGTGTACAAAAAGTGGGCAGGTGGCAGAAATGAGAAGGCTAAAACCATGATCAAAAATCATGATTATATAGATGCTAGAAAGTAGAAAGTAGGTGGGTATCTTTGATATATGAAAGACAAACCATGGAGCCTGGGGTGTATGCATAAACTCTGTACAAATTTCTGGCTCTTTCTGAGCCATAAATATGAAGGACAGTAAAAAAAAAAAAAAAAAAAAAAATGAACTGAGGTTGGAAATGCACTCAAAAGAGAATATGCAGTGTGTGTTTAATCACATAAGTTGTCTGCTCTTAAAATGGTTAGCACTCTTCTAAGGAATTCAACAGAATCTACTCTGTAACATTCAAATGTTCAGGTACAGACAAAAGTACTCAGAATAGCAAGAATCAGGAATATTTAACCCATTCTCACAAGAAAACATGAAGAATGGGGTAAAAGCCCAAGACGACCCAGATACTGATTTAGAAAAAAAAAAGATTTTGTAGCAGCTCCTATATCTATGCTCAATGAAATAAGGGGAAAAAAAAAAAAAAACAGAGATAAGAAGGTTCAGTTCATAAAAAGAAGCTATTCGTATACCCAAATGGAAAAATCTATAATTAAAAAATGGAATATCTCAAGTTTCCCTCTTGTAGGTTAATGAAGAACTGTGAAAGCAAATATGGAATCAGCCTATTTTATATCCACAGTCACTTATACAACAAGATATATTAAAGGAAACTAAATATAAAATTACTTTTAAGTCATCTTCTAAGCAACAAGAGATATAACCAATTATATGTTATAGAAGTTCCATAGCAAGTTAGAATTTCTATTACAAACTTTTTGAAACAACTCTGTTATGTGGCAGTAATAAGCACTGTATCTTCCTTTGTTATAGTACTAATTGAGTGTCAAACGTTGTTTTGTTTAGGTGTAAGGGGATACATGTTTTCAGTCTGCCCAGAGTGATTTATTCATAGGGTAATCACTTCATTAATAATGAATGAATGAATGCCTGAATGATTCTGTCTGATACTAAGAGGAGTGTAAAATACAGAAATAAAATCTCTGATTTTATCCTGTATTCTAGAATATTGAAAAAATTAATCATATTTTAAAATTGATAAAAGAAATATAGAAGCATAAAAGTTGAAAACATAGAAAAATTTGAATTGATTTTCCTGTCACTCTATTGGGACACAGAAATTATGTAAATGAAATAACTAGCTAAGTATGTTATTAAACCAAATGTAAAGGAGATTCATAGTGGCATAGAGCTACAATGTCCAATCTGTTAATAAGTATTATTTTATAATGTCAAAATAAGGTGCTTTAAAGTGCCAGATAAAATTTCTTTAAATCAGCTTCTCTCTTCTTGTAGGAAAAATTTGTAAAATAGACATAGAAGTAAATCTATGTAAAGTAAATCTGAAATTAATGAAAATATTCTCTTTTTCAAAAATCCATATATAAGGACATAAATTACAGTAAACTCTTTACTAACAATATTGCAAATGATTGAAATTACTTTTTAAATCACAAGAAAAAATTAAAATTCAGTGAAATATATGTGTTCATTTCTTTCAAAATTTAACTCTTTCTGTGAGACTGAGGCATTATTTTCTGAAAAGCTCAATAATTTGTTATAAAATATACAAAATGCAAACCTGGCTAATTTTAGGCTTTGGTTAGTTAAACTGCAATAGCTAATGAAATGCTAATCCCAAAGCTTTTATCAGGCCAACTTCCATGTAACTCCCTCATCTGAAAAATTGGCATTTTAATGCCTCACGGTAGGAAAAAAATTATATAACCAGGATTAAAGAACGGTCATTTTAACTATTCAATTTTGGACTTAATCTCTTTATATAATACTTCTTTTTTATTGATAGACATATTTATTTGCTAAAGAGTTTTTCCACAATTACTACATGTTGAGCATTACTCTTGGACTAGATGACAAAACTAGACCATCTTTGACCTCAAGTACCATACACTGTGATAAGAGAACAATAAAGAGAAAACAAATTGTATATACATGTCATATATGTATGTATGTGTCGTATATGTGTATATATAGTATATATATATAAGTATATATATATATGTCATCAGATGGTAACACATATTCTTGAGGAAAATCAAGCTTAGAAGGAAAGAATTTATTTGATGGAATGTATATTGGGCAAAACCTTGTATGAAATCTTAGACATCATTCTGTTTTCATTTTTCTTAGTCAATACCTTACCTGCTTTAGGTGGTCTCTCCACTTTTGGGCTTGACTGAATTACCTATCATGAGATAAAGGATTTCTGAGAGGCCACTCCGGGGCCAGAGATGAAACGCAAAAGCATGGTTGAAAACTGTCCGTGGGGTGAAAATTGACCGACTTTGAAGATAATCCTTCTACCTTTTTTTCTTTAAAAACGGATTGGTTCCTTGCAGCCTTTCATGAAAAAGTGAGTGCCTTATGAATACACTTCAGGGCAACTTGTTGTCTCTTTACTCTCTGCAGTGAATGTGATAAAGAACAATATCTCATTACTTTCTTTCTCTTGCTCTTGTATTTCCCATTACTATTTCCTACCCAAACTCCCCTAGGCTTAGAACTCCCGGAGTAAAGTGTTGGCATTTTAATCATTGCTGCAGGCTCTGCATTGTAGGAATTGCTACTCCAAATATGAATAGGGAAGAGCAACACCTAGGAACTTGTTATAAATGCAGAATCTGTGGCCTCACCACATCCCTCTAAAATAGAATCTACAGTTTTATGTGATCTTCAGCTAATATGTATGCACAAGTTTGTGAGACACAACACTGCTCTATATAACCTTGCACAATAATCCCCAGTGAGATAAGTAGAGATTGCAAATATAAGTATTTGGAAACTTTTTTTTTTTTTTTAAGTAAGTTTCATGTTCTGCCTGGAGTCCAATGTGGAGCTTGAACTCATGACCCTGAGATAATGACCCTGAGATCAAGAGTCTAGAGCTAAACAATTGAGGAACCCAGGAGTCCCTACTTGGAAACTTTTTTAGCAATTTTATGACACTATGAAATTTTGTTGTGTTTTACAAATATATATCATTCTGCAAAGAATGTAGATGGTTCATGAAGCACTAGTTTAGAAGACCCAAGATAATAATCAAGTTCAATGTTACATAAGGTGTTTAAAAAAACCACACTGACTCACAAAATATATCCAGAGACCTAAGCTTGCTTAAATATTTGTAAAATTTTAACATGCAACCAGTGCATCTATTGGTTCTAGAAATCTTCACTTTCCATAATGCCTCATGAGCCTAAGTATAAAGATCAGGAAACAGGCATAGTATAATAAAATGCAGAGAACAATGTCTTAAGATAATTTTAGATAAAATTTTTGAATTGAAGACAGAGTGATTTGATATTATTTCATAATATATACATATATCCAGTCTCTATGTTATACATCTTAAACTTATATAATGTTATATGTCAATTATATTTCAATGATATAGGAAAATTAAAATGTGGTAAAATTAAAGACAATGTCTTTAAAGAATTTCAGGTCATGATCTCACAGTGGTGGGATCCAGCCGAGTCTGGCTCCATGCCCTCAGCTTAGAATTCTCTCTCTCCCTCTCTCTCTGTCCCTTTCTCTCTCATGCTCTGTCTCTCTCAAAATAAATAAATTAATAATAAAATAAAATATAGTAAAAGCAGTGTACTATTTATAGCTGCGTAGTGCCCAACTCAGAGATTAACCAAATATTTCTTCTATCTGATATTGTGGGCCTTATAAAAAACAAAAAAATGGAAAATAAGTTTCACTCATTGTATTCCACTGAGATTGATTCATTCAGCAATTTTTATATTTGGAGCACTAAAAGAATTACAATTGTCTGATAAGCAGATAGAATAAGAGTTGGTAACATTTTATCATTGATTATTCTTACAAGAAAATACAACATGAGAAAGCATGTTTTTCATATGCTTGCATATTCAGCATCTAATTATTGAGAATATTCAGGGCATAGAAAATTGAATATGAAGGCATTTTCTGACTAATGATGAAATCATGCATACCATCCATGTGTAATTAATTTCAAAAAATCAGAGGCAACACAGTATATGTTGTCTTAAGATATACTTAAAATCTGTAAGTAAAGTGTATATAGTCTTAGATGAGTCGGAATGCATTTTAAATCCTTCTCATGTCTCATCATAACCAACCTTTCTGTCCATTATCAATGTCTAATCCCTTAAAAACCAAGACTCAGTATAACAGATGATAATCATTAAGGGGTTTATTATTTTAATGGTTCATATACCTCCATTTCTGCCTCAGTGGGTAGTCCAGTAATCAGAGAATCCTCCACTATTCAGTTTTTTTCCCTTTCTTCTTATACCTCTTAAACAAAGAGAGTCAATATTTACATTAAACTTTGTTTGTAAGAGCTATAAATCAAAATGAGATCATACATTACTAACTAGTTTTGATTGTACATAGAATGTAAAGAGTATAATAGCAGAAATCTGCTTAGTTTCTGAAAACGCAAACACATCTTAGTATTAAGGTTATAAGTAATTCTGTTTCTCTGGAGTTTGTTTTCAACTCAGGCATGCCTCTTTTTATCACACTTCACTTTATTGTACTTCATTTTGGTAATCTTGCACTATTTCAAACTTTTGAGTTGGATGACTTTAACGGGTTCAAGGCTTCAGTAGAGGAAATCACTGCAGATGTGGACCCGGAAAACCAAGTGAAATCAGAAGTGGAGCCTGAAGATGGACTGAGCGCTGCCATCTCATGATAAAGTTTTCACAGATGAGCTTCTTAAGGATGAGCAAAGAGAGTGGTTTCTTGAGATGGGAACTACTCCTGGTAAAGATGCTGTCAAGATGGTTGAAATGACAACAAATGACTTAAAATATTACATAAGCTTAGTTGATAAATTAGTAGCAGCTTTTGAGAGGATTGACTCCAAATTTGAAAGAAGATCTACCGTGAGTACAATGCTATCAAACAGTATCACATGCTGTTTAAAAAAGATTATCAAAGGAAGAGTCAGTAGGTCTGGCGATAGGTGTTACTTATTTTAAGAAATTGCTACAGAAACCCCAACCTTGAGCAATTACAGTCACAATCGGTTACACAGCAGCCATCAACTTGGAGACAAAGGCCCTCATCAGCCGGATGCTCAGATGAGGGTTAGCACACTTAACAATAAAATAGCTTTCAATTAAGGTATATACATAGTTTTTTAGACATAAGGTTATTGCACACTTAATAGTCTTTTTGCAAGTACTAAATCAAAAAATTCATCTGACTAACATTATTGCAATATTTGGTTTATTGAAGTGGTCTAGAACCAAACCCACTGTATTTTTGAAGTATGCCTACAAATATTAAATGGCAATCAATTAGTTCTCAAGATGTAAAATTTAAAAAGGAAGTAAAATCTTTAAGAGCATTGAAAATATATAAGTGATTTTGTTGTTCGAACACAATGTCGTTAATATAACAATGCATATGAATAAGATTTATTATACAGCCCCACATTTCAGATTGATGATGGCAGACATTACACAATTATTTTAATTTACGAAGTTTAAGAAAATGTAATTTAGAGAAAAAAATAGTATTTAAGGGTGATTGATGGAGCATTGTCCTATAAAACACTGGAGCAACTGCAGAAAACTCAAGGTAGATTCATTAGCCTATAAATTTAAGGACTCGTATCATCAAGTAAAATGAACACTTGAAGAGAGGTTGGATACTTGCATTTTTTTATTTTTATTTTTGTGCCTCTTATTTAGACTAACAAGAGGAAAAGGGAATTCCTTGAAAATAAAATACTGTTTGTATATGTATTTATGAATATAAATATTATAAAATATATGATATCATGTATATTTCAATATAAACCTGTGTGTGTATGCATACATTTATGAGTGTGTGTGTGTGTGTGTGTGTGTGTGTGCCTGATATTCAGGAGAGAGTGCAGTACATTGTAGACTGCTATAGTTTGATTAGGGAGAGCATTGTCAATAAAGTAAAATAAATTTCTTTCACAAGTTTTTATTGTTTTCAGCATACAAATCTTTTACCCAGGTAAAGACTTATTCCTAGGCATCCTATGGTTTGGGTACAATTGTAAATGGGATCAGATCCTTGATTCTTTCTCGGCTGCTTCATTATTGGTGATTTCTATACATTGATTTTATATCCTGTGACTTTGCTGAATTCATGTCGCAGTTTTTTGGTGGAGACTACCAGGTTTTCCAGAGTGTCATGTCATCAGCAAAGAGTGAAAGTTTCATCTCTTCCTTGCTAATTTGTATGATTTTCTCTTTTTTTAAAATTATTGTCTGATTGCTGAGGCTAGGACGTCCAATTCTACGGTAAAAAGAAGTGGTGAGAGTGACATACATGTCATCCTCCTGACCTTTGGGGGAAGTTCTGTTTTTCCCTGTTGAGAATGATATTAGCTGTGGGTCTTTTGTAGATGGCCTTTATGATGTTGAGGTATGTTCCTTCTATCCCTACTTTGTTGAGGGATTTTATCAATAAAAGATGTTGTATTTTGTCAAATGAGTTTTCTGCGTCTATTAAGAGGATCATATGGTTCTTATCGTTTCTTTTATTAATGTGGTGTATCACATTGATTGATTTGTGAATACTGAACCAGCCCTGCAGCCCAGGAATAAATTCCACTTGATCACTGTGAAGAGGTCTTTTCGTGTACTGCTGAATTCGACTTGCTAGTATCTTGTTGAGAATTTTTGCATCCAGATTCATCAGGGATACTGGCCTGTAATCTTTCTTTTTATTGGAGTCTCTGGTTTTGGAATCAAGGTAATGCTGCCTCATGCTCATGGATCATAAGAAATATCATTTCAAGTGAAAAGAGTCACACAAAAAAAGTCACATCTTGCATGATTCCCTTTATATGAAACATTCAGAGCAAAAGAAGCCATGTACTGAAAGGAAATCAGTGGGCTCCAGGGGCTGAGTGTTGGGAAAATGGAGCATAACTGCTTAATGAGGATGTGGTTTCCTTTTGATATAATGAAAATATTTTAGAACCAGATGGAGGGTAGTTGCACGATACTGTGAATATACTAGATGCCACTGAAGTGTTCACTTCAAAATGGTTAATTTGGGTGGGTGAAGGGAGTCAAAAAGTATAAACTTCCAACTATAAAATACGTAAGTCATGGGGATGTAATGTACAGCCTGGTGGCTATGGTTAATAGCAAAATACTGTATTGTCTATTTGAAAGTTGGGTAAGAGATTATGTCTTAAAAGTTCTCATCATAAAAAAAAATTCTGTAACATATGTATGGTGACAGATTTTAGCTAGACTTATTTTGGTGATCATTTTGCAATACAGTTGACACTGAACAATGCAAGGGGTAGGGACATACACCCACTCTGCAACCGAAAATCCACTATAACTTTGACTTCCCCCAAACTTAACTACTAATAGCCTACTGTAGACTGGAAGCCTTATCAATAGTATAAACAGTTGATTAACACATATTTTATATGTTATATGTATCATATACTGTAATTTTACAATAAATTAAAGTAGATAAAATAAAATGTTATTGGAAAAATCATAAGGAAGATAAAATACATTTATAGTACTGTACTGTATTGAAAAACAGCCTCATGTAAGTGGATTGGCACAGTTCAAAACCATGTTGCTCAAGGGTTTACTATGCTGAAACTAATTTAATGTTGCATGTCAATTATCCGTTAATAAAGAAATAAAATAAAATGGTTAATTTTGTGTTTGGTGAATTCAGTCTCACTTAAAGGTGGTTATTTTTGGAGATACTTCAAGTAATTGCTATAAACAAAATAGCAATAGATGGTCATCAGGCATATGAAAAGATGTCCAAAATCACGAATCATCAGAGAATGCAAATCAAAACCACAATGAGATGTGACCTTACACTTGCCAGATTGGCTGTTATTAGAAAGACAAAGAAAAAAAAATAGCAAGTGTCAGCAAGAATGTGGAGAAAAGGAAATACTTTTACACTGTTGGTAGGAATATAAATTGATGAGACCACTAAGAAAAATAGAATGGAACCTCCTCAAAAACTAAAAATTGAAATACCATATGATCCAACAATTTCAATTCTAGATATTTATCTGAAGAAAATGAAAACACTGGTTTGAAGATATGTATGTACTTGTATGTTAATTGCAGCATTAGTCACAATAGTTGAAATACAGAAACAACCTAAGTATCCATGGATAGATATACATGGATAAAGAGCATGTGATGTGTGTACACACACACACACACACACACATACACACACACACACCCCCCACACACACTAGAATATTACTTAGCCATAAAAAATTAAATCTTGCCTTTTGTGGCAACATGGACTGAGAGAGTATTATGCTAAATGAAATAAGTAATAGAAAAAGACAAATATGGCATGATTTCCCTTAAATGTGGAAACTTAAAAAAACAAAATATAAGAAAAAAACAAAACAAAACAATATTGTAATAACTTTGTATGATGAATGGTTAACTAGACTTATCATGGGGATTATTTCATAATATATAACAATATTGAATCATTATTATGTATACTTGAAACTAATAAGATATTGTATGCCAATTATACTTCAAAAAATAGCAGTTGAGATACCTTCTAACACATCTCTCAATTTTTGACAGACCATTTAGACAAACTATATTAGTTTAGTTTACTTAATTTGATAAAAAACAGTTGATATACATTCTACCTTGAAAATTAGAAAATGAGGTGCACCTGGCTGGCTCAGTCAGGAGAGCATGTGACTCTTAATCTCAGTCATGAGTTCAAGCCCCACATTGGGTGTAGAGATTACTTAAACAAATAAAACTTTAAAGAATTGGAAAATGAGCCTCCTATTTAAGGTTTCACTGTAGCTCAGGTAGATAGATAGATAGATGATAGATAGATACATAGATAGATAGAGATGATATAAGATATAGATGCACAGAGATTTTCAACAAATTCTGCAAAATAGTTTATGTAGTAAAGCAACTATCAACTATAAAAAAAAGACAAAGTAAAAACTCATACTCCTCTGGGATCAAAGAGAAAATCAAAACTTCAGTTGAAGAGTAGTTAAGAAAAATATGATGAAAATGTCATATGTTAATCAACATTCATGTTTTGAGCTTCTATAATAAAGCTGTCACTATTCTAATTTTGACTTTTCACCAGAAATATAACATTTAAAACTCATCATAATCTATTAGCTGAATCATTCGTTGCTGGTTTTTAGTAGCTTAATGAACATCATGATTGAATGTTTTTTAGAACACGAAGTATCTCCACATGACCCAAATAACTATACTGAGCAGAGTTATGTTTATGATTAAAACCATAAGCATGAAGAAATCTGTCCATTAAAAATGTATAGAATGAGGAAAAAACAAAAAAAATCAACAACTTAAAGAGTGAACAGAGGCGGAGTCTGAAAAGTCAATTCAGAAGCTCCCGAGCAGACGACAGTCACAGTCTTACATCTGCCATAGTAAATACAGATCATACACCATGAATACTGAACTGTGCAGGTAAAGCAAAGTACATTAATTGGAATGGTTATTTGTCTGTAAATTAGGAGAAAATTGGTGGCTCTTGACAGCAAAATTTCACTGCTATGCCAGAGAAAGAGGCAAGATTGTGGTGGATTAAGAATGAAAGAAAAATAAAGAGAATAAAAAAGAGTGGCTTTAAGTTGCATTCAAAAAGATTGCCTTAAAAAGAAGGAAAGAGACAGCATATAAATTAGAGAAGATACAGTTTCGAGGAATGATTTTTGTTAGACTTCTTACTGTTTATTGGTTGTTTGTGTTTGTTTTTAATTAAGTTCACTTAAGCATTTGTAATGATTTAGAAGATCTGATTTAGATCTTTAGTAGCAGAAAGAAGAGATAATGGATGGGGATATTGATCTGTATCTATAGCAGGAAGAAGAACTGTACTTGAAAGAGAGGAAATTTGCATCAGAAAGATTAAAAGGCTGCTATCATATAATTTGCCTGACTTGTCAAAGGGGTACAGTAAAGTTGTAACTAATGTATAAGTATTTTCTTTAATGTAATGCAAAATTCAACAAAAGCATACTACTCTGTCTCTGTTTTCGGGACAGTAAGCAAACCCCAAGTTCACATTTTTTTCCCGGAAAATTTCTGGAATTCCCAAATTTGAAAAGTGTTGTCATGAATCAACATTCTTCTTTTCACTGACTCTATAAACAAAAGATTAAAATAGTTAGTGGTTTAGGAGAGAGCATAGTATTTAGCAGCTAGAGAGTTCAGCCAGTAAAAAACCTGAGTTTTGTTCTTTTAACTAGAATTTAATCTTTATAGACTTGGGTTTGTTATGAAATATATCTCTGTCTGTCATTTTTCCAACTTAACAATGTGTATTTGAACGTAAGCACAGAACCACCTTTATTTGGTTGCTCACTACATGTCATCCACTGGCATCACTGACTTGAGTACCAAGTAACAGTCAATGTTGTTGCTCTAAATGTTACAGCCCTTAAAGTATCTGTTAAAATTGAATAGTCACCCAGAGAATAAAACAGACATACAATGCTTATATTATGTTTCCTTCAGTCTCACATGGGAGACCCTCCAGAGTCAGTGAGCAGAGTCTTATCTTCATTATTGACTCACAGCTGTGATTCCTCCCAAAGAAAATAAAGTTGATGGAATGATTTTTGTCTATTCCAATTTAAATGAGGTTTTTTTAGTCAGCACCAAGGAGGAAGGGGAAAAACATGTTAAAGAGAAAGCTGTTTTAGCAGATATGTTACTCTTGAATATTAGATAAATTTGAGATAGAAATTTAATTAAACTCTCCCTAGCCTCATCAGATTAAGTGTTTAAAGTCAGCTTATTTATTGGGAAGGTCTGTCCCAGCTTTTCTGTATTAATCTCAATCATTTTCATTAGTGAAATCTTTAATCTGTTCTTCATTACAAATGGACAGGGAGAGATTCACATCTATTGGATCTGAGATATAATCTTGGGTTTTAAACTGCTTGGTAAATTATTTAGGCATAAGAGTATTAGAAAATTTAAAGACCCAGAGTCCTAGGCAATAATAAATCTGCTTTGACTTAACAATTTTTATAATATTCTGCATAATATGATAGCATCTGGAGGAAGAGTGGGTATATTTTCTGGTACTATGTCTTGCCAAGCCTGTAAGTGTATACATATTTTATAAATCATACATAAGGATTACTTTTCCAAAATTAACTAAATTAGGGAAGTATTTTATATGTTTTTTTTAAATTTTTACTTGCAGTTCAGACATCATTGAACTCTTTTATTTAACATTCCCCCTGAGGATATTATCTAATGTCCATAATTTTTTCCCAAACCCTAAATTACAATATACTGTGGAATACATCTTGCATTGATCCTTTTGAAATAACTATTTGTTACATAATAAATTTTCCAAATGTTTATGCAGCTACTGAAAGTGATTAGTATAGCAGTTTCTCTGGCTGAAGCCAGATGCTTTTCCCTCAGAAGAATTAAGTGTAGAAGATTCTGGATTAAGTATGGAATCAAGGATCTTGTATTGCATCCTTTTATTGTTTGTTTTCTTTGTTTTGTTTTGTGTGATTTGGGGAAGACACTTACCTTCTCTAAGTTCAGATTTATCATTTTCATATGAATACGAAGACCTGCTTTTTTCTATAGAAGTGTTGCAAAGGTTTATAACTATGAAAGAAAATGGCTCAAAACTTTTAAAAATAATGCCTTATATGAATATCCCTGAGATAATTGTCATATTTTTACTTGATGTGTTTTGAACAGCATATGTATTAACAGATCTCTAACCAGGAACATTGATTTTATTTTGGTTTCTAAAAAATGGCTGACATACACAAAGTGATAAGATACTATTATTAAAATCTTACATTAGAGGGTACCTGGGTGGCTCAGTTGGTTGAGCATCTGACTTTGGTTCAGGTTCTGATCTCACAGTTCAGGAGATCAAGCCTTGCATTAGGCTCTGTGCTGACAGCTCAGAGCCTGGAGCCTGCTTTGGATTCTGTGTCTCCCTGTCTCTCTCTCTGCCTCTCCCGAACTTGTGCTCTAAATCAAAAATAAACATTTTTTAAAAAATCTTACATTAGTTAATAATTAGTTGATTTGGCTTAACTCTTTAGAAATGTAAGACGTGTAAAAACACATCTACGAGATACTGAAAAGCCTACCTAATTTATTAAAGTAGACCTGATTTTTTCATAAATGTCTAAGAGAAATTAAAAAAAAACCCAACAACCTCTTTTCCCTTTAATTTCATTGTATCTCACAGCACTGTATTGAATATGGTCTCTTTTTCTTTCCTCTGTCAGCCTCTCTCTGATGTTCCACATGCTATCTGTGTGACTTCGGGCAAATGAGTTTTTTTGTGTATTTCACTAACCTCATTTATGAAACAGGGATAGTAATTTTGCTTCATAGAGTTTTTACAGCAATATGTTAGTATAGAAAAGCAGTTAGGACAGGATCTGATAAGAAAGAGTTCTTAATAATTTTTGGATAAATATCTGAAAACTTTTATAGTTTTACCACCATCATGCTAATTATATGGAAGAAATCACTTTATTTCTTAGATACAAGAGAAGTGTTTTTTTAAAAAAATGTACATATATGTCTTCCTCTGACATGTTTTATTCTATTTCCTTAGGCAATCATCACATTTTTATGTACCTTACTATATATGCTACTCATTTGCTGATAATAAATTATTCTGTGTCCAGAGCAGTACAGATAGCAAAATATTCATGTAGGAGATGATACATCCAAATTCTAACCCCCATTTCCCCAAGTTCTTAATGCAATTAGCTTCAAAACAGTGGATTCTAAAACTTTCCCTATAATTAAGATTTTGAATGAGATTATATGCATAAATAAATTAATTCATTTATTTTAATAACACAAAATAATATCAGGATCAGATTCTTTTCTCATTTTTTTAAAAAGAAGAAATTTTCAACAAGGAAACACTTCCTACCTCAAATAAATTGATTAATGGTATTACCCATTTCTTTTTTATGAGAATCCATTAGAGAAAAGCAAATTTAACTCATATTTGCAAATCAATAGTTTATTGTTTAATCTTTTGAAGATGTCAGTCATGATTATATCTTGATTTATTTTAAAGAATTTTAACTCTTTTTATTTGGATATCTTAAATCTTTTTAACATGATATAAATTATGTCATAACATGTTCTTTTAGCAATAAGCAATTTATAGAAGTTTATTGATATTTCTCCCTTTCTCTCTTAGTTACTAATAATATCAATTTTGGCTCTCATATGCTAGTATGACCTATTCCATGATCAAAGACTTAAGAAATCAAAGATTTTGGTTTTCTCCTTTTATGTGACTATCATGAGAATTTACAGTCTCCATAGGCTGGTATGTACTAACTCATTACATGATTTTGAGCAATTTATCATGCAAAGATTGAAACCACTAACCTCCCAACAAATTTTATGTTGTGAGCTATAAGAGACAACACCGCTGTAATCTCTATCCCTTTTTGGACTTCCTTAAATTTTTCTGATGTAATCCAACACTTCAGAACAGGCTCAGGTTTCTCTTTCTCACAACGCCTTCCTCTGAGAAGGGCCCATAGGTCCTGAGGTAGAACCAGGAATAAGGATTACATCAAGAAACTCTTATAACCATGTCAGAATGGTGGAAGAGCAGGGTTAATTCCTGGAACAAACTTAAAGTTAAATATACAAAGATATCTCAAGGAGCTACAATTCCTTCCAAAAAGGACAAATCCCTCAGTAAAATTAGTCTTATTTCAAATGTATCAAGTTATACAGAGAAAGGGTAAGATTTCTGTGTACATCTACTTACTTCTCCAGTCTTCCTGAAATAAGATGGCATAGGTTTTTAACCAACTTTTCAGGTTCAATATTGTCATATTTAGTTCATCATCTTTCTTTAGCTTTTTATCTTCTGTCCATTATCACATAGGAAACTTAAGTCAACATAGATCCACAAATATTCCATTTATTTCTAACGAATATAAACTGAATTGTTGGGAGAATGATAGATTTTGCAATTTCAGAGGAAATTTATTATTCAAAACCTTTCTCATGTAACCTCATATTTTGCTGTACCCATATCTCTGAAATTCATCTCTGGACTTGCCTCCATGCTTCATAGCTAAACTACATGTTGTTTCCTTGTAATTACAAATAATTATGTATACTTTTCTCTTTACATAATCATGATCAGGAAGTGTGGAGGGCTTCTGTAACCTACATAATCAGCAACGGTTCTTAATGCAGTGACTGTGCCCTCCATGTGTTCAAACTTGACCTGTGTTCTTGGCTCACTTGCAAGAATGTAAATGCCTTATAGCCCTCTCCACAGTGTTTTCTTCCCTTATTTCCCCTCATAGTCTGGATGACCTATAAATATTTCCTAAAGTTACTGAAATAGGCCATTTTTGGCTACTAACTAAAATTTTTCCTGAAATTAAATACATGTCCCTTTATGATCTTTACTGCCTGTAGTGGAATGAATTGTGGTCCCTCAAAATATATGGCTCTGGGGAAATGGCGAATGTGACTTTTTATGTAAAAATGATTTTCCAGATGTAACTGTTTGAGGTACTTGAGATGCTATCACCCTAGACGTAGGGTGGAACTTAAATGCAATGACAGGTGTACTTATAAGAGGAGAGCAGAGGGAGATTTGAGATCCAGAGACATAGGAGAGAAGGCCATATGAAGACAAAAGTAGAGATTAGACTTAACCTGCCACAAGCTAAGGAATATATGAAGCTACTAGAAGCTGGAGAAGGAAAGGAAGGATTTCCTCCCAGATACTTTGGGGAGAGCATTGCTCTCCTAACACCTTGGTTTTGGATTTTCAGCCATCTTCAGAACTGCACAACTTCTTGGTAAATTTACAGAAGTCTTAGGACACTAATAAACTGCCACTTGATGTAAAGAATCTTAAAGGATTGTGATTGAACGCATATTATAAATACAATAAAGAAAATAATGACCAAATTCAGACCATGATTCTTGATGAATGGCTTATTGTATATTGTATGTTAACATTCAATATTTGACAGTTATAATAGTAAAAATTACATATACTTATATATTTATTGAAAAATTTAAGATTACATGACTTCTCAACTGAACCAGAAAAATCCAGGAAATTCAGAAAAGAGAAACATAACAGAATAGGTCTTATAGTTTATGGTATACACCTGTTAAAAATGCAGCTGCAAAAATCTTTACTCTGTGATATATTCAACAATTATATATTGAGTAACTATGGTCCTGATCCATAGATCTTTATGACCAAATTCTTATGATAGTCAGATGAAATGAGAAAGCCAATTCCAATTTTTGGAAAGAAGAATGGTTCCACAGAGCCTGTATTGGTTTATCATCATTTCATCAGTGAGTTATGCATGTGGAACAGAAACATCCCTTAAAAAAAGATACATGCTTTTTATAATGCAGCAAAATATCCACCTTCTTGCAAATACAGACAAACATAAATTAGAACTATACACATAGATGAAAGAATAACCAACCACGCACTATTTCTTTTGAACATGTTCAAGTACATTTTCAAGCTTGCATTAGGTAGCCAAATGCCTTTTAAAGAAATATCATCCACTTCAGAACTGTCCCAGCTGGGACAGTTGAAATTTGGAATTTTGCGTGTATGCATGTATATCACCATTTACAATTACCAATCATTTAGATTTATGAGTTGTGTCCATCACCTTGAGTTCAATGAGACATCTATTGCCTCCTGCCAGGTTTGTGCACAAGCAAGGTCTTTTCATTTATTGTACAAATGAGGGAAGAGTTTCTTTTTCACACACAAGAGAGTACTTGGAGTTTTAGCTGCTGCCCTGTATTTTGACTGTGAAGTATTAATCCATTCACTGTTGATAGAGCTTACAGTAGGGAGAGCCAGGGCAGTTACAGTTAGGTCCTGACACCCTGGCATGGAGCCTGACTGGACACTGCAAGGCTCTAAATCTGCCTGTCAGGAGATGGGACCCAAGGTAACAACTGCCAGTTAAATCAAATTGCTTAGAGTAAATTGGACAAATTTTGTTAGACCCTTGCCTCGCTCACCCAGAACCACATCAGCAAGGGCAATGATGTTAACTGTAGGGTTGAACTTGGGGCTGAGCAAAACTAATTCTGTAGATGCTTCCAGCAAGTGTGTTAGGCTGATTAAAAGCAGCTCCATGGTCAACTCAAATTGTTTTATATATTGATGTTTTGTTGCCATCAAAGGAGTTGTAGTTTCCTAGGGAAGGGGACAGAGGTTCAAATAAGGGTGTTTCATTCAGGGTGTTGAACAGAGTGCTAGGCACATAAAAATGCTCAATTTATATGGTTTGAGTGGAACTGAATTAAATGTATTCTTTAATTCAAACAATCTTTGTTGACTCAGACCTCCTCTTTAATTACAAAAACAAACTAAATAATGTGTTAAAGATGTGTTTTCTTCATTTATAGCAATGTAGCAATCTGACATACTTCCTCTAAATTAAGCTGCCAAAATCATTAAAAATATAATTTATGACAGGAGATTCAACTCAATTAATAAAATTCTGACTTAGAAATCTATTCTTATTGTCTTGATGGAATTTCTCCTGGTAAATAAAGAGCTAAAATGTGCTTATTCTTTTCCATTGCTAGACCACTAAGAGCTTATACTCATGATGTATACATTAGCTTATATTCGTGATGTATGAAACAAAGATGAACTAATTGGTCAGTTATTAATGTCACGTCTTCACATTCTCTTTCTCTCCCTTTCTCGTTCTCTCCTTACCTTCGTCGTTCTATCTCTTTATCTCTCTCCCTTTCAAATGTTCTTACCTGTATTTTGTTTAATTTTACACGTTTATAAAATTACACTTGTTTGTAAATTTTGAAAATGATTACCATACTGAAGTTCTTCTTTGAAAGCTTTTTATTTTTTCCCCATACAATATTATGTTTCTTAGGTATATCCATGTTACTGCCTCTATGTTGGTTCATTAATTTTTGCCACTCTATAATCTATTATGCAATTATAAAGTGATTATTTCATACAGCTGATGGGAACTTAGGGACTTTTTTGTTGTTGTTAAAACAGTACTATTACAGGCCCTCTTAGACATTTCTTTGAGCTCACATGTTAATTTTTTTTCTTCATAATATGCTCAGGTGTGGAATTTCTGGATATACATTTATAAATTTTCTAAGATAATGAAATAATGTTTCCAACAGAGCTGTACTCAATTAAATTTTTAGCATCAAAATGTAAGAAATTCAAGTGATCTACATTCTCTCAATATTTGATATTTTGATGCAATTATTTTTTGTTACTTATTTTATTTTTGAAAATGCTATCCCAGCTTGAACATGATGAAATTCACTATCCAGTCAAAATAAGATATTAGTAACTTACATTAAAATTGTTTCACACTTAAAAAGAACATTTATAGGGTGCCTGGATGGCTCAGTTGGTTAGGCGTCTGACTTTGGCTCAGATCATGATCTCACTGCTGGTGAGTTCGAGCCCCCCCCCCCCCCCCCCCAG
>NW_027527442.1:1409176-1634685 GCF_008692635.1 Crocuta crocuta | reverse complement strand
GCCCAAGCTGGGCTCTGTGCTGACAGCTCGGAGCTTGGACCCTGCTTCAGATTCTGTCTTTGTCACTCTGCCCCTCCCCTGCTCGTTCTCACTCTTCCTCTCTCTCTAATAAAAAATAAAACATAAAAAAATTTTAAAGCAACATTTATAATTACAAATGTCAACAAACATAGGAAAATTTAACAAGAGGACTGGACTCAGGATCAGACTATAGCAGTCAATTTCAATTTATAAACCAGAAAGAAATAATTTGAAACACAATGGAAACTGTATTACTCATAATAGAAACAAACTATGTAGTTTAACTCGGAATAAATCTAGCAGAAAGATATGCAAGTTCTGTACATGGCATATATTAAACTTTATTAAAAGACAAAGAAAATCTAAATACATGGAGAAATCTAAATAAATGGAGAGATTCAAAGGTGGGAAGATTTAGGTGAGAATTTTACTGAAGGAAAGTATAGAATGAATACAGCTGTAATCAAAATATCATTAAGGTTATGCTGTTATTTTGTTATTCCTCTTGAAACATTGTATTAAAATATATGTAAATTCAGTAGCCTAGGATAGTTAAAATATTTTGAAGAATAACAAATGTGGTGGAAACCTGTCCTAACAGATATAAACATTTATTACAAAGATTTAGTTATTAAAGTAATATGGTGCTGGAATAGCAAGAGATACAGTAGAACAAACAGAGAACCCAGAACCGGTCCCAAATATATATAATAGTTTGATATATGACATAGGTAACATTGAAGACCATTAAACAAATAACAGTCCTTCAGTAAATGAAATTGGAAAGATTGATCATCAATGTGCAAGAAAGTAAAAACACACTTGTAACTCACAACACACAAAGAAATCAAATCCAGTAAAATGAAAAGTCTCAAAACAAATATTTAAACCACTAAAATGAATGAGAATATCTTTCCAATCTCAGGATAGGAAAAAAAATTAAAGACACAAAATAAAGTAGCCAAGAATAAAATTAATAAATGTGACTACACTGAAAGAAAAAAAAAAAAAAGAATAAAATCAAAGTACAAGCTACCTAACTTGAGATATTTGTAATAACAATATATCCAATAGAAATTTAGGGTAGGGTGTAAAAATGCTCATACAAATAAAAAATATTTCATAAAGGGATAAAAATTTGGAGGCTTTATCACTCATAAGCATATATAGAGATGCCTAAAGATATTTGTAATCAGAGAAATTGAATTAAAGACCACCGGTGATTTTTTAAAATACTTAATGCATACCCTGTTGAATTTTATTTTGTTTTACTTCATTGTGTGCACCTGTGTGTGTGTGTGAAGAGTAAAGTAAAATTTCTAACTACATAACCCAAATTATAGCATCATGCCTAAAAACAGTAAGATTTTTAACATAGAACAAATGACTGAATTTGGAGCTGGCCTATAAGAACCAGTTAGTTGGCATATAGACAGAACCGAGTTTGACCTCCAATGATCTCCTGTCTTTTGATGTCCAGACCTGCGATTAATCTCCTCTCCCTTGAGTGGTGAAGGTACCTGTGACTGGCTTCTAGCTGAGAGAATATGGAAAATGTGATGGGATGTCATTTCCATGATTAAGGTATGTTAAATGACTGAGGTCATGGGATGCCACTCCCTTGATTAAGCCACCTTGTGACAGCCCAAAAGGATAGTGCACATGTAATGAAGGTCCCAAATCAATTAATTTTGAATTAATTGAAAGGAATGTTTTTGCAGTGGGCCTGAAAATGTAAGGTGAAAGCACATTAGAAAGGGGCTAGGTCTTTCTGTGGTGAGAGACATTATCCTACCTCGCCTTGAAGAGGCACGCCACCGTTTCGAACCTGCTATGGAAAAGACCATCTGGTGAATGACTGTGGATAGTCTCTAGGAGAGGAAGCAATTTCAACCAAGCAGGCAACAAATGGGAGCCCTCAGTCATACTACTGCAAGGAAATTAATGTTGCCACCATTCTGTACGAACTTAGAAGGAGATCCGTTCCTAGTGAATCCTCCAAATGAGAACTCAGTCTAGTCTTGAGTTGCTAAGCAGAGTATAGAACTAAACTGTGCTCAGACTCCTTACCCGTGGCAATCCTAATTGTATGTTGTTTTAATCCACAAAATCTGAGGTTATTTGTTATGAAAAATAGAACATGAATATAGCTAGCTTTTCAATTAGAAGGGAATTGTTTAGGTTTTATTAATAGAACATCTTGATCCAGAACTCAGATATCTTTCATTCATTTAACTAATATTTTTTAGCACCCTCTAATATGCCAAGGACTGTTGTATACACGCGGAATACGACAGTAATATGGAACTTATATCTTGGATGGGTAGACATCTTCATAAAGATGATAATTAGATGATGATGATAAAGATGAGAAACATAAGAATAATTATAATATACTGGATATAATAACAACCATGGTCCCAAGGAAATGTTGAATAGAAATATCACAAATATGGGAAGATACAAACAGTGTTAGTAAGTTGTGTGTTTAGGATAACTTCCCCTGGGCATATACCTTAAGAACATCAGCTAATGTTTTCCAACAGAGGCAATACCTTAATGCAGTGACTTAAAGAAATAGTCTGTCTTACATATCCAGGGAACAGCAGGACAGCCAATACAATTGGAGCAGATGAGCTGGGGGTAAATTGTATAAGAATGGGACAGAGAGGAGTGCCTGGGTGGCTCAGTGGGTTAAGCATCCGACTCTTGATTTTGCTTCAGTTTATGAACTCACAGTTCATTAGTTTGAGCCCCACATCCGACTCTCTGCTGACAGTGTGGAGCCAGCTTGGGATTCTTTCTCTCCCTCTCTTTCTGCTCCTCCTCCACACTTTCTCAAAAATAAGTAAATAAACTTTTAATTTTTTATGTTTTATATTTGAGAGAGAGAAAGAGAGAGCATGAGTAGGGGAGGGGCAGATAGAGAAGAAGACACAAAATCTAAAGTAGGCTCCAGGCTCCTAGTTGTCAGAACAGAGCCTGATGTGGGGCTTGAACTCATGAACAGTTATATCATGACCTGAACCAAAGTCGGACATCCAACCAACTGAGCCACCCAGGTGTCCTTAAATAAATAAACTTAAAAAAAAAAAAAAAAGAATGGAACAGAGGGCATGCAAGGTGTGAGAGGACATGAGAATCATAATGGGTCAAAGTTTTCAGCCTCAGAAAGATGAAGTTGCCATTAATTGATATATGCAAAATGGTGAGCACCTAGATTGTTGTGGGAAAACTAGAAGTTCATTTTTGGACATTGCTGTATACTGAATTGGTTACCCCCTACCCCCAAATTTATATGTTGAAGCCCTAACCCCCAAGGCAACAGTATTTGGGGAGAGAGATTATGGGAAGGTAATTAAGTTTACATGAGCTCATAAAAGTGGAACCTTAATCTGATAGGTTTGATTGCTTTATAACAAGATAAAGCAAGAGAAAGATCTCATTCCATGCCCATACACCAAAGAGAGGCCATATGAAGACATAGAGAGGAGGCTTACATCTGAAAGCCAGGAGGAGAAACCTCACCAGAAACAAATGTGACCCACCTTGATCTTGGACTTCCAGTTTTGAGAGCTGTGGGAAATAAATTTATGTAAGTTACCTAGTCTATGCCATTTTGTTGAAATGAACCAAACAAATCAATACAAACATTTTAAACTTTACATGGTTATTAGCTAAGTGAAGATGCTGACTAAGATGTTTTTCATAATGACCCTTGGCCATGAAAAAAATAATGTGTGTGTATATAAATTATCTAAAGACATATTCCTTTATCTTTCATCCTCTTCAGTGCATGTTGGCTTAGCTTCATTTTGGTGGCTGGAGAATTAATACTATACATAAGAGAGACACTACTTTCAATTCATTTCTATTTAATTTCCAAATATATGTCCCTGTGTCTGTGCAGTGTGCACATGTACATCTCTATTGTAGGAAGTGAAAAAGGGAGTGGCTGTTGTAAATCTTCCAGAAAGCAGATTTTAATAGTCACCCCAAAATGAAATTCACCTGGATGACATGTTAAGCAGTGTAAATAGAAGGAACTGGTTAAATCCAAGCATATACATTTGTTTTATATTGCTCTAATTTGCCTTGATAAAACTCAGAGGAGAGAACGGAAAAGCAAGATTAGGGTCTTCAGGGGTAAGGGCAAAATCCTTCTATAAAAAAAAAAAAAAAAAAGAGCCACACAGTGAGGACATTTGGGAGACAACAGGGCCAGGCTTGTGGACAGAGTCTTTATGGTATGAAATCAGCGAGTTTTAACTGCACTTTCAGGTTTGATAGTCAATCTTGTTATGAGAATAACCTTATTGTTCCTCTGGGTCCTTTGGGTGCTATGCTTGAAATAATTTTGTTAGAAGCCACAGTGGCTGAACACAGTTTTACAGATTCTTAATCAGCAAGCCAAAAGACAGAGGTATTAACAGACTTAGAGGGACTCGTTAGCTGGATGTCAGTCTCCAGTGAGATTTTCTTCTGTTTTGTTTTCCGACCTATACAAACCTTTTTCTTTGTTCTCGTCCTGTTTTTATTATGATAGCATATGTCAAATTCTTATGAGAAAAAATATGGTAGATAATTTTATGCAAATTATGTCTATTTCTAAAGCTCAGAAGTGGTTTCAGTACATTGAATAGCATATACATTTAGATAATCAGGAGCTAAAAGGAAGGTTATATCGTTATTTACATTAAAGTTATAATCAAATAGGTAAGTCAGTCAAATAAGACCAACAGGGACAATGTAAGAGTTTAAAGTTTTCTAAGCGACTGACATCTGGGAAAATAATTCCTGTAAGTGATAGGAGTTTCCTGGGTTTTGAAGGGTTGGCAAGACTTAAAATATCTGCCAAGTAGGAGATCTGAACATTGTCAAATGTGCAGAGTGTTGAAACTTATATTCAAAGAACATTTGAAATATGATACAGGAAGGAACTCAGAGACAGATACAAATGTAGACGACAATTATAAATGTCAAAATGAAGGCAAAATTTCAAATTCCTATGAATATACACAGTTTTCAGGCCTGAATTAATGTGAAAATAAAGGTGAATTTATAATATCCCATGCCTGAAACACTAAACTAAGAGCAATGAAAGACATGGGACCATGGAAAACCTGTTTTCTTTTGTTTGTTTGTTTATTTTAAGAGATGCAGGTCAAACACCACACAATTCACCCATCTAATAACTTAGTGAAATTTAATATATTCACTGAGTTGTATATATTCACCATGAGCAGTCATTCCTCATTTCTCTCCAAATCTCCCCAGCCCTATACAACCCTTGATCTACTTTCTATATCTACAGATTTGTCTGTTCTGCACATTTCATATAAATGGAATCATACAATATGTGGCCATTTGTGTCTGGCTTCTTTCACTTACCATGATGTTGTCAACTTCATTCATGTGATAGCAAATATCAAATACTTCATTTGTTTTTATTGCTAAAAATATTCTATTATGTAGACACTACATTTTGTTTATTTATTAACCCATCTATAGACATTTGGATTATTTCTACCTTTTAGCAATGATGAATAATGCTGCTAAGAACATTCACGTATAAATTTTGCGTTGGCATACATTTTTGTTTTTCTTCGGTTTATATCTACAAGTGGAATTTTCTTGGCCATATTGTGGTAGGTAGTTAGATAGTTCTGTGAGAACTGGATTCCCAGGAAACAGGGTTGCGGGGGGGGTGGGCAAGTGATATGCAGGAGGCATCAGAGACCTGCAATTAGGTGTATACTGCCTGGATGGCCAAGAGGAATTCCAATACAGAAGCCACAGGACACACATGTGCAGAAAGAAAAAAAAAACTGCAATTAGCATTATCATTTGGCCTTCCCCCCACCTTGGACTTTCTTAGTGGATGCTAGGTAAGAAGATAAAAGAGCTAAATGCAGGCTACCACCACAAGGAAGAAGCCTTCCTTCAAGAGCCAACGATTATAAAGGTCAGAGGTCCATGTAGCAGCATTCTGCAAGAAGCCTGATCAAACCAGACAGACCGAAGATGGCAGAGGCCATGTTTGGAAACACCTGACCAAATGATGAAGAAGAGGTGGAAACCCTGCTTCCTGCCCGGAGTAATGAATAGCCCTCCCCTAGTTAACAACAAAAACAAAAACCCTGGGACCAGTTGTGTTCAGGGCACTTGAGTCTCTCCAGGCTGTTTGCTCTTGTGAGTGTACTCAGTCAACCCCGCTTGTTCCTGCTTTCTGTCTCTTGCTTGAATTCTTTCCCTCCAGAAGACCAAGGACCTACCTAGGCTGCACTGCTGCAGGTGGTAACAATATGTAATTTGTGTTTAACCATTTGAGGAACTACCAAATTGTTTACCAGTATTTTATATTTTCAGAAGCTAAATCTGTGAGGGTTTCAGTGGTTCTACCTCCTATTTATTATTTGTCTTCTTGATTATCATTACACTAGTGAGTTAAAAGTAGTATCTCGTTTCGATTTGCATTTCCCTCATGACTAATGATGTTGAGTTTCATATGCATTTTTTATATATTAGCATGTTCCCTTCATTTAAAAAAACCTCCCCCTTTCTTTAAAGCAGTTTCGGGTTCATAGCAAAATTGAGAGGAAGATACAGAGATTTCTCATATACTCCGTATCCCCCACATGCATAATAGCATCCTCCATGATCAACATCCCTCAGCAGAGTGGTACATTTGTTAGAACTGACCAACCTGTATCAACAGATGACAAACACCCAAACTCCATAGTTTATATTAAGGTTCATCCTTTGTGGTGTTATTCTATAGGCTTACACAAATGTCTATTGACATATATCTATCATTATAATATCACACACAGTATTTTCACTATCCTAAAAATCCTCTGTGCAAAGTCTTGATTCTCACTTGAGGTAATTACTGGATGAGCGACCATTAAAGGAGGAGAAAAAAAAGAAGTGAGAGAGAATCAAACAACACATTATCTACCACAATGATTAGTTTTAGCAAAAGTCTTGAATTGGGATATTTAAATAATATTTTGACATTTAAATTGTGCCAATCAAATTATATTAAAGGGAATTCAAAAACAATCCATTTTCTAATATTTTAGAAGATTAGGAGTTATTTGATAAAGTACAGTTCTGGTTTATCTTTTCTGAGAAGAGCTAGATTTGCATATTTCTGTTTTGCTTAAAGCACTTGCATGTATATTTAGATGGAGGAAAATGATAAATACTTAAAAATATGTCTAAAATGCAAGAAATTGTATGCTATTTACACATCATCTTTCCAGAGAGAGTGTTAGGAAATAATTCTATAAAGTATAATAAATATTCTACCCAAGATATTATATAATGATTACATTAATACCTTTAATTTTACTGGACATTGACTAAAATAATTTTATAGGAGATCTTTCTTAAAAATTAAAATTTATAAGTAATTTTTCTGAGGTCCATATGTATTATTACACATATAGGTACATTTCTATTTTAATAAATACCATCATCATTTCAAGATCTATGTTAATAAGGCTATTTCTGTGAGCACCAATTAGTCAAGTAACATCATATAACAAGTCCAATATTAAAAAAATAGCTTATGAGATATAAAATGCATTAGCTTTATGAAAGCATTAGCTTTCATAAAATGTTTAATTTTTTATAATCAGGTATCCCTAAATAGATTCAACACTTTTATTTTATCATGTGCATTTTAGTATCTATTTTAGTTTAACAGTAATTTTTAAATATATTTACAACACACTAAATTGATAGTATTTAAGAGATATTTTGTTTGCAAAATGTGTACTTTGGTTGTGGAGCTAGAAAAATAAGTCTTACATCATCTGTGAATCTTCCTGAAAAGGCTCAGGTTTTAAGTTTCTTCGAATCATGCAAGTCATTACTTGGGTAAGCTTATCAACAGTTTGTTTTAGCTTCATATGTATGAGCTAACAAATCAAATATTGCTTCACACTTTGGGGGAAGTAAGAGCTAGAGATATATAAAAAGACATGCTCCTTAATCAAAAACTGTTTATACTCTAGTGGAGAGTATTGAAATTGCTAGCTAAACATTAGATTTTAATAAAATGTAAAGAGACGAATGCTTTACTATTTACACTACTGGACCATTACCCAATCTGAGAGGTATGTGGAAAACTCTCATGTAAGATGATCCCAGAGCAGAATCATGAAGAATGTAGATTAGTTCAATAGGTGAAGGAGGGTTTTCCTGGAGCAAGGAATCAAGAGAAACAGTGGAAGAGCATAGAATTCCATGATGAGTATGCAACAAACCTCATTACCGTGACATATTACACAGAAGAATAATCAGTCTGACCAAGGGGAAAGGTAGAGTTGAGGATGTCAGAACTGCAGAAAAGGAAAAGATGATAGCAAGAATCCAGAAATTTCAGAGGTAAAATATAGGCCAATTCCAATTGGTTGGAAAGGGATAAACTCAAGAAATATTTTGGAACTAGAATTGGATGTAGGATGGCAAGAGAGAGTGTGATTGACTATAAGAGGTAAAAGAAAGCTATCTAGAATGGCATTAGGTTTCTTAGTTTGCCATGTAACTATATTATTCCCCAACAAAGGAAAAACAGGAAGACGGGCATATCTGGTAGGAAGACGGAAATGGTTTTCGGAAAAAGATGGGTATGATTTCTAAAGTACCAACAGAAAAATGTATACAACAAACTGGTTGCAAAAAAACTGAAACTTACAAGAGATATAAGGGATAGAGTCATGATTTGGAATATTTGGTTACAAAATAGTGGAACCTTAATAATTTTTTAAATCCTGTTCTCAAGGTAGACCAATGAATTTTTATCACTTGAACCATCCAAAGTCTATGCTGGGTCTCTGAGTATAATGTACAAATAGAAATCATGTCTTGCTACAAGGAAGATTATGTTCTCCATCATACCTGAAGAAAAAAGTACAAAATGTGATCAAAAGTTGTTAGTTTTGTAGGTTTGTGAATGATTTAATGGCAAAATTCACATTTGATGGCTTCTATTTTCTCAGTGGTATAAAAAAGATCACCATATTGTTGTGTGTAGAGTGAAAAAAAAAGAATATTAGCTTTAATGAAACAGAAGAAAACATACAAATTTACTTTATAAACTGAACAAAAGTCAACTTACTACCATGTTAGAATTTTCTACCATGTCATAAATGAAGGCACAGATATGATTAGAGTTAGGGCTTTTGGATGGAGTGCAAAAGTTATGGGCTTTTGAAGGAATCAATCGAATCACATAAGTCATTAAAAACAGAACCTTCTCGGGGCGCCTGGGTGGGTTAGTCGGTTAAGCGTCCGACTTTCGCTTAGGTCATGATCTCGCGGTTCGTGGGTTCGAGCCCCGCGTCGGGCTCTGTGCTGACTGCCAGCTCAGAGCCTGGATCCTGTTTCAGAGTCTGTGACTCCCTCTCTGACCCTCCCCTGCCCACACTGTCTCCCTCTCTCCTAGAAATAAATAAAAATATTTAAAAACAAACAAACAAACAAAAAAACCAGAACCTTCTCAGCTGTGGTTAGAGAGAAATATGAGTCTATGAAAAAAGAGTCAGAAAGATGTGATATGAGAAGGATTAGACCATTGCTGGCATTAAAAGTGGAAGAAAAAGTCCATGAGTCATGGAATAACCCGCAATTTACAGCTAGAAAGAAAGTGGGGTTCTTAAAGGGAAAAATCCAGTCTTCCCCTCCTGTGTGTCTTTCTCCTGTGTGTCTCATTTACTATGCACACGAAACTCTTCACTTCTTGTCACCATATGTGTGGAGGTTTGTCCCCCACACCAAACAATTCTCTGTCACATCAGCTTGGTATCCTACAGTGTAACTCAATTCTAGTACTACCTACTTGGAGATAGTGTCAGATCCCACAGATTGAAGACTCAATCCACAAGACTGTCCCCCTCCCCCTCCCCTGCTACTTCAGAAGCCAATTGCAAGTGGTAGGTTCCCAGGTTACTTACAACTTTTTCCAACCTTGGAAATTGAAGGTTCCCACAACCCTATCCTCAGTTTTTCCACTGATTTGCTGAAGCAGCTCGCAGAACTCAGAGAAACACTGCTTTGATGTTTACCAGTTTATTAAAGAATGTGATAAAGGATACAGATGAACAGCCAAATGAAGAGATATATAGGGAGAGTTCTAAGAGCATTCTAAGCATGGAAATTTCTATCCCCATGAAAGTGGGATGTGTCACCTACTAGTATGGATATATTGCCAACCTGGAAGCTTTCCAAATTCCGTACTACTGGGATTTTATGAAGGCTTCTTCACATAGGCATGATCAATTCTTACAATATCAATAATATTATGTTTTAGCTTCTCATCCCTCTCTGGAGAGGTTGGGAGTGGGAAGCTGAAAACTCCAAACTTCTAAATATGGAGTTAATGAATTCTTCTTTGAATCGTATAACCCATAATCTGCTGGATTATCACAAAGTTTTATTAATTTATTAAAAACTCATTTGTGAAACTGTTGGGAGATAAGACCTTGAAAAGTAACAATAGCATTCTGTCCAGGAATCTATTAGCTACTTTGAATCAGAAACATAGGACTGTCCCACCTATAGCCAAATTAACAAGTCTGGAAATCAAGAAATAAAAGTGGAAGTGGAGTCTCTAGTTACTAAATGTAATAACTCCCTCACATGCTTAAAATAAATTCCTGTCCTGTACATAACTCTTCATTCAGTTGACTTGGATGTCTTAGTTCCCAATGGTGGTGGTGGTGGTAAGATTCTTCCAATATGGCTCTCAGAACAATTCCATTTAATTAAAAATGAGACTGCCACCTAGCTTTTTGGGGATCCTTACATTACAAAACCAGCAGACAAAAAAGAGACTACTTTACTGGATGGATTGACCACAATCATCAAAGAAAAGTGAGTTGTTTGTTAAAAACAAAGGCAAGGAGGACAACATTTGCACCCAGGAAATTCTACGGACTTCCTCTTAGTGCTTCCATGTCAAATAATACAAGGACTCAACTGAAGGACTCAAACTCCTTGGGAATTAAAGTTTGGGTTCAACCCAGCTGAGGTCCTGACTAGGCAAGGGAAACATGGAACAGATAGTTGAAAATGTCTAATTAGTCTAACAGACTAATCGTTTTGTTTATTTCTTTCTCTTGTTATGTGTACATATTAGCAAATTACTTATTTTATTATATTTTATTTTTCCTCCTTTCCCTTACTACTTTATAAAACATGTTATTGGAGGTTAGCTTTAAACCAATGAAACTATGACTGGTTTTGAAGAGTTATTAGTATGGTCAGAGACCAAGTCAATGACTGTTGGGACTGTATATCCACATTTTGAGGAATGAAGTATGAGAGCTTCTTCATCTGTATGAAAGACAACATTTACATACAACTTAAATGGGTATGAAGGAGTGTATAAGTAATTTAGCGCCAACAGAATGGTCTGTGCCAATTTTCAATTTCCAATCAATCCACTTCTCTTTGCCCTACTTGTGAAATATGAGCCTTTGTCGATGGAGGATGCAAAAAGGCCATGCCTCCGAGGCCAGAGCAACTTAGTGGGCTCGTGACCCTTCTTCTCTGGAACAATTGTCAGCAGAAGGATGTACCAGAAGCTAAGTGGCACTTAATTAGCAACGACATGGTGGGAAAACTATGCCCTGCCAGCCACCACCAATTAATTTCTCTGCCACCAGTGAGACACAAACTGTGGACCCTCCGACCACATCCGCTAGGGAGTTGGTTACTGGTAGGCGGCATGTTTCTGGGGTAGCCATGCTCTGTAAATTGTAATCAGAATCCCGGATCTTCGTTCCTTACATATTTGTCCTTAGCTTTTGAGGCAGTAGCTACCATGTGTATTTGCTATTCACCTATTCCTAAGAGCCCTCTTTTGTCCTTTCAAAAGTTTGCCACATTTTATGGTTAAGCATTCCTTATATTAAATGTTACATGTTTAAATTACTAACATATGTTTATCTCCTGGCTGGACACTGACTGACACACACATGAGAACTGGTTAAGAAAGAACAATTTTGGTAAGATATTCTAGATGAATTCTTGCAAAGATAATCAATTGCTTAAAATTCTCTAATCAAGACTAAGAATAGTAGCAATAATAGTTAATAATTTCAAATTTAATAATCAAGCCTGATAATATATAAATTAGACATAGAGATTTACATAACAAAACAGGCATGGAATTATCACACATCAAAAAATTACAAATCCTAATTATTCCGTTATTCCCTAACAAAATTCGATAATTTGGAGAAGTCACAAAGCACTTTGGAAATCAACTAATGTGCTGGAAATTACAAAATGCTTTTTTGCATGCAATTACCCTTCATTTGTTTTGTTTTGTTTTGGTTTGGATTTCAAATATCTCCACATATTCTTTGACTAAAATGAGCGCATGCTGTTCACACTGTCAATCAAACTATGTCAGATATGATGATCAAAAGATTTAAAATGATAAAAGTTTGTGAGAGATAACATGATATTAAGACTTCAAAGAGCGACATGACTCTCTCTTGACAGTACCCAGGACAAAGTACTGTTACTTATGATTTTCATTATGGTGAATTTGTATACTTCTTTCTTTTTTAAGCTTTTCTTCCTTTCTTTATTAAGGATACATATAATTATCATTAGGACAAGGGCTTCATATTTTTCCTTCTCTTCATTAGATAAAATAAGATGAGAATCCATTAGATATGCTGCACAAAAATCTGAGTCAATAACATGACAAGGCAAAGCATCAAAATCAGTCAGAATAAAGAGGAATCATTGAGGATTCATAACATTTTACTGGATGCTTGAACCATCTATTAATATGGAAATATGTTTCTTTGCCTAAAGGAGATTATGGTCTAATTAAGAATACAAGAGAGTTCAGTAATCAACACAAATGTGTGCAGGTAAAAACAAGTTATGACAAGGGTTAGTTGAAGGGGATTTAGGGATTATGCTGGCACTCTGAAGAAGGAGCAGAACATGTCAAGAATGAATAGGATACTGTGGAATATATTTTCATAGTTGATCAGATATGCATCTTTAAGTGTCATTTAATGGTATGTGTATGCAAAAATTCTGTAAAGGCAAAAATGATGATAGACATGGTTCATAGATTCATACTGCAAGTATTTATTCAAAGTACATCTCCTTGCTAAACTTTATGGCATAGAACAAAATAATAAAAGAAAAACACACAGATTAAAGGTATAAAGTTTTCACGATTTTCACAAAAGTGGATCTTGCAATTTTATGACTTCACATTTTAAATAGCTATCCATATCCCTTCAGTTTGGCAAATATCCACCAGCCTCATCCCAGTCTTCCCATACCAAGACTTTATCTTTTTTTCAGTCAATGACCAGGCCGAATTTCCTTAATCACAATTCACCTGGTTTTGTTAGATGAAAAATACATAGCTTGGTTTCAGAAATGGCTTCATCTTAGCTTATTATATTCTGAAAGGTACAGTTTAATTTATTTAAAGACTTGGTCACCTTTTTTTCTGAAAAACCCTAGCTCACATCTCATACTCCTAATAGATGATTGGGTATGTTAACTCTGTGGAGATAAAACCATAAGATTTATGTCCTAATAGACCCAAATATTGAAATATTATTCAACACTTCTTTATACACCAATAATTAGTGTTGACATGTTTAATTGGCAATCTAGCACCAATCACATATGTATTATTGTTATTACAATTATATAAATCATTATGTGGTAGAAATTGTTAGCTACTTATGATGCCCTTCCCTTCCTGGGAACAGAGTTAAGTCTGTATTTTTCAGTCAATGGGATGGGAGTAGAAGTCATGTCTACCACTGATTGGAATGGATCCTATAAGCTTCCCATATGTGCTCTTCCATTCTTTGTTTAGAGATAGAGATGAACTCCAAGGAAGTCATGAAAGCCAGGTATTGAAAATGGTCAGTTAGCCTAGGTCCTGAGTTGGCTATATGGAGTAAATGGCTCTGTTCCACTGACTTCACCTTCTTAGACCACAAGTTCTAGGTCCTAATTGTTAATGGAGAGCAACATCATTGCCAGTGTCTTTACATATTACTAAGCACACAGACACACAAAAACACACTCTCACATTCAACTTCTATATTTGATACAGCATGTTTTATGTAAAATATTAGCATGGATTCTAATTTTTATGGATGTCAGTTTGATTTGAGTTTATCTTATATTTCAAGCACATATCATTGAACGTCATTTTCCACTTCAGACCTAGCATATGCCATCAATTTCAGATCTCTTTTCTCATGCTGAATCTTTCTCATTCCTTCTATTTTAATTTTTTAAGTGTTTACAGCAACATTGCCTTCTGGAAATAGGATGCCCCAGGCACATCCTCTTCCCTGTCCCAAAATCCAGGACTTGCTACCCCCCAGAAGGCCCTAGGCTTCTTTAGTGAGGAATAGTATAAAACCTGAATTACAGGCACAGGGGAAATCAAGCAAAGAGAAGGTCTTAAGCTCATATAAATCCAGATGCTACCGGTTTAACACCTGACTTTCAGAGTACATGTTACTGTAAGGCAAAATTTACTCTCATTCTAATATATCCATATTAAAGAAGACTATTTCCAGGCCATTAGTTAGGAAATATTGGTGTTTCAGGGCTAGGAGAGTTCTTCAAGCTCTTATACTGTTGGTGACTAATTTTCCGCAAACCTCACTTTCACTAAGAATTTCTCTTTATATATCCCTTTTTTACTTAAAGAAAAATATGCTTGCATTTATGAAAGCTTTGATTTGGACAACACTTCTGAAGTAAAGAAAACCTGTTTTGTTACATATAGATAAGAAGACCTAGAAAAGTAAATAACAATTTAAGCAGTTGGATTGGACTCAGATCATCAGACTTGAAATCCAGTCCTGTTGTTAGCTGTGTTATTTCTTAAACTGTCCAGTTCATATTAGAAAGATGTCCCCCGTTTTATTTATAAAGGTACATTTGATCTTCACTGATGTAGTTTTACCCTTGTAATACCTCCAGGGCAGGCACCCTTTTTATGTCACAGTGTCCTTGACTACTATATTTTTCACCAACAATCCAGTTGTCTTCTTGAAATTTAGACTGCATTTTCCAAGTTCTCTTCCAGTTAGATGTGATCATATACTGAATTCTGCCAAAGGAATGTGAAAATAGTTGTGTGCTTTTGCTAGCCAAAACTTTTAAGAAACAAGCTTCACTTCTTCACAGTCCTTCCCCTTCCATCGGCTGGATATAGATAATAACAAAGCTGTAAAGAATATTAGCCATTTGAGATGAAAGAGTTCTTGCATCACCCATTGAGGAGAACCAAGTAACAACAAAAATTATGTGCTTAGGACCATCACATGAGTAACACAGTATTTGAGACATTGTGCAATTTTAAACATATTTGCTACCATTTTTCCATACATATTGAATATTCCATAATGGAGTTTCCCATTTTCTACATTTTGCTATCAGTTTTCTTAAGTCTAAGATTGTCTTTCCACCTGTTCTATATATCTTTTATCACCTGTTTCTTCTCTCTCTTTACTTTTCCTTTGTCTTCTTAGCTTCCAGCCTGACTTCTCTTTCATATGACATACCGCATAATATCACATACAACATACAAATTCCATCATATTTTTCAATAACAATAAACTATTGATTATCTTTAAAAATCATAAAAGCACTATTCTAATTAACTATAATACCTATAAGAATCAATCCAGGATACAATTGTTTCCAGATGTTTTGTTAATGTGACCATAGTGTTGACTCTATAGCTGGAAATAAAATAGTACAGATCTGTGTCCCAGTGGACAACATTCATATGGAATATTTCAAAGTGCATGCTCCTTTTCTCCAACAATATGATGATTCACAGCTTCAGAAATTCAATCTATAGAACATTTATTCAACCATGATTTACCTACTCAAACTTCATATTAATATCACATTTCATGTGGTCACAATATTGTCCTAATGGGGTAAAACCAATCAGTTACATAATTTTCATATCTAAATCCAAAAGCAAAATTGTATAGGTCAATTGATTTTGAGTGCAAAAGTCCAAATTTTGTTTTCATGATATATTTTGTATCCACTTTTCCCAATTTCCATTCCATGGTGACTGCACTCCAAGTCAACATAGAAAAATCTCTGGCAATTAAAATGTAACTCCTTTGAGGGGTGCCTGGGTGGTTCTTTCAGTTAAGTGTTCAGCTTTTGATTTCAGCTCATCATGATCTCCCGGTTTGTGAGATCAAGCCCTGTGTTGGTCTCCATGCTGATATCACTGACTAACATGGGATTCTTTCTCCCTCTCTCACCCCCTCTCTCCCTCCTTCTCTCTCTAAAATGAATAAGTAAACTTTTTTTTAATCTAGCTCCTTTAAGTAGTTGCAATATTCTTCATCTGTGGCAGTTTGTAATAATCCAATAGACTATAGATAAATTTAGATCCTACATAATAAATAATGGTAAAGGCAGAGATTTTTTAAAAGTTATTTGAGTCTAGGGGCGCCTGGGTGGCTTAGTCGGTTGGGCGTCCGACTTTCGCTTAGGTCATGATCTCGCGGTTCGTGGGTTCGAGCCCCGCGTCGGGCTCTGTGCTGACTGCCAGCTCAGAGCCTAGAGCCTGTTTCAGTCTGTGACTCCCTCTCTCTCTGACCCTCCCCTGCTCACGCTGTCTCTCTCTCTCCTAGAAATAAATAAAAAACATTTAAAAAAATTAAAAAAAATTATTTGAGTCTATATTTTCAATTCCTTACACCATTTTAGTTAATTTGCTGTAAGTTGCACCAAGCTAGCAAACTGTTCTAACTTGCCAATATTAGTAAAGCAATTTCTTTTCTCTCTCTCTCTCTCTCTCTTTTCTTTTAAGCCACAATTTGTCTATGTCTAGCAATTTCCTATTGAGTCACAATTTACTGGGTCACTGAGAAGTACAAAATTAATGTGGAAGCACTGTATTGGTACAAGAGAAGCTTAGACATTGACTTTTGTCTCCCTCTTCAAGTTAGCTCTTTAGTACCTTTGAATTTAAACTCACATACCAATAATTAAGTTATGCCTTTGTTGCATATTTCTGTTTACCTAAACAAATTGCATCAAGTTATCCTTTACATGGCTATATGCATAAAAAAAAATTTCTTTTGGATATATATTTTGATTGGTAGATAATTTAGTAGATGTTATTTGTTCTCCAGAAATTTTATGTGAAAAGCCATTCCCCCATCATTCCAAATGTTTATTCTCTTCCTATCCTTGAATTCTTCGATTATATATTTGTTTTTAAGTAGATTTATCTCTCTTTGAAGTCAGTGCTCCTCTCTCCTTAATTGCTCACCACCCCTCATGTTAAACCAACACTATCCAAAGCTCAACTTTTCACTTCTGATCTTTCAGTAACATCCAGCATCCTGGGTATTGGATCCCACTTTCCAAAGCACATCATAATTTAAGGAAGAGTCTGAAAAGTGCTTCTATTTTTTTTTTTTAAATAATGCCCACATCTCATACCATTCCATCTACACCCTCACACACAAAGCAGGGTTGCATTTACCTCTAGCACTCAAAATCAGCCTTTTCAAGTAAGTTCATTTAGACCTCTCCATGAGACATATGAATCCTTTGTCTTATATTTTGTTTCTGTCTGACCATAATGTAAAAGAATGTGGATGAACATAAACATTAAGGGCACAGTTGTTAGCTTTTACTGGTTACTGGAATTCTTTCAATTCCTATATTTGTAATTTATTCTGGTGGTAGTAGTGGTAGAGAGACTGAAAAGCCACACCAACACTGGCAAGCATACTTTGTTAGCTTGAGTTAATAATTATGCTAGATACCCCTTTGGCCAGTCTGTGAAATAACATATATTTCTCTAAAATTGCCACAAAGTCTGTATTTATAGTTTAATCCATTTTTGTAACATTTTAAACAATGTGAATTTCATTTATGAAGTACCCTTGTCCTATTAAAAACCTATTTCATTCCAAGTATCTATGGATAGATTGAACAGGCATTTCATTTTTCCTTAATCTAAACAACCTGTTACCTTGAATAATCCTTTTCAAAGATAAACATTGTCACTATAGTTACTGCTTTCCCTAAACCCTGAAGGCAAGAATGTTATTTTAAGCACATATTGTTCAATATACATATATCTATATGCATTCAAATAATGATCTTTATTTTGTCAATTTTATGGTATTCTCATATTATTCTTTTAAAAATATTTTCACTATTTTCTAACTAACTAACTACTAACTAAAACTTCTAACTAACTAAAAACTATTTTCACTAACAAATCCTTATTCCTGAAATTTCTGTTAACTTAATAATAAAAATAACTGAAAATTTCTGAGGACCTACATGTACATATTTGACATATATAATATCTAATTTTCACATAATTCTGAAAGATAGGTATTATGCATAATTTCCTAGTTTAAGGAAATTTCAAGAGTTGAAATATTTAACCAATAATGGCATGGCTAATAAATGGTAAAAACAGGGTTGCAATCCGCATTATTTGTCTGATTCCAAAGGTCATTTCTAATCCTAAATATTTTAACTCTTATTTAAAAAATAATTAAAAACCCTTGTAAACACATGTCATTCTATGCATTATTTTGTCCCCTTGTCATTAGTGTACTCTCTATACATTAAGACCTAAATATCAGTTAGTATATTTCAAGCCAACACATGCTGATGTACTGCCAAATGTTTAGAAACAAGTTGCTCTAAAACTTAACACTCTATCTGTGTATCATTTTTCTCCAAGTACAAGGTTATTCTGACATTTACTATCCATTCTACAAGAAAGGAATTTAAAAAGGAAACTTGCATATTTTCTGAGAGTTAAAAGTTCCTTACTGTTAGTCATTTAGAAAGTAGGTGTACCTATTTGAAATGACACTTTTTTCTTCATAATACTTTCTGGTATATATTTTCTGGCATTTCATTAAGGGTGAATTACCTTCTCATTATACATTTTAGGGGATAAAATGAGGATCTGTAATAAGGAGTATGCACAGGGGTAGATTCAGGGAAAGGAAATAAAGTTGCACTCTAAAGAGAGTCATTCTTGCCATTACTGAAGAAAGATACTTAAAGTTTTGACTCAATTTAGTTGAGAATTTTAACTTAATACATATGTATTATTTCATATACATCACCACAATTATTATAATATTCTCTAAAAATAATTAATAATATGTGAATATTAGAAAAGGTAACTTACTCAATTCCAAATTATTTAATTTTCACTTCATATTTAATTTATTAATCTGGAATAGGATAACCAGGGCCAGTTCAGGAAGCAAGAACATGAGTTAATCCATGACTTATCATGAGTATCATCAACCTATCTTCGATCATCATCACCAAATAGTGTCTCATGCTTTAACCCGATATAATGCACAATGTACTAAATCATTGTGCTGCCTCATCATTTGACGTTTACAATTGCAGTAACAAATCATATTAAATGATAAAGTCAAAAAATACTTGATTTTTATAACCCTATTAAAATCAAAGAACTGTCCATGAAGAGATTATAATTTCAGTGAATTTTTGAAGAGGAATCTTTGTTATACCCTCTGGGAGAAAAAACAATAAAGGAAAAATATAGCACTAGTTAAATCATATCTTCATCACTCTAATCAATTATTAAACAAAATAATCCCCATGAAGTTACAAACATGTTTTCATAGGTGACTGAAGTAAGTAAGTGCATTTTAGGAAAAAGAGCCAATGAGGGTATAGAAAGCACTAGGTTTTAGAAATAATAAATTATAGAGGTAAATTGCATGTTTGAACTAATATAAATGGCTATAAGAGTAAAAAGTCTTTTTATAAGAGTAAAAAGTCACCAAGGGGTAAGACAGCAGCTGGATTTAAAATGAGAATATTAGGGAATGGTGATACTAGATAGAGACTACAAAGTAGCAGACAAATTGAAGAATTGGAAGATGAGTGGTATACTAGTCAAAAGAGCTTTAAGAATAAGAATCTGGGTACATAGGTCAAATGTTTGAGAGAGGTCATGTCACATGTAGACAATGTATTAAATTTGATAATTAAGATGTGATTGACAATGTTGTAAAACAAACTATAATGATGAGGGCAAACATATTCATAGAGGAATAAGGAATAAATGGGAGAATTTCTGGATAGTATAAAGACTGCTAGATATTTCAAGGAGAATAGTATTGAAGAGAAAGAAAAAAAGTATAGTAGCTAACGTTAAAGAAGAATCAGGAGTAGATTTTTTTTCAAATAGGTGAAATTAGTGCATTTTTAAATGAAAAGGAATGGATCCAGGAATATGGCATGTGTAGACCCTAAGAAAGGTGAGAGAAAGGGTGTATTGGATTAGAGGAGTCACTGAAGAAGGTGAGAGGGAGTGGCATCAAAAGCACAGGTCAGTGGGAGGCCTGGGTGGCTCAGTAGATTAAGCATCCAACTTCAGCTCAGGTCATGATCTCACATCTCGAGGTTCATGAGTTGAACCCCCACATTGGGCTCTCTGCTGTCAGCATGGAGTCGGCTTCGGATCTTCGGGCCCCTTGTCTCTCTGCCCCTCCCCGCTCTCCCTCTCTATCTCTTTTCTCTCTCAAAAATAAATAAACAGAAAAAAACAAAAGCACAGGTGAGTGGAGATGACTCCATGCCTGTGACAAAAAGTGACACTTGTGATCAGGATAGTCTCAACACCTCTGTGAGTAGTTAACAGGAAGTCGGAAAGAACAGATGAGTATAATCAGATTTATTTTAGGCAATAGCGTCGGTTGAACAAACGTAACACTCTGGCACTGTGTAGGTGGTCTGAAAGGAGAAATCTTCTTGCAACATGGTAGCTCTGGCAGGAGGTTATTAGCTAGACATGGTCTCTGACACCTCTGAAAGACCTGGCATCTCTCTCACTGTTCCACATCAGTATTTGTACTTCTAAGAAATATTTTTGCTTTCTTGAGAGTGTGATAAATGTTATATGTTTTATAAATATCTGAAACGTTTAGTTGGTAAACAGTAAAATCCTTTATATCAATTATATAGAGGAGGCCAGATGAGTCATTTGTCACAGAAAATTACTCTAAATCATCATTGAAGGATAAATGTATCATTAAGTTATTTAAATAAATCTCTGAAAAGCTGAATTCTATACTTTCTTCTTAATGCCTCATTAATTTTTACTTTCTCTTCAAATAAATTCTTATGTTAGATTTTCTCTAAAAATGGTAATTTTTATAGAGCTACCTACATCTAATTTGTCATTATCCCTTTCACTTTTGCTGTATAGGATGTTGAATTCATATTTCACATTTTTCAAAGATGTATATATCCTTAAAAATAAACTAAGATGTTTTGATACAGTTTTTAGTAATATTGAAGAGAAAGATGTCTGGGTGGCTCAGTCGGTTAAGCGTCCGACTCTTGGTTTCAGCTCACGTCATGATCTCACAGTCCATGGGATCGAGTCCCACGGTCCATGGGATCGAGGCTCTTCATTGAAAGCAGGGAGCCTGCTTGGGGTTCTTTCTCTCCTTTTCTCTCCTCCCTTACTCCACTTGTGTGCACTCTCTCTCTCTCTCTCTCAATAAATAAATAAACACTGAAAAATAATATTGAAGAGAAGGAAATAAAACAACCCCTAAAAAATTCGTTTTACCTCTATAACAGATCAAATTCCAACCAGGGTCTTATATTTGGCAATGTTTTGCTAGGTTCATGAGTTCATATTATATATTAAGATGTGAATAGAAATGTACTCTTTAAAAGAAAAATGAATACATTAATTTTTTTCCCAACTGGATCCTCACTATAGGATATGGAAAAGATAATTTGATTTCATAGGCTTGCATGGTTGATAGCAGTAGTTGTGTTCTAGAATCAGACTTGAACCCTTTACTTCTAATGTAAAACAACAAAGTCATTGCTATAAGGCAGATTTTGCTCATAATCTCTATTAACATTGAGTACACAAGGTTTATACTCAAGAAAATTGTTTTAAAATATACTAATATATGTACTTAGGTGTAAAGAATGAGATCTTAAGATTATTATATAGAAATACAGAAAACAAGTTGAAAATTATGATCCAAGGTTTTGAATTGTCAGAGAAAGCCTTCACTAAGTGGCTCAAATTGAACTGAGATCCATAAAGCCTGGGATTTGATGAGATGGAAATTAGGAGTTTGAAAAAGAGGAAGAGAGAGAACATAAGCACAGAATCATGAAGGGGTGTAGGGTTACCTAACCCATTTTTGTGAATGTGTACTATTCACAGATGACATCTGACAGTAATGCTAGGCTGCATTTGTCTGGTAAAAATCTAAAACACTGTTCTGTCTTTCATGCTTCCACTTGAAAAGGCTTAACTTCTTTTTGTTTCTATCTCTAAGGCCGTATCTACATGAGATCTTTCCAGCTAAAGAGCAACTAACAACTTTCAGCAAAAGAGAATTCACAGGACTCTTTCCATGGAAACCCAGGAAGCTTCAAGTGTAGTACTTGAACAAGTAACATACTTTTATAAATAGTATCAATGTGCAAAGAATTAATTGGTAAACCTTTTTGTCTAGGAAAAATGAGAATTTGTGCATCTTAATGAAATCTTTCAAGATATCATTTTGCTTTTTCTCCAATCTAGTATAGTCTGCATTGAACCTTGGTAGGATAAAACAGGGCATACATAAAGATCACACGGAAGAGAATTTTGCCATTAACACAACCAGTTACACAAAACTCATTCATACTGATGATTGGTTGAGGGTGTTGAATTCTGTGATCTAAATCCCAAACACTTAGATGGCCTAAATATTTTGCTGTATATTGATAATTAGCATTGTAAATATTAATCAGAAACATTTGAGGGTATGGGCAGTATGTATGAATGTCTGCATTGATCATTATCTACCAATCTATCCTTTTTTCATTAGAGAGAGAAAAAATAGGGTAAATAGAATGAATGCCACCCTCTCTCCTCTGACCCTCTTNCTGTGTGATGTATGGGCGCGAGTGCAAGTACGGAGCTCCTTACTTCTCCGCCATCTTGCCCCCTCTCCCTCGACCCTCTTTGCTTCTTAATCTGAGATTTTCATAATTCATTAAATTGGGTTTCAGTCCATTTTTTTCCCCTTGGGATGAATGACCGATCATAGTTTTCATCCAGTTCTCACAACGCTTTTCCAAGAAGGCTAAAAATTACTGTTTCAGTGTTATTAAAGACATAAAAACCAGTGATATTTGCTAGGAGAAAATATGACATTCTCTTTCTGATGACCCAAATAAAATGACGATCAGAAAATGAGGTATGGGGGCACCTGTGTGGCTCAGTCAGTGAAGTGGCAGACTTTGGCTAAGTCATGATCTCGTCGTTTGTGAGTTCGAGCCCCATGTCTTGCTCCGTGCTGCCAGCTCAGAGCGTGGAGCCTGCTTCAGATTCTGTGTCTCTTTCTCTCTCTGCCCTTCCCCTGCTCACGCTCTGTCTCTCTGTCTCTCAACGATAAATAAACATAAAAGAAAAGAAAAAAAAGAAAAGGAAAGGAAAGAAAGGAAAAGAAAGAAAAGAAGAGAAAAGAAGAGAAAAGAAAAGAAAAGAAAAGAAAAGAAAGAAAAAAGAAAATCAGGTATGTATTCTTGTCACATAAGAGAGACTCAGGATAGTTATTTATAAATTTTAAATTAATTACTCTCCTGAACTAAGAGAACTAATCAGAATAAACATCATTTTTGTTTATTTTTAAAAAATTTTTAACGTTTATATATTATTGAGAGACCGAGCATGAGCAGGGGAGGGGCAGAGAGAGGGGGAGACACAGAATACAAAGCAGACTCTAGGCTCTGAGCTGGCAGCACAGAGCCTGATGCTGGGCTCAAACTCAAAAACCTGGAGATCATGACCTGAGCTGAAGTCGGTCACTTAACCAGCTGAGCCACCCAGGCGTGCCATCATTTTTGTTACTTAACCAAAAATGAAAGTGGAGGGAGAAAAAGAAATAAACTTTCCCTCTGATGACAAAAGGGTTCCACCCCTGTTAGATGTTATCTTTGCGGTTGTTCTTTGGAGCTGAAGCGTAAAGGACAGCATTATCCAGCTATTTACAGAAATGCCGCTGTCCTGGGTACACTATTCAGAGTCATTTTTAAAAGAGATACTTTCCATCAGGTTTGGCTCTTACTGGGTCTCCCTCTATTCTCAAATCAGATTGACTCTCCCCTAGAAAGCAAAGCTTTTTAACCTCACAGATCTCATCCCTGGAGCTAAAGATCAACCAGTACCAATAAAAGAGGATTCACAGGAGTACTTCCCCATAGAGATCCAGGCAGCTTCAAGAGTAGTACTTCAAACAAGTAATTTACTTTTATAAACAGTATAAATAAAACAGAAATAGGAAGAAGTTCACTGACTTACATCATTTTGCCTTTTTACAGCACTCTGGATATTTTATTTTATATTATGCAGGAGGTCTGCAAGCTGTTACAGTTGCTTAACTATGGGAGGTCTCTAAGCTGTTCAGGCGTAATTCAGATAAATCAAGTGATACCCCCCATTGGAAGCTTTACTTAAGATATAGCCTCAAGGTGATACTTTGCTATCTGAATAATTATAAATTGGTAGCTGTTTATGGGGCATCTACTTTAAAAAGATTAGAATACTAATGATTTCTTAATAAATTAATATTGACCAACAAAACTGCATTCTATGTGTAATTATCTACGACAGTACTTCCTAAGGGCATTTCAACAATTTATTGAACAACTTCAGTGAGCCCTTAATATGCTAATGTGTATTTAAATCTTCAAGTACGATAGCATATACTGTCTCTTGAACTCATTGAGGACAAATATATATTATATATATGTTATATATACTGCATTGGACATCTCTCAGGATTTATATTAATGTGCTAAAACTTTAGGAAACACTCATCTCCATCACGTTATTTGAGAAATCATGCAACACAGTTTCTTTCAAACAAAAACAATGAGAGAGCCAAAGAAGTGTCCACTCGCTTACCCCTTTCTGACATATTGTTGCTAGAACTCGAACTCGAACAGGATCCAAGTGCTGAGCATCCTTCTTTTGTGAATTACGGCAGCTCCCAAGAATGCTCTCTAGGCTGAAAGATAAAACTAAAATTTCTAATCACTACTAAATTCCCCAACAGAAATGATCATTGATTTTTACATCCTTTTTTTAAAATCCCAGAGTCTCATGCTATGTAAATGCCTAATTATGCTGTTATACCATTACAGCCCCATGATGTTAAACATACAAATCCCAACTAAAAAAATCAGTAAAATAAACAGGTATTTCCAAAAACATGTATTTTTATACCAAGTAATGAAAAATTCTGATAAATTAACTGAGCTTTGCAGTATTACTCAGAATAATCAGGATCTTTGTCATCACATAGATCGCTTTAAAATTGTATTATAGGTCAGTTTGCCTCATCCCTTTATTTAGCACAAATTACTTCAATATCTGCTACCTGATACATGACAGATCCTGTCCACAGAGAGCTTTCAAGGGTTTAGTCCATCCGACAGGTATTCTATTTTCTAGAAGTCTAACATAAAATGAACATTTTAAAAGTGTGCTTTCAATGAATCTATGAATATCAAATTATATCTCAAATGAACCTAATCCTTTTAATTTCTAGTAATTTGTTCCCTTCTGTAAGAACTTCCATTGAAAGTGTCAAGCCAAAACAGAATTTTACATGTTTACTATAAAATAATTCAATGAGAATAAAAATGTACATATTTAGACTGAAAGATTGTGTGAAAGAAGTAGATGATTGGTTGGCTTAAAAGAATTAATCTCTACATTGAATTAGTGCATATATCCCATATCTATCAAATGTCACCATCGATGGAGAAGAGCTTGGTGAAGTTAGGAAAAAATGGTAATAGACATGGCCCAGATGACAAACCTCAGTCTTGAACACTAACTAGTTCACATTCTAAGTGACTTTAACAAACTTCTTTGAGGAATGATTTGGATTAGTTCTTTGTGACCTAACATATGATTAAATCTTTGTCATAATTTGATAAGCCTTTAATTGCCTCTGTAGAAACATTAACCGAAAATATCACCACACCTGGATAGTTATTCTTTCTTAACATCAACTAGATAGTTTATGGCATTTAAACCTTTCAACTCAATATATCAAATTTATATTGACATACCTATAATTTCATGATGAATCTAGATACAGAATACAATTTCATCATGCTTAATAAGACATCATTTTTTGCTGTTTAAAAATGATAAGTAGTTTAATTTCACAAAGAAACTGATGCCAGGTGCCAAAAACAGGTGTGATGCAGTGTTTCAAATGCAAGCTAGGAGATAAATAAATGTGAAATGCCCATCCTTCACAAATTTCTTTTTAAGTGTAAGTGCCTTCTTTTTATCTAAAAACATCAATTCCAAAATTAAGGCACCCTTCATGTTGTATGTTCCTAAAATAATTGTAATGTATAAAAATTCGTTATATTCATATATGTTATCTACCATATACATATTAATATATTATAATATAATACACAGTATGNAACCGCGAGATCATGACCCAAGCAAAAGTCAGACACTTAACCGACTAAGCCACCCAGGCGCCCCATAATAGATCCTATTTTTATATAGATGTAGTTACATATTGAAATTCTGTCAATAAAATTAAAATCAAATTCAAACTGATTTCTGCTTAATCTCATCAATGTGAATCTGATCAATATAAATAGGCAAACTAGGTGAAATAATTCACTTAAATAATTCCACAATTTGACAACTTAGTGAAGATAACAGAGTCTTACAATAAGTAAACATTTTTAAAGCCCTTTAAAATCATTTCTGAGGGGTGCCTGGCTGGCTCAGGTGGTAGAAGATACAACTCTTGATCTTTGGGTCGTGAGTTCGAGCTCCCTGTTGGTAGATGTTACTTTAAGAAAAAAGAAAGAAAATCACTTCTGATTTATATACCTACATACATACATATACATGCATATATATACATATACATATACATATATATATAGTAATCATGTTGTGATAAGAGCTATGATGATTTCATATCCTTCAGAACTATTCTCTCTGGCAAAAATGCCCTGATAGAGTTAATGCTTTACTTTAAAGTTGCTAAAAATACCATTTATTCCATCTTGGAAGTTAAATATGGTGAAATGAATGAAACTAAAGCACAAATTGCTTGTAAATTTTCTTTCTTTTTTTTCTTATTCATGACAGCATATATTCTCTCATGAATCTATTTTAATTTGAAACAATTTTATTTTTAAAATTTTACAATATGCATTTAACCTTTTGTCTACTGTATGTCACATATAATGGTCACCCTGTATAGAACTAACAGCTTTCTTAACAATATTGTGTAATGAGATTGATCTCAGTTGCCCTGAAGCCAACATCTTTGGATTCTTTACTCATCAACATCTATTCAGTGTAGTCAGGAGAAGAGTACACACTGAACTGTAAAGAAAACTTCTTGTAAATAAGAATGACATATATAACATATCTTTATGAAATGGAAGCTGAAATCTAAAGCACCTTCTGTTTTTGAAGTGAAGGCATTCATACTGAAGGAAAGGACTTAATTTCTCCTAAAATACACACAGACAAATATCCAGGTTTACACTTGGGGATTCTTACATAGTCAAATCTTGAGTTTCTACAATTGTTGAAGAAATTATTCCCATGGGGAGGTCTAAAACATAGGTTTATATTTCCAAATGATGGAAGAAACCTCAGATATAGAATGATGTTCTCAAGGGATAGTTATAATAGTTAACTTAGGGCCACAATTGTGGATGCCTTCTTATTGCTGCCCCTCATTCTAGGCAAACTACAGAGCTTCAGGTTCATGAATGATGGAATGACTTTATAAATAGTCATTCCAGGGGCACCTGGGTGGCTCAGTCAGTTAAGTGTCCCCGTTTTGGTTTCAGCTCATGTCATGATCTCCCAGTTTTTGAGTTCATGAGCCTGCTTGGGATTCTTCCTCCCTCTCTCTCTCTCTCTGCCCTTCCCCTGCTCACTCTCTCCCCCTCCCAATACATAAATAAAACTAAAAACAATTAAAATAAAAAATAATCATTCCAGAGAATAGACTCTTTATGTAAATACTTTTGTAATTCGTAGAGTCAGAAATGTAACATATCAGCTAAAGGCATTATGTTAAAATGAAATAAATCTATCTGCTAGTGTATTTTTGTATAGTCTGTGACCTTAAGCAAATCCATCTATTTAGGACACACGCTCACATTTCATGAAATCCTTATGGAAAACTAAATTCCTCAAGATTGGTTTTGCACAAAATCTTTTAAATTCAAGAGACTTACATCATTTACTTTAAATTAGTTTAATGGAATAAATGAAATTTAGCTACCACTATGTACAGAGTTGTAAGAACCAAGGACAGGATGTGACTCTCTGAGCTGCTAAAGTGTTGNCTTTGGTTGTTTTTCTCCTACAGTAAAATGTTGTTTTCATCAGGATGGAAGTATTCACCAGCTGTTATCAATGTTTACTTGTACATTTACCAAAGTTCTCAGTTACTTCCAAGGCAGAGGAAAGATAATGTGTCATTTAAGAATTTTGAGAAGTTTCGGGGCGCCTGGGTGGCTTACTCGGTTAAGCGTCTGACTTTCGCTTGGGTCATGATCTCACGGTTCGTGGGTTTGAGCCCCGCATCGGGCTCTGTGCTGACTGCCAGCTCAGAGCCTGGAGCCTATTTCAGAGTCTGTGTCTCCCTCTCTCTCTGACCCTCCCCTGCTCATGCTGTCTCTCTCTCTCTCTCTCCTAGAAATAAATAAAAAAAAAAATTAAAAAAAAAAGAAGTTTGAGAATTTTTGATAAAAGAAAATGCAGGCAGCACATGGGTGGCTCAGTTGGTTAAGCTTCCGATCTCGGCTCAGGTCATGATCTCCTGTCTAAGCACTTCCTCTCTGAATACACCTGTTGGGCTCTGTGCTGACAGCTCAGAGCCTGAAGTCTGCTTCAGAGTCTGTGTCTCCCTCTCTCTGTGCCCCTCCCCTGCTCTATCTCTCTCTCTCAAAAATAAATAAACATAAAAAAATATTTTAAAGAAAATGCAGGAGGTTTGTTTACTGTAAGTTATGCATATAACCATATTTATTAGTATATACAGATTAGATATATAGTTATAACTAAAAATAATTATACCTGTAGGCCAGTGTGCGTGTGGGGGTGTGTGTGTGTATGCATGCGTGTGTGTGTGTGTGTGTGTGTGTGTGCTTAAATTTCCAAAAAGATGATGGAGTATGACTATCTCTCACATTCTTATAAATGTTTTAGCTTTTCTTTTTATGGAGTATTGTAAAAAACATGTTGGAAAATGCTGGCTTGTGTAAATGCTTTTGAGAAGATAGAATAGACTATACAACACTTCTGCGTGTTGGTTCATGAAGCCCTGAGCAGGGATATTGTGTGTATTTCACAGGCAACTTAAAAAGAGATGTGTTTCTGCTGCCTGAAGAAAGATTCCACAAAAACAAAAATATAATTGTCACTTCTGGTGTTATAACGACTGTTATCATCTCCAAAATATTTTATGCTCATTGATTACATGTCAATGTCATAGAGAAAATAGACCATTTATACCTGACATCTGGTTAATAGATTTACATGATTGTGTCAAATACACATATTCCGTTTCCCCCCGTGGAAAATCCTTGCACAATGGCAAAGACTAGAAAATTCTCAGTGTTGAGCATGGCTACCCTTTATTTCTTATGTGGTAAAATATGTAATTTGTCCCTGAGTTAATGCTTATGATAATATTCTGCTACTAAATACATATGAAATATTTAACCAGGGATCTAATTTACTTTGCTGTTTTACATAGCGGCCTCATATTTGCATATCTTTTGCCTGTACAAGCAAAGTGAAACAAACTACCAAGCACTTATCTGATTTGTTCATTCATTCAAAACATAAAGGGAAACAACATAATTTATATAAAATAAATTGGGCATATTCAATTACTTAACAAAATGGTTTTGATTATACAACGAGATTATCACTTTTGCCTGTTCAAAGCAGTGCTTATCCCAAAATGAGTTTTTGTATATTTTCCAAAAATATATATATTTAATCTCTTTAATAATTTTATATTTTTAATCTTTATTACTATTTATATAATATTTTCCTAACCTCATATATTATAATCACAAAAATATTGACTGTAAAGTAGATGGTAATATTTTACCAGAGCAAATTGTAGCACTCAAAGCCTATCATTTGTTCTATTTTGTATATATATATATGGTGCAAATATAAACACATATACATTAATGTGTATGTACATATATATTCATGTGTGTATAATCTTCAATATGCATTTCTTTTTATACTAAGTTTATTATATAAGAAATTACAAATTCACAGATTATGATATATGCTATCTTGAAATTAAGAATGAAGTGCAACTTTTGCAATTATTTTCATGCATTTCTACATTTTTAAAAGTCACGCTTCCATAATTGTATACAAATCTTTATAAAGTTAGAAATTAGATATGTCTCTTTTTACCTACCTTGTGGACCCACTACACTCATCTTGTACAAACAGAAGCAAATCTTAAAAGGCATTCAGTCTAAGCACTTCCTCTCTGAATATGCCTCCAGTCCCATCTGCTACCTTGCGGGCTTTCCAGAGTCTCCTTTCTCACTGTCAAGAAATGTCATAGTTTTGGAACCGAAGTACCCATCACTACCAAGCAACACTTAAGAGACTTTGTTTCTTTAATTACTCTTGTAGCCTTTCATCTTTTTGTTGTACGTTGCCACTTTTCCAATTTAAGCACCTTCTTCAAAGGTTGTTAAAATAGAAGAAAGTACTTCATAATTCTTTTTAAAAAAATAAGCTACTTTTTTTCCAATGAACCCAACATTACCAGAGAAAAATTAAAGGTGAATTAATTAATCTGCTGAAGATGTTACCTTGACCTGAGATTGATTAAGCAAGTCAAATGAACTACTGAATCCATATACTCCCAAATCACTCTACATTCTTAAAGGGGCAGTACAGTTTTTTTGTTTTTGTTTTTGTTTTTGTTTTTCCCTTCCAGGAAGCTACTTTCTGAAAATCTCCAGTTAGGGCCATAACATAGTCATTTCCTCACTATCTTGATGGAAATGACAATCTCATTTATTTTGTTTTATGATCTTGACCTCAGATTATATTATACTTAGTGGTCAGGGATGACTGAGCAACTATATTAATTATAGATCCTATTTTACATCTGGGGATAAATTTGCTTATATTCTTTTCATCTTCCTTTCCTCCTTCTCCACGTTTCTAGTCAACTATGAAGTTCTATTGATATGGACCCTCTAACAAACTAGTCTTTTAAATCCCATCTGTATATTCTTCACCTCCATAAAACTATATATTGTATTTATATAAGAACATACACTGTACAAGGTAAGCTGTGACATACTGCCCCATTTGATGCTAACATAAAAGAGCTAGAAAGGCAATCTCAATACAAAAGTTTGTTCAAATAATTTGACTGAAAGCACCTTGACTTATCAGACTCCAGCCACAGGCCTTCAGATTCCAATTAAAATGTTTTTGTTTTTAATTCTCTAAGTTTCTAACTATTGTCACCTAACATTTTTACTTCTGACCAATTTATCTTTGAACTAAATTTCAAATTTCACTTTGAACATGCCCTAGACATGGTCAAATCTTTCAGTAGAAACTTATTAAATTCAGTTTAAAAGAAAGATTCCCCAGGCATTAAGGTTTTCTTTTTTATAATTTGCCTCAAACTTGCTTTAATATATATCCCTTCAATGCTACTCTACACAAACCAAATAATATCTTTATAATTAGCACTTCAACTACTTCAAAAATAAATTGAGACTTAGATTAAAGGACTGGTTACAGACAAATCTCCAAAACCTGAAATGATCTCTTCAAACATGATTTAAATAGTTTGATTTTGAAATGCATCTAAATCTTTCCTCATGCTGGTCTCCCTTTTATTCTTCCTTTCCAAAGAGTGGATTTAAATCCCATGCATTTATTTTAATTTATTTTATTTTATGTGATTTGATTTTTTAAAATTCTGCCCATTGGCCAAAAGTTTTCTTCTTTAGTAATGGTTTATTTTACCATCTGTTCATCTTTTAAGAGAAAGGCAATATCCTAAGTCTTTATGGCATATCTCTTCTCTCTACTGTACAATACATCTTATCCTTCCATATATTTCATAATTTCATTAATAATTGTAGGATTTATAGCATGTCTCACCAAAAATATCACATACTATAAATACAGCAAAAATATCTTGAATAATAGTCACTTTTGTGAGTCCACATCTATAAATTAAGATGTGTTGAGTTATGGTACTTTCAGTGATTATTACACTCTGAGAAAAACATGGTTCAGGACTCCATTCATTAGAGAGACAATATCCTAACCTGTTCAGATGCCCTCTGTGAATTGTCTTCCAGGGGTTTCTGATCTAAGGTTATTTTAGCTTTTCCAGAAAGGTGATAATTCAATGGATTGTTTGCTTCCAGACTTTTTCCCTTCAAATTTCTTATCTCTTGAAAGTTTATTAAAGGGGTGCCTGGGTGGCTCAGTCAGTTAAGTGTCCAATTTCAGCTCAGGCCATGATCTCACGGTTCATGGGATTGAGCCCCACTTCAGGCTCTGTGCTGACAGCTAGCTCAGAGCCTGGAGTCTGCTCCATATTCTGTATCTCCCTCTCTCTCTGACCCTCCCCTGCTCATGCTGTCTCTCTCTCTCTCTCTCTCTCTCTCTCCCTCTCTCTCTCTATCTCAGAAATAAATAAAACAATTTAAATTTTTTTTAATGTTTAAAAAAGATAGTTTATTAAAAATTCACAATCTTGAATTTCAGAACATTTACCCAGAAGATATGGGGAAAATCCAGGGTATTTTCTAAATTCTGAGATACATAAGCAACAGTTCTTTCCAACATATATCTTCCTCATAAATCTGTGACCTTAAGAAATTAGGATGTTATGATGATATTTTGATTATTTCACTGGGGATTATTATGAATATCTTATTAGTGTTTTTATATACAAGTTATTATCCTATCGTCCTTTGAAATTTTGGGGCCAAGTTCATCTTCTTGGATGACTGCTGCTTCAACGATAATGCTTAGGGTCATTTTATGTTTGTTAAAAATTGTCTAATTGTTTCAAAATGTTTAAACCTCCATCTATTTAACTGAGTAGAGTGTTAGGTATTAATAGTGTGTTTATTAATACATTATTTGGTTTGAAATTTTGCATTACAACTCTATTTTCACAGTATACAAATTAAATAGAGGTAAGTGTCATCAGGACTAAGCAAAGAAGTGGATATAGTTTTATAAGACATTTTATGGCATCATAATTCCCATAAAAATTTTCAGTTTGACCATTTACGAATACATAATTCTTAAGGGCACTTGCGTGGCTCAGTCAGTTAAGAGTCTGACTTCAGCTGAGGTCATGATCCTGTGTCTCTTGAGTTTGAGCCCCGTATCAGACTCTGTGCTGACAGCTCTGATCCTGGAGCCTGCTTCCACTTCTGTGTCTCCCACTCTGTTTGCCCCTCCCCCACTAATGAATACTATCTCTCTCTCTCAAAACTAAATAAATATTTTTAAAAATTTTAAATGAATACATAATTCTTATCAAAAATTTTATTTGGACTGTTATGATTACCTTGATGTAAAACCAAGAAAGTTAAGATAATCATGAAACATTAAATATATTATCATATCAACTGAGTAAAAACTACCATATTACAATGTATCAAGAAATAGGTAAATTTATTGTTGAAAATTCTATATAATTAGGTACTTGACACATCCTGAATCTTTTTAAGGTAAAAATGTAAATAATAAGAATTTTATAACATACATAAATAGACCAGTGAAGTGTTTGCATTATTTTTGTAACATATCCACATTTCACAGATTACTCTCTGTCAAAATCATCTTAAAATAAATTAAAAATCGATCATTTATCTTACTACTTTGGTTTTATATTCAATAAATATTTTAAGCACTTATTTGTGCAAAGTATTACTGAATATATAGCTTCAGCAACTTCAACATTTTTGAATGAATCAATGTAAATCTCTGGCACACAGGCATGACCTGAATTTGAGGGCTAATCTACTAGTCCTATTTTCTTGAAAAGGATAATTTGATTAATATTCAAACATTTTTAATAATTCTGTAAAAATCATCAGTGACTATATACTAAGAAGATAAAATATATGATATTTTCAGTCAAGTTATTTACTGCAGACTAAATGAGTAAGCCCATTTTGATCAAACCATCTGATTTTGAAATTGTACCTATTAAATTTTTCTTGTCTCAAATAAAAAATCACGATGATTTTTAAAAATAATAACATTTAAGTATCATTATTTTGGAAATAAAAAAATAACATTAGGGCAAACTGAAACCATTAATTAATTTATACATTCTATAATCAGGAGAGATTCAACAGCTCATATTATCTGGTGCTACATAATATGTATCTTTTGAGCTGAAAAATAAATTGAATATGATGTTACTGATTTCTGGAACAAATATGGAAAGTAAATGTTGTATGTTGACAATACATGATACTAACCCATAATTACAAGTTCCTCAGGAAGACAATAGGTTTTTCTAAACCTGACCTCTGAGAGACACACCCTCCCCAAATCTTCCAAACCAGAATATACCTATACTGGAAAATATCTTAAATAACACTAAAAGCAGATGTTGTTTTAGTTTTGTGAATAGTTTAATGGCTCTGTAGCAGAAAAGGGATGCCTATGNAAGGAATGCCTATTATTATTATTATTATTATTATTATTATTATTTAAAGAGAGAGAGAGAGAGAGAAAGAAAGAGAAAGAGAATCTTAACCAGGTTGCATACTCAGTGCAGAGCCTAATGTGGGGCTCCATCCCATGACCCTGGGGTCATGAGCTGAGCTAAAATAAAAAGCCAGACATTCAACCAACTGAGTCACCCAGACACCCTTACTACTATTTTTTTGAAAAAGATTATTTAAAATGATTCAGATTTGAGGCACCTGGGTGGCTCAGTTGTTTAACCATTTGACCTCAGCTCAGATCATGATCTCATGGTTCATGAGTTCAAGTCCTGCATTAGGTTCCTCACAGACTGGAGCCTACTTAGGATCCTCTGTTGCACTCTCTACACTTCCCCAGCTTGTGTTCTCTCTCTCTCTCTCAAAAATAAATAAATATTAATTTTTTAAATAAAGTAAATGAATAAAATGATTCAAATCTGAGGAAAATGCAAAAAAATAACATACACTACATAATTATCTGGTTCAACTAAGTTATGCAATAAAAATAGAGAATTACAGAATAAATGCATTATATATTCTTCATTTTATCTTTTACAGGTATTACTTATCATACCTAAAATTATATGATGATTCATGGAGTTCTAGGATACATTCTTTTGAAAGACCCTGGAGTAAGGCATACACACTATATGAGTAGTTTGGAGAATATCCACATATATCAAAGATCAATTAAAGTAACTTAAATTCTCTTGAAAATTAAAGGGTGTATTAAATTCAATTAGAATACGTTGTTGTACAATATATGCTAGATTAAAAATATGTATAGTTGGTTCATAAATTTCAGTAGGACCTGGTGGAAAGTAGCCTAAAGATAATATTTTGACTATTTTCTTTTGAATATTATTTAATCCATAAGACTATTCTAATAATTTATATCTAGGAAAGAGAATAGCATACAATTTTACTGCCAGGCAATTTGGTTGTTAACATAAGGCTGACAGGAGATCAAGTGTTTTTTGTCAACCATAAAAGTTCATCATCTCTGGAGAGCAGATATCTCATTTTGTGGTGTCTGTTTTTCAATAAGATGGAATAAAAAAGAAAGAAAATATTTTTCCTCTTCTAAAAGATACTGTTTTTGATTCCTTTAATAAGCCCAAGTTGTTTTACTTAAAAGATTATTATGTAACTAAACATACTCTTACCATACAATTTAGCAATTATATTCCTTGGCACTTACCCAGAGGAGTTGAAAATTTATGTTCACACAAAAAGCTACGCACAGATATTGAGAGCAGCTTTAATAATTGTCACAACTTGGAAACAACCAGGATACCTTCAGTAGGTGAATGAATAAGTAAACTGTAGTACATCCAAATAATGGAATATTATTCAATGCTATAAAGATATGAGCTATCAACTCATGGGAAGACATAAAGAAAAATCATATATAACTAAGTGAAAGATGCCAAATTGAAAAGTCTACATACTGTATGACTCCAACTCTCTGACATTTTGAAAAAGGCAAAATAATGAAGACAGTGTAAAGATCAATGGTTGTCAGAAATTGGGAGGGAGAGAGGAAGGAAGGAATAAGTGGAGTACAGAGAATTTTTAGGACACTGAAAATAGTTTGCATGACCTTATAATGGTAGATACATCATTATACATTTGCGCAAAATCATAGAACAATAAAACCTTAATGTAAACTCTGGACTTTAGGCAATCATGATGTATCAATGTAGGTTCATCAATTTAAAAAAACATGTATCACTCTGATGGAGGATGTTGATAAGAGGGGAGACGATGCATGCCCAGGGTAAGGATGTATATGGGAAATCTCTGTATCTTCTGCTCATTTTTTAAAGTTTATTTATTATTTTGAGAGACAGAGAGAGAGAGAGAAGGAGAGAGAGAGAGAGAGAGAGAGAATCCCAAGCAAGCTCTGTAGGCTCTGTGTTCTGTGGTGAGCCAGACATGGGGCTCTATCTCAGTACTCTGAGATCATGACCGGAACTGAAATCAAGAGTCAGATGCTTAACCAACTGAGCCACCCAGGCATCACTCTTCTGTTCAGTTTTGCTATAGAACTAAAGCTGCTCTACAATTAACATGACAAATTAAATACAGTAATACTTTTGAAAGAATTTCATATCAAATACACACAAACGTTTTAAAAACTATTTTCTAACTAATACAATTATACTGATGATTTCATGCCCCATTATAATTAATTATAAGTAAATATGGCCAAAGGGGATTTTTTCAAGTTAAACTTAGATGTTATTTTTAATTGAATAAGAATATAAACTTCACTCCTTACCATACATCAGATATAACAGATATTCAGTATCATGTTTAGGAATTTTGAACAGAGTATCTCTTTAATAAAGCTGTCCCAGATTTCCATGTGTAGTTTAATTACAAATTTGGTATACATGGATGACAAATCATTGTTTTAAGACTGTTACAGAGAGTCTGGCTATCATTGGAATTCTGAGATTTTGTCAGTAGGGAATAATTGTTCTTTGATGACACATTATGCATAATGTTAGTTACCAAATAAATGCCCCCCAATTATCACCTTAATCAATGAGTAAATAACTATTAAAAATAAGATGGCCTTAATCAAATAATTAGGATGAATGTTATCTAAATTCCATTTGGAAAGAGTAGCAAAGATAAATAGAGCAAGGTGGAGCTTATAATTACCTGTATTTTACCTGTGAGTCCTTTTAAATCTTCTTATTTCAGCTTTTTGTTGCATTCCTACTCTTTTTTCTTTTCTGATTTATGTTGCATATCTGTGTTTGAGTGTGTGTTTTTTCTTTCAAATGGAAGTGGTTTGCTGTGTTATAAGAAGTCTGGCAGACTGAGGAAAATTGCACATCTTCAATTGTCTCGCTGTGTTGACTATAGCAATTAATCCAAGAGCTCTTGACCTTGGTTTCCTTAGCTGTAAAATAAGAATTTGTATTATATAATTTATGAAGTCATCTCTACCTTTGCAATTCTATGACTTCTATGGGTTTATATTTCATTCTTTAGGTAGTAAGAAAGTTGTTGAGAATCCCTTGAGAAAAGCATTTTTCCCCTCTCCTCTATATGAACTACTTTTGTATCAGTTTTTACTCAGTTATCTCCTACACTCAAATACTGAGTAATCATCAGCACAGTCTGATTAGATTTTGGAAGTATATGGTTTTCTCCTTCCTTTCTTTTTCTCTATTTTAAGTTCTACCTAGCTGTCTAAGAATATTAACAACAGGCATCTGTGACTACATGATGTCAGAGAAGTATTTGCCTATTTGGAGTGCCAAATGTCCTGTAAACACTGAGCATGGCACCCTGAAAGAGTGACATTTATTTACACTTTAAAAATTAAGAAACAAAAAACTGGAAGAGGTTAAAATCTTGCTCAGAGCCAGACAATCTTGCTTAGGGCCACCTGGGTGGCTCAGTCTGTTAAGCATTCAACTTTGCCTAAAGTCATGATCTCATGGTTCCTGAGTTTGAGCCCCATGTCAAGCTCTGTGCTGACAGCTCAGAGCCTGGAGAGTGCTTAGAATTCTGTTTCTGTCTCTCTCTGCCCCTCCCCCATTCTCTCTCTCTCTCTCTCTGTCTCTCTCACACAAATGAATACACATTAAAAACACACACACACACATTAAAGCAAACTGGTGCAGCCGCTCTGGAAATCAGTGTGGAGTTTCCTCAAAAAATTAAAGATAGAACTATCCTATGACCCAGCAATAGCACTGCTAAGAATTTAACCAAGGGATACAGGAGTGCTGATGCATAGGGCCACATGTACCCCAATGTTTACAGTGGCACTTTCAACAATAGCCAAATTATGGAAAAAACTTCAATGCCTATCAACTGATGAATGGATAAAGAAGATATGGTTCATGTATACAATGGAATACTACTTGTCATGAGAAAGAATGAAATCATGCCATTTGCCGGAATGTGGACAGAACTGGAGAGTATTCTGCTAAGTGAAATAAGTCAGTCAGAGAAAGACAGATGCCATATGTTTCCACTCATATGTGAATCTTGAGAAACTTAGTAGAAGACCATGGGGGAAAGGCTGGGGTAAAATAGTTACAGAGAGGGAGGGAGGCAAGCCATAAGGCACTCTTAAATACTGAGAACAAATTGAGGGTTGATGGGGGGTTGGAGAGAGGGGAAAGTGGATGATGGGTATGGAGGAGGACTTTGGTGGGATGAGCACTTGATGTTGCATGGAAACCAATTTGACAATAAATTATATTTAAAAAATTACAAAGAAAGCTATTTAAAGAATAAAAAAAACATGATTAATGAAGATCTCTGTTACAACAAATTGTCAGTGAAAAACATTGGTTTGAGTTTATGGGATGTAACACCCAGCATTACTTGCGCTGGTTAATGAACAAAACTTTTGGATCCACAGGGGGGCAGTTTCTGTGTGTTGTATGACACCCAAAGTAACATTAAAGCTATGTTCTCTATCTAAAATCATGTGCTTTTTTTTTTTTAAATGTTTTATTTATTTCTAGGAGAGAGAGAGAGAGAGAGACAGGGTGAGCAGGGGAGGGTCAGAGAGAGAGGGAGTCACAGACTGAAACAGGCTCCAGGCTCTGAGCTGGCAGTCAGCACAGAGCCCGATGCGGGGCTCGAACCCACGAACCGTGAGATCATGACCTAAGTGAAAGTCAGACGCTTAACTGACTAAGCCACCCAGGTGCCCCTAAAATCATGTGCTTTTAAAACACCTTTGAAATAGTCAATGGCAATCTTTCAATAAATGCAACTATATATAATAGTTGGCAATATTTCAATAAATGCAACTTCAATGAAAGTATAACAAAAATATAGTTTTTAATCTCTTTGAAAATTCTTAAATTGAGTTATTTGAAGACTTTGAATTTTAATTAATGAAGCTCATAATGAACCATGTGGCAACAAGGCAGTCATATTTACCGCTGAGTGTGGAAATAGTGCAAAAATTATGTTAATAAAGGTTTTTTTAAAGTTCTATTTTATCAAAGGAAAACAAAATCAAAGATGTGTAAGTAAAATCTTTCTTTGAAAAAGTGAAACCTTTAATGAGTAATAATACAAAAACATATTCAAAAAATTCATAACATTGAAGTCAATTCAAGAAAATGCTAAGTTCAATAAATGAAATACAAATTTGTGTGAGACAATTATGTAAACAATAGAATAAACGCCAAATAAACCTCATATATCATTTTTTTGTACAAAATTTTTTGTAATTTTCACTTAGTGATTTTTTTCTCTTAGTGGCAACTTCTCCATTTGTGATTTTAGATAAACAAGTAGGAGCACCTGTGTGGCTTGGTCAGTTAAGCATCTGACTCTTGATTTCCGCTCAGGTCATGGTCCTACAGCTCCTGGGATTGAGCCCCGCATCTGACAGCACTGGCAGAGTGGAGCCTGCTTGGGATTCTCTCTCTCTCTCTCTCTCTCTCTCTCTCTCTCCGTCTCTCTCTCTCTCTCTCTCTCCGACTCTCTCTCTCTCTCCGTCTCTCTCTCTCAGCCCCTCCCCTCCTCCTGAATGCTCTCTATCACGTTCTCACACACTCTCTCAAAATAAATAAATAAACTTTAACAACAAAATAAAAATTAAATAAATACTGGGAGAAAAAGCAAGTCTTGAAAACAAAATCAAGTAGAAATAATAATATATTGTTTTGCAAATTAATACAAAGGGACGTTATTTGGTGAGATAAAGAAGGAAGAACTGAAACCCTCTGTTGTTCCTTCTAGTCTCTTATTTGTTTATCAAATATTTGCACACTTTATATTTGACAACTCCTCTACTAGTACTTTAAGATACATGGTGTCAAAAATATATGGTTCCTGGAGCACCTGGGTGGCTCAGTCAGTTAAGCATCCGATTTCAGCTCAGGTCATGATCTCCAGTTCATGGGTTTGAGCCCTGTGTTGGGCTCTGTGCTGACAGCTCAGAGCCTAGAGCTTGCTTTGGATTCTGTGTCTCCCTCTCTCTCTGCTTCTCCCCTGCTCATGCTCTGTCTCTCTCTCAAAAATAAAAATAAACATTATTATTATTTTTTTTTAATATAGTCCCCATCCATTAGGTGTTGGTCACAAAAGCTCTAGTTATGGCAATGGAGGTCACTTTTGCTTTCCTCACTGCTATTGAAATAAAGTGTCCCTAACAGGAGAGTGATGTTAATGATTTATCATGAACTTTAAGCTGCATAAGGCAGGAAGAAATAAAGCTAGTGTTTGTAAAAGGATGGAAAAATCGTTGGTTCTAGTTTCCAGCGTGTTGAATGGTGGTAGGAATTGGGGTACTGGAGGGAGAAACTGTAACAAAAGAAGGAGGTGGTCAGAGAGCAGCAAGTATGAAACAAATTGCAGGGCAAGAGTAATGGAATTATTTCAGGTTGTGAGCTGTGGCTAAGACAGTGAGTGGCTGACATGAGGGTAGAGGACATGATCATTAGAGGAGAAAGGGAAAGTATCTAAGAAGCCAGGTTTTGGAAGAAAATGCTTCATAGATTTTGGAATCATCAGTATTTCTATATAACTCTTTACTGCACTTCAAATGCAAGTACTACAAAACTTTTGTTTCTAGTTTTGGTTGTTATCTACTATTCATACAATGTATACATTATTGAAATAGAATGCTACATGCAAACTTCAAAATAATTTCTTATGAAAACTATTGTTCATATATTTTGCTATATTATTAAAGATTTCCAAACATCAGATTAGATGTATGTCCTGATTTCATGTAATGGACTGTAGAATAAAAAAACTTTTTTTACATTTTTTTTTCATTTTTCCTAATGTATCTTAAATAACAACCTGACATTATAAAGCAGTGATGTCTAGTAGAAATAGAATGTGAGCCGCATAATATAATTTAGAATTTTCTACACTATATAAGTTTGATTGTTTCCTGATTGAAATAAAAGCTGCACACATTAAAAAAATAAAATTTTCTCATAGCCATATTTAAAGATTAAAAAGATATGGATAATACTGACCTAATAATGTAGTTAACTCAATATAACCAAAATATTATTTGTTTTACATGCAATTGATATGATATTCTTTTTTCATTTTTGATATCTTGTATGTATTTTACACTTCTAACATATAATTTGGACTATTTCAAGGCCTCAACAGCCATATGTGATTATTGGCTATAATAGTGAATAACACAGGTCTAAATATCATATTTGTTATTATTTTAAATATAAAATGTAGCAGTAAGGCATCATATAGGCTTCATCTTTTTTAATTTATAATTTTGTAATGTTTATTTATTTTGCAAGAGAGAAAAAGACTGATCAGTGGAGGGGCAGAGAAAGAAAGAGAATCCCAAGCAGACTCCATGCTCCATGCAGAGCCAGATGTGGGCTCCATCTCAGAATGTGAGATCAAGATGTGAGTTGATTACAAGAGTCAGACGCTCAACCAACTGAGCCAACTAGGCACCCCTCATTTATATTTTTTTAATTAATAATAGGAGATTTTGTTTTTCCAAAAAAAGTAAAGAAAGAAAGAAAGAACATTCTATGGTGCAAACTGTACCCAGGTAAATTAAAGAGCAGGTTTATTCATTCCTTGATTGCATCCATTTTTCTAACCTGAATAGTATCAATAGTCATCCTACTGGGGCTCTATTTTATTTGCTCAATTATGTTGGACTCCTATTGGTGAAATAATGATGGCTTTGTTTCTTTGCATCTTTTCATTCACAGCTTTGGCTTTCTTAATTCTGTGAGTTAATTTAAAGTAGAAAATAATAAAGAGTGTAATTCAATAGAAAATAACAGTTACTTAGATGTGTTCCATTTTAGTAACCAAATCCAGATTTTTCTCTTTGAAAGATCCCCCTTGCTTTGAAATTTTAATTCAATATGATTATTTTTAGGACACATTGGTTCCATATATTTTAATTTGTTTGTGAATTAAATAAATGGTCACTTGGCTTTTTCCCCAGTGTTTTGTTTTTTAGAGAGGAGATTGTTTGTTCTTTTCAAACAAAATTATTTAATCATAGTACTTTATTCTTTTAGGCTTGGAGATACTTTGATATATTTCTTTTTTTTTTTCCAATTTTTTATTTGAGTATAGTTGACAAATAATGTCTCACAAGTGTACCATTGCCATACAATGCTATTACAATGTCATTGACTATATTCCCTATGCTGTACCTTTTACTCCTGTGACTTATTCATTCCATAGCTGGCAGCTTTTATCTCCCACTTTCCTTCACCCATTTTGTTTACCTCCCCAGCTCCCTTCCCTCTGGCAACTAATGTAAAAATATTAAGGTTCGGAGCCAATAGCCATGATGAAATTCCTGAGATATTTCGGTGCAAAAAGGTGGTTGTGACAGGTGACAGATTTCATACCTTCAAGTTGGGAGAGGATTAGGAATAACATAAGTCTCTAAGGACTTCTGGAAGTAAGGTTTCCAGGACCTTGAGGGGTCTAACTTGTGTTAGGAAATGGTCATTTATTACTGTGTAATAAACTTTCAGTCATGAGAGCCTTTATGTGTGTATCAGTGGGCCATAAGACTGGAGTATGATTGCCAACATATATCTTGGGTAGGGGAGAGGTAGAGATAAATGAAGTTTCAAAGGGAATGTTTATATGTTAATGTAGACTTACAGGATCCGGCTGCAGGGGTGGGTGGGGGTGGGTGGGCTAAGATTGCCTTTTGCCCCTAATAAAGTGTCATCATTAAGGCAATTGAGCAAATAGAGAAAGGTCACTTTGCCTATTTCAAGGACATGTCAATGGATTGTAAATTTTAAGGACATTTATTTTTTTCTTTTGCTTTTGTTTTCCACATCAGCAGCCATCAGTTTGTTCTCTGTATTTATAGATCTGAGTCTTTTTGTTTGTTTATTTATTCATTTGTTTATTTTTTTAGATTCCACATATAAGTGAAAACATATGGTATTTGTCTCTCAGTCTGACTTCCTTCACTTAGCATAATATCCGCTAGGTCCATCCATTCTGTTGTAAATTTCTGCTCATGTGTTAATCTGAGAGTTATAAGTGGTAAAAATCACTTTCAGTCCAATCAAAAAATATATGATAATTGTATTTCCTCAATATATTTATTCCTGATTTTTCAGATTCTATTTTTGAGACAAATTATTAATGAAAGAGTTTCTCTAGAGGTCACTACTATTTTTATCACTGAATATTTTCCAAGTATTTTCTTCCTAAACCCACAAAATGGTTCTCTTCCTCTTTCAACTCCATTGCTTAGAAGACAGGTATCTATATAGAGGCACACTAGATTTTTGAGCTTAGGTAGCATTATTTACTAAAGCCTTGTATCACTTCAATATTTTCCTGGGTAATCTAAGTATGAGTCCTGCTATCAACCATATGACCCTTGGGTCCGAGCATTTTCCTCATGCCTATCTTCTATAATGGCTACTCTCCATTATCTGCCATTGCTTCCAAGGAAACTAAATTTATCTTCGTGGAGCATTAGGTATAGATGGGTGGGTTCACAGTGACTGAAGAAGTGATGTGCCACATGGAGAGCCAACCAGTTATTCTTTTAGGCTAAGTCTTTTATTATTATTTTTTTCTCTTTCTCTTTTCTATCATCTGAAAGGCTTAGAGCACATGCATATTAGATAGTTTTTAAGATATTTAGTATTAATAAGTAATGCATAGATGGTAGCCAATGTCATCCAGCAGGAGAAGGAAGACTGAGTAAGGCACAGCAGTGAGATCGGAGATCCACAGACACAAATAGAATGTTAATTCTGTGGACCTCTCTGTTTGCTGCATGCTATTTCCTTCACACTTTTTTCTTTTCAATTTCATCAAAGTCTTAAAAGCCTTTACATATAAACACTACTTTTAAAAACTGTTTCAAATATACCACTTCTACAGCTCCTGCTAAAAATGAGCAACTGTTCAACCTGTTTACCAACGCTCTGATGCTTTTCCTTTTTTTTCCAATATTTTTGGATGCTTTACATGGGAGAAAGAAAATGGATGGACTTAGAAATAAACATAAGAAAACTAATTATTCACATATGGCTCTTCATCGTACTTATTTATGTAAATGTTTTAGCTCCTTTAATAGCATCTTTCAGACTTTGCACAAAGTGCAAGACCTTGAATAAAATAGGCACCCAGTAAATACTTCACATTAACTGGTGTGAAATTACCATGAGCTTCTGATTCCCCAATCATTCTGTTGATATTGTTTAGTGTGGATAACAAGGCCAAGTTTATATCTAGCACTTTTCATTGGTAAATTATCAAGTCGATTATCTTTGGCTCCTTCCTATTTTGGTCCACTCATATGATCTCTCATTTAACTCTTGGCACAATCTTTCTCCTAACATCGCATTTCCTCACATGATCTTTGAGTTCAGCAGTTGTTCTTTTCAAACAAAAATAAAAATAAATGTATACAAATTTCACAATTTCTTGTTTTTAACTGTTAGAAAAATAAATCTGTGTGAACTAATGCACACCAAAGGTGGAGAGACTGAAAGTAGACTCAATGTCTAAAATATGTTTAAAATTTTTTTAAGTTTATTTATTTTGAGAGAGAGAGGGTGCATGCGCATGGGGGAGGGGCAGAGAGAAGGAGTGAGAATATCAATCTCCATACCATCAGTGCAGAGCTCAATAGGTTAAATAAATAAAATTTCTGAGATTTTAGTAAAAACTTTTGTTGTGTTGGTTTTATATTTGACATATTCAAATATGTCGTATTGTACCAGGCACTCTTATTTTCAGTCCCTGATATGTTCATAACTTTGATGTACCTCTGAAAACCCAGTGAAGTAATTTTAGTAGCACTGCAATTTTATTATGTTCAGATACCATTAAAATAAAGTAACAAATTATTTCTTCAAACATATCCTTTATTAAAAGCTAAGTTTTTAAGCATACTAGATTTCAAAAAATTGGTTTTCTTTTAAACGAGTCTATTTAATTCTTAATTAAAATAGAAATCACTTTATAAATATACAAAAGACATACAGTGCAATAGGCTTATAAGTAAACCTAACCAAACAGTTAAAATTTTTTCATGCATATAATAAAACTATCATTTTAAACCACGGGTGAAAAAGTAGACATTTAAAATTAACTTATGCATTAGTCAGGATTTTAAAAATTATTCTAAATTTGAATATGTTGAAATACCCTGTACTCTGATTAGCTGTTGTTTCCTAGACTCCCATCATTTATAACAAAGACTTCATACATTTAAACCACCTGAATTTTGAAGACTTAAGAGTACGTAACATTTGCCCTAAAGTTAGGGAAGATTCACTTCTTTTCAACAAAACTGAAACTGGGTTGGGGAATACTTCTACAGCATCAACAATAGAGTCCTCCATCTACACTGCTGCCATTCAGCAATCAAATGTTCATGTTTAAAATATTTAGGGGCATCTGTTGGGTGGCTCGGTTGGTTAAGCTTCTGACTTCGGTTCAGGTAAGGATCTCATAGTTTGTGGGTTTGAGCCCCCCATCAGGCTCTGGGCTGACAGCTCAGAGCATGGAGGCTGTTTTGAATTCTGTGTCTCCCTCTCTCTCTCTCTTTGCCCTCCTTCTCCTTGCTTGCTCTATGTCTCTCTCTCAAAATACATACATACATACATACATAAATACATAAATACATAAGTAAATAAAATATTTAATCTTAGAATATAGTTTGAAATGGAGTTCATATGAATAGCATCCTATCGCAGTGTAATTTTGATATTACCCTGGATTAATTGTAGTGGGATGACTTCACTCAGTCATTCATGGTCTGAACCTGATTGGCCGACTCTGGCCACCTTAGCAACATACTGTCAGTAAGAAACAAAAATGACACTTGTTAAAATGGTAAGGGTAGGTAATATATTTGCTAATACATGCACAGCAAAATCTAGTAATTCCACTAAACTAAAAAGTTTATTGTTCTAAACTTTTTTCTGCTTTGTTTCCTTAAACATTATGTTCATTGTTACATTTTTTAATCAAAATGTTTAAAGTTTTTACATTTTTATCCTGCCAATGTGTATTTGTGTGTCCTTAATATAATGTAGGGGCCAAGAATTGAGCAGAGATAGTCCAGGATGCTATAAACTACAGCTCCAATGTTTAGTTATTGTGTGAACTGGGGAGATGTTTTCAGGATTTATGCCTCTTCAGTAAAGGAAGGGTAGTTGATTAAATGATCTCTAAACACTTATGGCCTCCAAATTGTACATTTATGAGTCTAATTTAATGACTTTATCAATTCTGTCTATATGCCATAAAATACACTAAGGGGTGTGGCTAAAGATACAGGATTTCCCCAAACTTTAAGAAGTAAAGCATGATGGCATTATCTAGATGCATTCTCTGGGTGTCAGAGGGAAATATCTCACTTATGACATTATGTCATTTATTTTCAAGGCAATTATTCACATCTAGAATACATTATTCCTGCATTTGTTCAGTGACTTGGTTATTCACTGCATCAGTTTTTTTCCACATCCTTTTAAGAACTTGTGACCAGTCCCACAATATTCTACTGAATAAAGGTATAGAACTTGTCAACAATAGTAACAGTCCATATTTATTGTGACTTTTCACATTCAGGCACACAGAAAATATTATTATTTGGGACACAAAATACAATCACCAAATTAACTATACTTTGCACTTGCCATTTTTTAATTTACCCAAATCTGCTTATTTTAATGCTTTTGTTTTCAGTATATGCTTCATCTATCAAGTTTAAGCATAACTATATATTAGATATTTTCTAGTAGTATGTATTTTTCCAGATTAAAAAAAAAGTCATACATATTCACTAAAGAACATTAGGAAAATATGGTAAAAACATAAGAATATTTTCAATGGAAATATAAATAAAAAGAGAATGCATAATATTAAACATTAAAATCTTTATATAATCTCCATTTCCAAAGTAATGGTTCAACTAAGAAACAATCTACAGGACACTATTACATATCATCATCCCAACAATGGAAACTATAGTCATTTTAGTGAGCAATGTTAAAGGAACAACCAACCCCTTCAGACACAAGTTGGATATGCCAATCAATTCTATACACATATGCCCAGAATTTTACACAGTTGTAACAATTTTTTTTTTTTACTTACATGAATTTCTCAGTGTCTGTTTCTTTCCCCACATCTAATATCACAATTAAGTGCAGCAAGTTGTAATTGACTCTCTTGGATAATTTTCGCATCTTGGCCCTGTCTATATGGGTTTGATGTTACTTGTCAATTGCTATTCAGCTTTGCTTGAATCAATATTGCTTCCTTCCTTATAAACCAGGCCTTCTTATATATGATTCTCAGACTTGGACCATGGTCAAGATGGTCAAATAAATGTTGTATTTATTTTTAAAGGTCTGATGATGAATCCCTAAGTCTTCTGTAAAAAAGAATGGGGACATGAGACAAAGAAGAACAACAAAGTCCTTTTTACTTCCTAGGACAAGATGTAATTTCACCAGAAACTGAGTTCAAGAAGCTTTAGATAATTATGCAAAGTGGAAAATACCAGTTCCACTGGAACATCTTTTTTACAAAAGTTTGCAAATGATGAGGGTTTGTGATGCTGCACTTTTTATTCACGCAGATTTAAAGCAATAAGAACAGTGCATATATCCTATTTTGTCAATGTGTTTAAATACCCTTTATTTCTTTAAAAAATATTTAGATTTCTCTGAGGGTCCAAGTAGGCCTTAGGAGAGAAAACAATTATAATGTGATACATGTGAAGAGATAAAATGCCAAAGAAATACTCAGACATGAAAAACTCTTACAATAATAAAGAGGGACATGTTCTAGAATATATGTTTTCACTTAGAACTATTAGTGATTCATAGTAATTCAAAACAAAAAAAACAATATAAACACCATATTAACTTTTAGTTGTTTTTTTAAATTAAAAAAATTGAGTATAGTTGACACACAAAGTTACATTAGTTTCAGGTGCTCAACATAGTGACTTAACTTCTCTATAAGTTAGTATATGCTCACAAGTGTAGTTACCCTCTGTCACCATGCAATGCTATTACAATGTTATTGTCTATATTCTTTAAGATGTCCCTTTTATTCTCTTGGCTTATTCATTCCATAACTGGAAGTCTGGATTTCCAGCTCTGCTTCTCCCATTTGGCCCATTCCTGTATCCCCTTTCCTTTTGGCAACCATATATTTGTTCTCAGAATTTGTAAGTCTGATCTGCTTTTTGCTTGTTTATTCATTTGTGGGTGTGTTTTTTTTGTTTTGTTTTGTTTTTTTTAGATTTCACATATTAACTTTTAGTTTTTTAATTTGTTTTTGTTGAGAGAGTCTAACTCTGTTTTTTATGACATTTGATGCATATACATTATAATATTGGGATTATATTATACAATAATATGGCTGTGTTTCCAGTAACTTTATTAGACAGAGAGACTGAATGCAGGCTCCCTGTACTTACAATGATATATAGGTCATGGCTACCATGAGCTAGGACCCTATTCCATTTTGGTTGCACCCACAGCAGTGAGTGGTATTATTTCCTGAGACACAGGTCAATATTAAATAATGTTAATGAGTGTGGGTTCTGCTGTTTACAATCTTCCTCACTGAGAAACAATAAAAATTATATGGTATAATAACTGTATCACAGGATTATAAGTGTTTTGTAGTCAGTGCAAATTTTTGACACTTAGGAAGCATTTAGTAACATTTGGCTGTTTTTATAGAGAGAATTTTTTCTAGATTATAAATATTCTGGAAATTTCTCTCTTGCCTCCCCAAACTAAGAAGTGTGAACCCTCCAGTTGCCAAAGTTTTAAGGAGACAGATTAGATACAGAGGAACTCATTTCTCAGAAATAGACAACAGTGGCAAGCATTTGGCAGAGTGAATTAAAGGTACCCAGACCTCTGTTAGTCTAGTACAACTAAGAAGATAGATGGTTTTGGGGGCAACTGGTTTTGGTGCCTCAGTCAGTTACGCTGTGCTGACAGCTCAGAGCCTGGAGCCTGTTTCAGATTCTGTGTCTCCATCTCTCTTTGCCCCCTTCCCCTGCTTTCTCTCTCTCTCTTCTCTCAAAAATAAATAAACATTCAAAAAAAAAAAGAAGATATAGTTTTGGATATAGAAACATTTAGTGAAGAGTCTCCACTATGATTATGATTCCATGATATTCTAAACAAAAACACCAAACTGTCTTTGCTCTTAATGTTAAATTCCTAAAAGTGTGTGTCCATTCTGATGTAGGGTTTTGTGAACCACGAAGTAGGCATTAAATGAATACATAGATGGAGATGTTATTAACTCCGGAAGAGTAACAAGTCAGATCAGATCAGGCAGATACTGTGACTAATCACATCGCCATCGCCCTACTGCTACCGATACAGGAATGCTTGTTAATGATTCCTTTTTGGTAATTTTTTTTCTCCCTCCATGTAGGTTTATTAAAGTTTTTGTTTGTGTAAAAGTTGGTGTGATTGAGTAACCCTTAGATATTTAAGTGCCTGCATAAAATCCCAAGTTAAAGACTTTTCCAGAGATTGTACCAGATAATTATCTAAACATAATGATGGAGTGTTACTAACAATTTGCAACCTATATTCAAATGTTTAATTTTAGACCAACTAATAATTTAGCCTTTTTGTTTGTTTTTGCAGCCATTTCAAAGCTCGCCTTTTTTGTTTGGGCCAACTGTTAACCCAACATCTTCTGTTAATGATTATGTTAAGAGAATTGTAGAGAATGACCAATATTAGAGAAATTATTGTCATGTTAAATAAAATTATATATATGAAATATATAATAAAATTTCATATATACATGAAAAGAAATGTCCTGGGATAACACCGGCCAAACCCCTTATAATGATCATAGGCTTTTTGAGAAAGATGTCAAAAAAAAAAGAAAAAAAGAAAAAAGAAAAAGAAAAACATGAAAGAAGACAAAAAAAAAAAAGAAAGTAAAAAGAGAAAAGACCCTACCTGGCTCAACCTGAGCTCATTAGTCTGAGATTTTTTTTATTCCTACATTTAACTAGCATCTAATAATAGGTTTTAATGCTTTTAAGCAAAGTTTAGTTTTTTCTTTTTTTAGTCAATGTTTTTTCAAATAAGATTCAACTTGCTAATTAAGAGTTTTATCTAATGTGCATTTATGTATTGTCATATTGTTAACATTTTAAGTTGTTTTTGCTTTAGTCTTTCTACATTCCACATTTAACTACTTTCTTTAATTATTTCAAATATGGGATAGAAAAAAATACAATAATAAAGTTATTGGACAAATCTATGAGGCAAAGCAAATGTAGGTATATGAGTAAGCCAAGTTTGCACTAGACAAGGTCTAACAGGTAAGGAGGACTTGATTCAAGGTTGTTGAAATAGGAGAGAGAGAATCTGAACTCAACTCCTTTGAAATGAAGGATGGGGCAGGTTTTAAGACAGGTTGGGTGGAGTCACAGACCTTCAGTGTTTGCTTAATTGGCCTTACCCAAGAGGAAAGCAAGGCAGTTTCACAATTTGGAACAAGGTGCCCTAGAAAGTCCCTACCCTCCCACAGGAATTGGGAGAGAGGGTGTTATCATCTGGATCATTTCATTTAAAAGGGGTTGCTCCCAACCCTTGAGAAAGTCCTTGAGAAAGAGTCCTGGGCTATAAAACTGACAAGATGATTTTAAAATGAATGGGAATCAAAGTTACAAAGAAATAATTTACAATGACAAGTTTGTGAAGTAAGTGCTCTACTTAAGGGAAGTAAGGCAGAACGTTGTCTGAAGTGAAGTCCATCTTGGTCATAGGTTTCCTGTGGTAGAGAGTGTCTTCCTTGAGGGCTGACAGAAAACAAAGGGATAAAGGCCAGATCCTGTGTAAACATAGTACTCTGACCCACAGTCTGTGCACCAGCCTGTTCAGGACTTGTTCAGTGGCTAACAGCTTAGAGCCAACCAGAGAAACCTATTTACACTCCCCTAACCCATCACAGAGGATGCTCAGCTTCCTGTTAACCAGCTCCGTAATCCCCACGCCAACCAGCTCCAATCAGAGCCAACTCCAGGCCTTCCGTTTTTATTTACCATAAAATTTTCCCGCTCTGCCTGCCTTTGAACCTCTGCCACACACAGGTGATGGTGGCTGACTCCTTTGCTATAGCAAGCTTTAATAAATAGTCTTTGCTTGTTCTCATTTGTTTGCTCTTCATTTATTTCCACAGAAGCATTTATTTCCATAGAACCATGTAGGACAGTGGGTGATTAATAGGACTAACTTAATCTATTGAAGAGAGAGTTCCCGTGTAAAGACTTCTGTGCCAGCAGCAAACTGGAGACCCAATATTGTAAGAAATTAATAATGTAGTTGCACTGAGCCTGAAACACTTATTTAGTGACCTTAGACAATTTAACGAGTTGCGTCCTCTAGTCTCACCTCTGTTTTCGCAGCACTAATTCAACTTAGTAGTTGTTTGAATATCAAATGAGATAATGTTTGGGACTATTGTTTCTCCTTCCCTGTGCACTACTTCTCTATTGCAGTGTTTGGAGGGGCCACTGCCCTTCAGGCTTAATGCTAAAAGGATATAAATTAACCTTAAAATGCTGCTTAAAAAATGTTAACAATTTTTTTGTTTCTATCTATAGTGACTGTGACTGAAGAAGTTTAAATTCTTGCACATTAGTTGAAAAAAAGGCTCCAGGGGAAAATGGTCTAGAAAGGAAAAGACAAAAACACCCTCAGGCCAGCCATTGTTATGCAACTGAGCCAGCAGAGGTGCGAATAATGGTCCTGAGCAACCTCCAAAGCCTCTGGGTTGTTCTGCAACTAATGACTTACAGCAAATGAAGTCAGCTATCCAGTTTTGCTTTGTTTTCAATAGTTTTTCTTTCCTGGAAATTCTACATTAAGTAGATAGTACAACCACATGAGTCAAATAAAGGAAACAGGTGAAGGGTATAAAGAGTTTTTGTTTTCACACCTGTTCTCAATTCTCCTGGATTCTTACCTTCCCATGGAGAGTCCCACCAACACAAACACTTGTATTCCTTTTTTGTTCAAACTTCCAGGAGCACTTTTTAAATAACAAAGATACATATTTCTGCTTTTACCCTTTTATGTAAAATATAGGATGCTCTATACCCTTTACTGGTTGCCTTGTTTAACAGCATATTTTGGTGGTCCTTACCTATCTGGACATAAAGAGTGTCCTTGGTCTTTATTAACTTGTGTATTTGTGTGTATAGGTGATGTTTTAAAGACTACCAGACTTTAAAGATGAGCTAAAATTTATTTAACAGGTACCCACTGGTGTGTATTTAAGTTGACTCTAGGCTTTAGTGATTGTGAATAATACTGGGATGAATAAACTTGAAAACTGGTCATTTCAATCTTGTGAGTCCATCTCTATTCTTTTGTATCTGGTATGTGTAGAATAAATTCCCAATAGTGGAATTTCTGAATTAGAAGGTATCCATAGACATAGATGTAGACATACACCTAGACATAGACCTAAATCTAAATAGACAGAGATGTAAAGATATAAATGTAGAGATAGGTAGATAAATAGATACATATACACATATGTAATAAAATTACTCTCTATATAAAAAGATGTCAAATTTCTGTTACTGATTTCCAATTTATGTTCCTATCAGCCTGTTTCTCCACACTTTCACAAACACAAGGTGCTATTGAACATGTGGCTTTAACAAAGCTGATAGGTGAAGATCAGTACCACAGTGTACTTTTAACGTGTATTTGTCTTATTCTTAGGAATCCACTATGCTTTGTTCTAAGTTTAATGAATTTCTTCTTATTTGAAGCCTGTCTTTTCATACTCTTTGTTTACTATTTTTTAATATAATTTATTGTCAAATTGGCTTACATACAATATCCAGTGCTCATCCCAACAATTGCCCTCCTCAAAGTCCATCACCTCTTTTCCCTTCTCCTCCACTCCCTATCAACCCTCAGTCTATTCTCAGTATTTAAGAGTCTCTTATGATTTGCCTCCCTTCCTCTCTGTAACTATTTTTTACCCTTCCCTTCACCCATGGTCTTCTGTTAAGTTTGTCAACATCCACATGTGAGTGAAAACATATGATATCTGTTGTTCTCTGACTGACTTATTTCATTTAGCATAATCTCCTCCAGTTTCATCTGCATTGCTGCAAATGGCATGATTTCATTCTTTCTCATTGCCAAGTTGTATACATGAACCATATCTTCTTTATCCATTCATCAGTTGATGAACATTAAGACTCTTTCTATAATTTGGCTATTGTTGAAAGCACTGCTATAAACAGTGGGGTACATGTGCCCCTATGAATCAGCATAGTGATTCATAAGGGCTCCCTTGGAGTTTACTATTGTTTTAAACAATTTGTAAAGATCGTTGTATGTTAGGGATCTTACCCCTTTGCATATAGTAAGTATAGTAACATTTTTCTGCCAGTGTCTGCATCTATATCTCTATCTATAGATATTTAAAGAACATTTCAATCTTTTCTTTATGGCTTTGAGATTCTTTCCTCTCTCCAAGAGTATAAATGAAGTCACTTGTACTTTCTTCTAGTCTATTATAATTCATCATTTTTAGTTTAAGTACTTGGTTAGTTTTGGAGTTTTGCTGCATAAGTTATGGATTTGGTTAATTTTTTTTTTCCCACTATGCCAATTAGTCATTCCTCGCTCAGTTATTCCCACATATTGGGTTAATACCTTAAACATATCCTAAGTTGGCAAATGAATTTCGGTGTATTTATAAAGTGATTCTCCTTTCCCATAATTCTGTCTACTTATGCACCAGTAATAAACAGCTTTATTGATTATTACATATTGTATATATTTAATTCTGGCATATTGTAAGAATTCAATTTTTTGACATTGACAGAACTTTTTGTACAGAATATTATTTGGCTTATATTTATATTTTTATTGGTTCTACATAATTATATAGAGTCAAATATTTATATAGGTCATATATTTTTATCTAATGGACATAAATTTTAAGGTGGTGGGTATAGGTAGAGAATAAATAGGGGACATTTATCAGACTTGCTTTCTGATTTAGGAAAAGAAAATATAATTCTTGCCATGGTTGTTATTGTAGTAATTATTTTTGGCAAACTATACAGACATTTATATTTAAGAATTACAAGAGTAAATTGTATTTCAAGTGGCATAAAATATTTCAAATATAAGCCTGTTGATTCCAGTAAAAGTATTAGTATGATATGTGGGTGCTTTACAATCTCAGGTCAGTGTATCTATTGGAACACCACGCTTTTTAGTTCAAAAATGGGACCCAGGCTCCCTTCATACTATTTTTCATAAATGTTTTGGAAAGGAATGAAATTGATAATCAGTAAATAAAACTTAATTACATATATTTATCAAAAGTAAAGGATTCTGTCAAAGAAAAATGCCCAAACAAGCTCTCAGCTTATACAATCTTCTTTTCTGATTGGATAGTAACTCTAAGACTGGTTTATAAAAAAGTCATTTTTATATTTATATAGATGCTGATAGAAAGTCAACTAATATTAATTTAATGCTTGCAGAGTGCATAGTGTGATGATAAGCATTTCTATATTTATCATACATTTAAATCTAACTGTGATTCTGTGACAAAAGGAATATTTTTAAAATGTTATCAATTATTAAAGTAAGCTAGAGAAGTTAATCAGCACTTCCCACAGGATGGAGCTAAGATTTTAATCACAGTTTGGGAATTTCAATACTCTACTTCTTCCACCACAGATGTTCCTTATGTGTTGCAATAATTAAAGTGATAATAGACATCATGATTTATTCTTCTTTTATTTAATAACATTTCAAGTAATTATTAGTATTGACAAGAAACTATACTCTTTGCCAATTTTCTTTATAACCTAGACAACCTAAAATTTAAGCTAAATTATTTATTAGTCACTGGTCAAATAAGATGGGCTTTTTTTTTTCCAGAATATAGACTAAAACCTTGTTCTTTATGTTATTGTTGTGGCCAATTAGTGGAATAAAACCTGTCTTCCGTTATCAATTCCATTTATGAAGTTAAGCTTTGGGGGAGAATGTAGGAGCTCATTTTGTAAGGTATCTGTTTGCTACAAAACAATGTATGAGAAAATTTCCAGTACAGTAGAATTCCTAATTGTTCCATTCAAAAATTATCATCTATTAACATCTCAATTTTTTAATTTCTTCACATCAGTATCTAAGATATGACTTTATTTATGATATACAAATAATTAACTTGATATGTTGATGAATTGTATATGTAATATATATGTACTTTTATTTTTAATTTAACTTTGAGTCAGTTACATATTAACATTATTTAAATTCAATACATGTAAAAATTTAAACCATGAAATATAATGCCTTCCTGTCACCCCTTATTCCCAACCTGTAATTTGATTTCAATAAGAATCAACAGGTAATCAGTGAAGAGTAATACCTTCCTTCCACCCTTGATCTTGTAATTACTGCCTATTATCAATTATAAGTCTCTTTAGAAACTTAAATAGGAGAGTCTGGGTGGCTCAGTTGGTTGAGTGTCCAACTTCAGCTCAGGCCATGATGTCACAGTTCATAGGTTTGAGCCCCGTGTTGGGCTCTGTGTTGACAGCTCAGAGCCTGGAGCCTCCATTGGGTTCTATGTCTCACTCTCTCTCTGGCCCTCTTGCTCATACTCTGGCTCTCTGTCTCTCAAAAATAAATAAACGTTAAAATAAAATAAAATATATATGTTTATGTATAATTTTTATTTATTTTAAAATAATTATATTCTATTATATTTTTAAGAAAAGCGTATTCTCTGCACACTGTTCTTGATCTTTGAAATTACTCCTTGCTCTTTGAAATCAACTATGTATTGTAAATTTATCCATATCAATAAATAGGAAGCTTTTATAGTTTTTAAGATGATTGTCTTCTCCTGTATTGATATAACATAACTTACAGAATATATTTGTGTTGCTAAACTTTTGTTATTAGCAAAAAAAAAGCAAAAACACTACATAAAATTTCAGCTACAATACATACATTATTTTATGCTAATGTACTATATCTGTGAGCTAAATTGTTAGAAGTGTAATTGGTAGACATTCCCAATCGCCCCTAACAGTTTTGTGCCTACTAATTTCTTTATATAGTTTACTTATTAATTGTGTGTGTGTGTGTGTGTGTCTGTGTCTGTGTCTGTGACAGAGATAGACAGTGAGAGAGAGACAGAGAGGGAGGGAGAGAAAGAAAGAGAGAGAGAGAGAGAGAGAGAGGGAGGGAGAGAATGTGAACAGGGGAGGGGCAGAGAGTAGGGAGAGAGAATCCCAAATGGGCTCCTTGTTTTCAGTGCAGAGACTGATGGCTCGATTCCATGAACCGTGAGATCATGACCTGAGCTGAGGTCAAGTGTATGATGCTCAACCTACTGAGCCATCCAGCTACCCTATGCCAATTTATTTTTGAATCAACAATAAATCGAAGTGCTTGCTTATCCATAGCCTGGTTTATGGCTTTTAGCATTTTGTAAGACTGATTGAATGTATATAGTATGTAAGTATCTATCTATATATTATATATATAGATATACATGTATTTTAGTATAAACAAATAAGAAACTGATATATACCAATAAACTGGTAATTTGGCAAAATAAAATATTACAATGAATGAAATGAGTGTTTCTTGTATATTTAAGGGAACACTTTTTTTTTCATTTTTGTGAAACATCTATTGGTATAATATGCTGATTTTTCTACTGAATAGTTCTTTTGCTTTTTGTTGTAGATATGCTTTAATTGTTAAAACAATTACTAATTTGTGATATATGTTTCAAATCTATTTTTTTCTAATCTTTTCTTTGTCTATAATTATGCTCATGGCATTTCTTGGCACTTATAGTTATTTCTTCCCCACTATCCATTACATAGTCTACTTTTATAAGCTTTTCTTTTTTTGGTGTGTGTGTGTGTGTGTGTGTGTTGTTTTGTTTTTTCCGTTGAGCATATGTTTAAAAGTATGAGGTAGTTGTCATAATTCCAAACAGCTTTTTTCTATAGATAGCAATTACCAAATTATATCCCATGGGATGTCTGATTCACTATTTTTATAAATACACTTCCATAGGAACTTAACCATATCTGTTTGTGCATTACTGTGTTATAATTGCAAAGCTAAGTAGTTGCAATAGAAACTTTGTGGCTTGCAAAGCCTAAAATATTTACTATCTGGACCTTTTCCAAAAAATGTTACCAGCCCTTTCTCTACATTTCTATAAGGCATGATCTTTATCTATATTTTAGGAAACATAAAATCTCAGATGACTTGGGGCTAAGAAATATTTTCAAAACTTTTGAAAAATTTGCAGCATTTATGAAAGAAAAATTTTCAAATGGCAGATCTTGGATTTTACTCAGGTATGTCTGACACCAGAACTGAGATACCCCCATGATCTAAAAATTCATTTGTACACTCAAAGTACAACTGTACTTCATTGGGACATACTAAACTCAAATTTGGCCACAGACAATGAAGTCTTTGTGGAGGCCATACTTAATTTGTGAAAGTATATAAGCAAATTGAAAGTTATGGATGCCCTCATGAGGGTAGATAATTTCCATGTTCAAAGACAACTAAAAGCCCAAACGTGTCATTCACAAATAAGTATTATGATAACTACTATAACTACTGCATGTCAAAAATCTCAAAGCCATTTAAATACTTGAAATAATAATCTGTGACATGACTATATGTATATATACACATATGAATATGACCTTGATAATGGGATGAAGAATGAAAAGAATTGAGTTTTCTATGCACAGTGCATAATGATAAGCAGCAGAAAGCTGTTCAATAAATTCTTAGAAAAATTGTGCTTGACCTTCATTATTTTCTAGGAAATATACTTTGCAATTGAGAAGCCTTTCTGACCTTCTTAGAAAAACAGAATAAAATAGATCAACAAAACAACTACAAAAACTGTTATTTTCCCTTACACTCTGATTTAGTGGTAGCCTCTACTTAACTGTAAGGCAAATAAAAATGTGACTGGAAATTCTCAATCTGTTAAATATTTTTTTTTTATCATCCATGAAACTAAGCAAGAGAATCAAATAGTGCCTATTATTCAGTGTTTCTGTTGAAAGCAGAGAGTAGGTATTTTTCAATATACTGTATGGCTATAATTAACAAGCTGACTAGTTTGTTTTCATCTTCCTTAATGAACGGGAAATGTTCTTTTTGAAAAACTGAAAATGAAAAATATTAATACTCATTGTACAATATTACAATAAAGGCATTTCAAAACACTTACTGGTTTTGACTGCCAGGTTCCAAATTGTTTATCTGGAAGATGGATATCTGGATATTGCATCAAAAAACAACATTAAGATGGAAATTCAGATTCAAAATATGTAATGTTACAGCCTTTGTACATTTGACAGTGTTGATGGTGAGTCTTACTTTATTTCTATCCATTATATTACTACACTGATGACGGAGAAATTATAAATTATAAAGTACTAAATAATTATATGCCCATACTATTCCAAAAAGATTTGGCATAAATGTTGAATCACAATAAATTAAAATGGAATGATGTATTGCTTACATCTGCCAAGTATTCTTCAAATATATTAAATAAAAAATAAAATAAAACAATAAACAAATGTGGTGATTGGGTTTGTTTTTTAGGGATGTAGTAATACCCACCTATTTTCCCCTCATTTTACTTTTGCCCCGCATTTCTAGAAAGTGATTTCTAGAAAGTGATACTAAATATTCAAATCATTTCCAAGATCAAAAAATGTTTCCTTTAAAGCCAATTGCATGTGGCCTTCATGTGTATTTGTGTGTATCTATGTGCAGATATGCATATTTTGCCTTTTATCATGACTTGTGATTTTTTTTCCCAAAAGCTATACATGATGTATCAAGTAATAGGGACCTAGACAGATAGACTTTTAATGTTAAGTTCTATGTTTGTCTGATTAAGAGTTAGGCTATGTTTACTGTTTGCTGGACCTATAGGTGTCAGAGCCTTCCATTTCCTTCCATGTCCTTTCTTGTCTTCCTGTTGTCTTTGGTTTTCCCCAGGTACTCTTTCTTTGTTCAACAGAGTGTGCGCCTTGAAACACTTTTCAGCTGTGTGCCCCTATTATTATACAGGAGCCCTGGTGAAGAGCTACTAAGATACTGGTGGAGGGAAATTATTCAGTAAGCCCATGATTAGGTTTCAGTCGTTCAATGGATTGGTGTCCTTGTCTTAGAACCTTCACAAGTTCTTCTTAGCTTAGGCGGGATTGGCAGACCAGAGGTCACTAGAGGTGGGTAATTTCCCTTCCCCCAAGTGGGATAAAGCTTTGGTGAGGTCTTTTCTCTTTCTGGGTAAGATTTTGTTATGGAGAACAGTTGGGGTTTACTTCAAAATGATTAGTCATCCCCTTCCCTGATAATACAGAAGAGGATTTTCTCTGCTCTTCATCTAGAGAACTTGGTAGGGTTCTTGTAGTAAAACTCATGTCTGGCCATCATCTTAGGCTAAGCGAGCACAAGTGTTTTGTTTGTTTGTTTGTTTGTTTTTTAAATGTTTTATTTATTTCTGAGAGAGAGAGAGAGAGCGCGTGAGCAGGGGAGGGGCAGAGAGAGAGGGAGCCACAGAAACTGAAGCAGGCTCCAGGCTCTGAGCTGGCAGTCAGCACAGAGCCCGACGCGGGGCTCGAACCCACGAACCGCGAGATCATGACCTAAGCGAAAGTCAGACGCTTAACCGACTGAGCCACCCAGGCGCCCCAAGCACAAGGTTTTAACTCTTAGGCTAGTGTACATTCAGCTTCTGCAATTTATTAAAGTCACTGTTCAGACGCTCTAGTGACTTCTGCTTTAGGTAAGCTGGCCTGTACTTTCTGATTTCGCCTGTTATCTCCAGGTTAGAAGGTGACAAATTGCACCATGACCTCAATTCTCTGATGGATCTAAAGAAAGTTATTGTATTTCACCTTGTTCAGTTTTCTTCTTCTTGTGAGTGAAAATAATGACTTGCAAGCTCTTTACTTGTTAGAAGGGAAACTGGAATCCAACAGTGGTGTTTTTAAATAACTTGTGAATTGAAATGCTTACTGAAAAAAAAGTTCAGAGTAAAATATGTATCTCAGTAAGATATGCCAAGTGTGTTCTCCAGATTTAGTATCTCTTGGCATTCCTCTTATTATCCTGAAGGTATCTATATCCAAAATATTCAGGGTTAAATTTAAGTGAATAAATTTAAGTGAATAAATAACAACCATTGAAACATTCCATATGTATCAGTTACTTGGGGCCACTTTAGAGCAAGAGGCAATTTTCATTTGGTTCTAGAGACTTCTTCTACCTTTGAATCTTTCAGTTTTATGGGTACCCTTTGGGTTACATATTGACTTACTGAAAGAAGGAAAGGAATATAATGTTTTGTAGGAGAAGATGTTGCAATTCATCATGGAAACCCAAAGTGATACCCAAAGCAGTCATAGTAAAAACAAAATGCTTTTTGACTTTAAAAATGTATGATTATAATAAATACTAATGCTTTACTGTGCTTAGAACTATTTTATTCAAAAGCATAGAAGCATTGAGGTAGTTCTAGACAAAGATTTTTTTTTTTCATGAATACCGGAAGTACAAATGTTTAGTAAGACAGAAGAAACCATGAATATTACAATGTTGTTTACTGTACAAAATACAATTAGAGCTCACAGGTATCTCTCCTTAAAATGCAAACTCATAAATTTTCCTTGAGAGTTTAGAATTAATGAGGCCTTACAAGATGTTATTAACCACTTTCATAAATGACTGTCTGTGAAAAAATTGAATATTTCTAAGACCTACTAAGAGTTAGTAACCAGTAAATTATTCCAGCTAAATGATACCTTCCTTAGGCTAGGTTGTGAGCCAAGGTAATATGTATAAGATATTGAATTCTCTCTGATATGCATTCATTTTAAGTCCAATGATAGCCTCATTCTCTTGAACTTTCACCAGATAGTAAGTAACAGAGCAGATGAAAACTCTTAGGAAAAGTATATAAATAAAGATAAAAGTTACAGTTGGGGTGCCTGGGTGGCTTAGTCAGTTAAGCGTCCGACTTTCGCTTAGGTAATGATCTCGCGGTTCGTGGGTTCAAGCCCCACATCGGGCTCTGTGCTGACTGCCAGCTCAGAGCCTGGAGCCTATTTCAGAGTCTGTGTCTCCCTCTCTCTCTGACCCTCCCCTGCTCACACTGTCTCTCTCTCTCTCCTAGAAATAAAGAAAACATTAAAAAATTAAAAAAAAAAGTTACAGTTATGAGATAAATAGACCAACAAAACAAAACAAACAAACAAAAAAGAAGCTCTGACACCAAGCTTAAAGAAATAAGATCCTCAATGTTGTGTGTTCTTGACCTCAAATGGTAATACACTGTGCCATTTTAGCTTAATCTGAAGTGAATAAAATTTTTGTTTGTTTTAGTTTTTATTTAAATTCCACTTAGTTAACACACAGTGTAATATTAGTTTCAAGTGTAGAATTTAGTGATTCAGCACTTCCATACAATGCCCTGTGGCTCATCACAAGTGCACCCCTTAATCCCATCACCTGTTTCACCCATCCTCTCCATCCACCTCCCCTCTGGTAACCATCAGTTTGTTCTCTATAGTTAAGAGTCTTTTTCTTGGTTTGCCTCTCTTTCCCTCTCTCTCTTTTCCCCTTACCTTGTTCATTTCATTTCTTAAATGGAGTTAGAGAGTATTAGGTTTATATATACAATGGAATACTACTTGGTAATAAGAAAGAATGAAATCATGCCATTTGCAGCAACATGGATGGGACTGGAGAGTATTATGCTAAGTGAAATAAGTCAGTCAGAGAGAGACAAATACCATATGATTTCACTCATATGGGTAATTTAAGAATTTAAGAAATAAAGTTTTAACATGTATCTTTCACTTAGCTTTTTAGCACTCCAAAAGCATAAAAACAAATAAAAATTACTTAAATATTTCTATTAAAACAAAGCAACATTAACACAACATTAGAAACTCCTTTAGGAGTTACAACATTAGGACCTCTTTAAACTTAAAAATAGAGTAATATATTTCTATAACCCCTAAAATATAGTCACGTTACTCTTTTAATATAGGTTTTATTATTGTTTAGTCATGATAAGGTCAACAGATCAGGAGATGTGAATGTCATTGAAAATACAGCTTATTATGTCCACAGACCTCAAGAGTAAGGGACCCTCCATTGAGTAAGAGGTCACTTGGGAAGCACCAGGTCAGTCAGGGGTCAGGGAGGAGGAGAGTAATTATGGTGAAGACCTATATTGTGGTTTCCATGGGAAGGAATGAGTGAGACAGAGAAAGAAGGTTTAGTAATGGCTAGTTTGAATAATTTCAGTAGGCTCTGGAGTATAGGGACTGTCATCTGGTTAGTTGGGGGTGATTAGGACCAGTGGATTATGCCCAGAGTATGAGAGCTTGATAAAGGAGTAGCTGGGCAAGGAACTCTGGGCTGGTTGGTTTGTATTTGAAAAGTGCTCTCATGGTGGGTTGTTTACTATCTCTAGCAACTGACTAACCCGGGAGGGGGGGCTATTACTACTACTACTACTACTACTACTACTACTACTACTACTACTACTAACACTGGGGTCAATAAGACTCCAGATGTCAAAATCTCAATGCAGAAAACAAAGGACATGGCTAACATAGATACATTCTACACTGTAGATACATTTTCTTTGAAAATGAAGTAATTTATGTTCTTGAAATAAAATATTACAATTTATGTTCTGCCTCGTTTCAAGCAATCATTTGGTTTTAGTGAGTCCTCCCACTGGATGATGTGTTGATAACAAATGCAGCAACAAACATTTCCAAATGTTTTCATTAAGTCAAATATCTTTGTAAGGTTAATTAATAGAGTGTAAATATATGTTCTGCATGCAGTTAAAAAATCAATAAACTGTGCTGCCTTGTTGCCTTAAGCCACAATAAAATTCCAGGAGTCCATTGTTGAAAATAACACGTCTTAGATGATATTGAAAATAATTAGACTATAGTAAAAAGCAATCAATCAAACAAACAAAAAACATTGGATATGATTTGACTACAAAAAAGATATTATTCAGATAATAATAAGTCTAATTTTCCAAAAGCACTATTGAATTCTCTATCTGGGTCCTAACCTCTCCTAGTAAAATTCAAAAATATGAACATTCTTAATTTTTTTCTGAGAATTCCAAGAGAAAGAAAACATGAATTACAGAATTCTATAAATTATACATGATGTTTATATATTTATCTGTACTGAGTCTCCTCAGTCCAGCACAATTTCACTGTTAGCAGTTTATAGGCATCCTTGTATAAGCCTTTCATCCACAACATACTTTTCTCATTCTCCTCACATTTCCAGAGTAAACATTCCCTTTCTTTTCCATTGTAAAAAAATGTATTTAATTTTATTGTGATTTTTCTTTAATATATAATGATCAATTATCTGAAATTAAGGGTGTCTTCTTAGTCTTTCTTACATTAAAGTGTGATATTGAAAAAGAAAGCTACAAAATAAGTATTTTAAAATGTTGACACAAAATATTGAGGCTTAAAAGCAAATAGATGTTGTTATTTTTTAAAATATTTAACCATAATATTAAAGAATTTTATTGAGTTTAACTAAATGATTTGGTCTAAAGGCAAACAGTTGCCTAATAATCATTTAGGGGCCTTGAGATCCATGATACTATTGATTGATACATACATATAAGTGATATCTTTTAATCAATGTTCTTAAAGAAAGTGGACTAGACAGTCTTTGCTATGTCTTCCAAGCATATAAATATGGTTTAACAATTAACTAAGAATCCCATAGTGTCTATTTGGGCATCTTGCAATTGTGAATTAATAAAAATGGTAGGCAGCATGTTTTTTATGAAGATTACTACCACGCAGAGTCAAAACTTAGCTACAGGACTGCCTCTCTTTTGTCTTCTCTATCTGTATAGAAATGTATGTATTTTAGGATGTTACATATTTTTCTTTTCTATTTTTCCATAATGTGTATTGACTGGTAATATCAATTGCATTAATTAAACTATCGCCAAATTTATAAATATCAGTACATTGCTTATAGACAGTCTGTTCACTCTGCTGGCATTCACCCACCTACATAAGTTCTTCGTATGTGTATATTTTACAATAGAGCGGATGCCATTTCTGTTTGTGTCCTCATGAGTAAGTGACAATCATATGTTTTTTATATTAATAAATGCTGAGAAGTTAGTTGACAACTGTTTCATGTGTAAAGTGATATATAATCAACACCCCAGTTTCAAAATAACAGGAAATCAGCGTAGAGAAAATAACAAACTCATGTTTCATACTCAGTTTGATATATGATTTCCTATTTACAATTTTTAAAGATAAAGGAGAAAAGTTTTACAAATACTTTCGTTGATTTTGAGAAATGTCTGGATGTATTGGGTTAAACTGTCTTCCTTACACTCTTCCATACGACTTACAATTTATATGATGCATAACTGGAAGTTGTTTGGTAAGAGAAAGAGAGGCTTTTGGTGTTTAGACAGATCTAGGATCAATGGTCAGCTCAATCATTTTTTTGTGTAAAGTCATTTAGTTATTTAAAATCTTTTAACTCTGTTTTCTCATCTCTCAAATTGGCACATGGAAATAATAAGCATATCTCTAAAAGTTGTTTTTTTTTAATTATTAAAGAACTTTTTTTAATGTTTATTTTTTAGAGAGAGAGACAGAGACAGAGCATGAACAGGGGAGGGACAGAGAGAAAGGGAGACACAGAATCTGAAGGAGGTTCCAGGCTCCTAGCTGTCAGTAGAGAGCCCCATGCGGGACTTGAACTCACTAACCGAACTCTGAAATCATGACCTTAGCTTAATGGACTGAGACACTCAGGTGCCCTGAGGATTGTTTAAAAATATATAGATGAGATAATATTCCAAGTGAGAGATCAACTTCTAAATAAAGATTGATTACCTGACACTCAATAAATGATACTTAATGTGTGTGTCTGCATGTATCATAATCTTCACAGTTCTGAAAAGAGTTATCTTATGTACCTTGGATATTATTTCCTGTTCCTTCCAGTTATGCATGCTCATCTTTTACTTCCTGGCTTAAACATTATCTCCTTACTTTGGTGTATTCTATCTTTGGTAAGACATGCAAAAGTCTAATGCGATCTGGCAATCATGTGCATTACAGTTTCTAATGTATGTTACAGAATGATATTCTCTGACACTCTTTCATTTCTGTGTTTTTACTTAATTGTCACAATTAGCAAATTCTCTTCAAATAAATATAGTCACTTTGCTAGGCACCGTGATTACAGAAAGGAAGGAAGCTGCATTCAGTATCTTTAAGAGTTCACAAATTACATAAACCTGTAATTCTAGACTTAGTTTTATATACTCAATTCATCAAAACACTGAACCTTAACTTTTCCCTGCATTATATTTTGTCATTCATTTTGAAGCCTCTTAATCTACCCCAAAACAAGTAATACAAACACTTTGTAAAACAAGTAGCACAAACCCTCCCAAATAATATTTGCTCACCAGGCTGTAGTTGTGCAGATTTGCATTTTAACCCACAGTCTTTGCTATTTCTAGAAATGTCACAGCATTTTATATAACGTCTAATAAGTTGATGTCATGGTAGGTATGTTACAGTATGAAGAGAATTAGCCCAGCTCTTCTCAAATGTTACATTATACATGGATATTTATCACCTGAGAAACATGTTTAAAGGCAGAGTTTGATCCTATTGGTCTAAGGTCTGAGATTCTGCGTGTCCAATAAGGTCCCAGATAAAGCTGATGCCACTATGAAAGGAACGTACTTTGAGCAGGCTGTAAAATTTTCTTGGTTCAAGTTTCTGTACCAAATTGTAGAAGTCCTTTAAATTTTGGGGAATTACTTCCTTTGACTACAAATTGGGTAGAGCACACCAAACTATTTTTGCAATGTTTAGAGCATCAAAAAACATCATTCCCAAATATATTTTATAAGCCATAAAGTTGTATATAGATTAGAGAAAGTGATTGATTTTTTTGTTTTAAATTTTTATCATTTAAATAACCTACATAATGTGATTCCTGTTTGATTTATATCCACAAATACCTGAGAATCTATTTTTGGCTTTTGTTCAGACTAATTTACCTATGAGTGAGCCATGTGGCTTCTGAGTCTTATTATATCATACTGATAAGGATTTTCAGATTTACCAGTATTCTCAGTAGAAAGTATTGTCAGACAGTATTATTGAACCATGATATTTTATCACTGTGTCTACATCTCATAGAACAATTCAGTTCTCAATACATTTGCTGAATAAAATAAATAACATATCAGTTATGACTTTACTCATTTATTGTTAGCAAATATTTGTAGGCCATATACTAAATAAAATAGGAACTATAAAACCATTCACTTCTTTGAAAAAAATGTCTAATCACATCTTCTGCCAATTTATTAACTGGATTATTTGTTTTTTGAGTGTTAGAATTTGATAACTTCTTTATAGACTTTGGCTACTAACCCTTCATCTGATGTCATTTGCAAATATCTTCTCCTATTCCATAGGTTGCCTTTTAGTTTTGTTGATTGCTTCCTTCATTGTGGTTGAAGCTTTTAATCTTGATGAGGTCCCAATAGTTCATTTTTGCTTTTGTTTCCATTGCCTCCAGAGAGACGTGTTTAGTACAGAGTTGCTGTGGCCAATGTCAAAGTGACTGCTGCCTACGTTCTCCTTTAGTATTTTGATGGTTTCCTGTCTCACATTTAGGTTTTCATTCCCCTTTGAGTTTACTTTTTGTGTATGCTGTAAGTAAGTGGTCTAGTTTCATTCTTTTGCATATGGCGGTCCAGTTTTTCCAACACCATTTGTTGAATTGGATATTCTTGGGATACTGGATATTTTTTACATATTCTTTCCTTTACCACTTTATCAAAGGTTAGTTGACCATATAGTTATGGGCCCATTTCTCTGTTTTCTATTCTATTTATCTATGTGTCTGTTTTTGTGCCAGTATCATGTATTGATGACTACAGCTTTGCGCCATAAGTAGTCCCTCACATGTGGAATTTAAGAAACAAAACATATAAACATATAGGAAGGGGAAAAACAAGAGAGGGAGGCAAACCATGAGAGACTCTGAACTATAGAGAATAAACTGAGGGTTGCTAGAGAGGAGGTGAGTGGGGGGATGGGCTGAATGGGTGATGGGCATTAAGGAGGGCACTTGTTGGGATGAGCACTGGGTGTTATATGTAAGTGATGAATCACTAAATTCTACTCCTGAAACTACACTGTATGTTAACTAACTAGAATTTAAATTAAAAAAAAAACTTGAGAAAACAAAAAATATATATATAAAAAGTTACTATTCTTAAGTACTCCTAATGGGATACAGAATGATTCACAGATGATTTTACAATGTGATGTGGAAAGGCAAAATAAAAACATATATAGGGTGATGGTGGCACACAAAGAGAAGATTCTGGCATATTCTTGTGATTAAATTGTTCAATAAGATCATGACAGACAACAAATTGCCATGTGAAACTACAATCACAAAATTTCCCTAAAAGTGTTTTTAGACAGTCATTTATATAATGAATAAATCCAATGTCCTTCAAGGTTTTTCCATTTGCATAGTTTTATGAATTTTTAAGTTTTCTTTCTTTCTTTCTTTCTTTCTTTCTTTCTTTCTTTCTTTCTTTCTTTCTTTCTTTCTTTCTCTTTCTTTCTTGTCAAGATACATAAGAAACCCAGAGCAATAACAATGCATGATGTAAGAAACCTTTGTATGGACCCAGATAAAGAATTTGATTAATGAAAAGGGAAAATTAGTCCTGATGGAGATATACTGTAAAAGGTTAAGTAACAAGATTGGACAATAATTTTGGAATATAAATGAAGACTAGAAAGGAGGTTAAGACATTGCCTAAATAGACTCATTGAGACTGCCTACCTCAATTTGTAGGTATAACTGCCTAAAAATAAAATAAATACACACATAACTATAACAAATGCAACCACTATAAAACCATCGCCATCCAATTCATTGGCTTGATTCCAAGGGCTTCACAGAACATAATGGTATGAAATCTTATGTCTTTCAGGGAAGAGTATAAATACTAACAGAGAGTGATTTTTTTTTTTTTTGAAACACATAGTGGTGTTTTCTTTCACTCATCCAAGGGATTATAAATAAGTCAAGAACGTTTCTTTCATAATACCTATTGAGAACATTTGCTGAAAAAGACTGGCAGTTGCTTGGTTTCTTTTTATCTCAGTGGTTTAGTCGTATGAGATCATTCCTTGTTTTTTATGCTACTGTGTTTGAAATGAAATCTCTCTCCTTGGTACTTGAACTCTTTATAAGAAGTCAAATGTCTTTGTCTAGCTGTCATGACTCCCTCTAATGTGAGTAGTTGAATTCCCAAAGATAGATTTAAAAGATGAGAAAATATATTTAATATCTGCGTAAGTTGAAACTTTTGTTTTCCCTTACCTGTCGCTATGTTCTTTTATCAAGAAAAATAAATGACGCTTTTTTGTTCCCCTAAATCACTGTTGAAGATATATTTTCACATTTAAGTTCTGCAACGTCTTAAAGGGATCATCTTAATGTTCTCGATCAAAGCATTATAAAAGGGTATGTACTGATAAACATAAATTTTTCCTCAAGGGAATTAGCTTTTATAGTTGACCTAGCAATGAGATACCAAATTAATTGTTTTTCATAAGGGCTGTTAATCATAATGGTGACAATTCCACACAATGAACCTACTGGTAATTGAATATTGCTGCTCGCTTTAAGTATAATTTAAATCACCCAGCATGTTTAAATGGGGCAGACGGAAGAGGTTCTAAGTGGTTGGAGATGATCCATAAGCTAATTGCTAAGCAGTGGTGGCATTTTCATTTATTATAGACCTTTCAACCATTAATTGTGTATGGTGATACAGTTCACTGGAGTTTCTCATTGAACAAGTTGCAAAGGTTAACTGGAGCCAAGTCAAAAAGAAGTCAAAAATAAGGAAGAAACATGAATCCTATCTATTGCCATGCATATAAGCAATCACTGTTTTTAAAAGTACAGATGCCAAGCAACATTTTTTTATGCTAAGATTAAAATCTGCATTTTTTTGAGGAGGGATATCATGTACCCAAATTCCTTGGGATTAAAATTTATATTGCCAGTGGTTATTTTTATATATCTTTTTATTTAAGAGAGAGAGCTTGAAACACTCTAACAAAGTTAACTCTTTAAGTAATACTCAGGTATTTCAGAACCAAATACATTAAATAATCGTCATATCAGAAGGAGCTGTGTATCATTCTTAAGTATTTTGACCTTCTTTCTTGTTGTTTTGGTTGTCGTGGCTACATAATACATGTCCTTTGCTTCAAAGCCTTTACCTGATTGCTGTCATTGTGATTAATTAGATTGACTTGAAAGGAAAAGTATCACCCCAGTTTCTTAGGATCTCAAGTATATAAATCATTAGGAGTTCTCTAGTTTGAAGAAGATAGCATTTTAGATGAACTTCACCCAGAAGAAATATTATTGGTGGAAAAATCTGTTATGATTATTTCTTATTGAACAGAATGCACACAGAGAGATGTGACAGAGATAGACACAAAAAAAAAACTTCAAAGTAATTAGTCCTATTTTTCAAATCTTTTTAATTGCTTGTTTTTGCCTGCTTCCTATCTCCACAACTGAGAGTGCTAGGTTAAAATTTGCAATTATGTCTTTCTACTTCTCCCTATGTTTGCTCAGTTGCCTGATATGTTTGGAGGATATTTTATTTGGCACATCTATTTTCATGGTGATTATACTTTCTTGTTTTTCCTATTTTTGGTGAATGGGGTTCCTCTTTGCCCATTTTGAGGGCTTTCTTTTTTATTGTCTTATTTTTTTTAATTTAAAATTCCACCACAGCATTTTTTTGACATAATAGTTCATGGACACATTTTCCATCATTTATGGGTCCTTTGTTTTTAAATTTGTCTCTTACAGAAATTCTATGATTGCATCTTGTTTGATATAGCCCAAGCTTTGAGTCTCTCCTTTCTTAACAGTGAGCTTAAAACATTTATATTTATTATATTTAATAATTTAGTCCAGTATTTCATCCATCTGAAGTCATGTTTTCTAACGCTATTATTATGAAAAGCATTTCTGCAATTTACTTTTTTGTCTTTCTTAATTTTTTATTTGCTCGTTTCATATTTGTATATTTAAATTTTATTCTTGGGTGGCTGGGTGGCTCAGTCGGTTAGGCGTCCGACTTCGGCTCAGGTCATGATCTCCCGGTTCGTGGGTTCGAGCCCCGTGTCAGGCTCTGTGCTGACAGCTACCTCAGAACCTGGAGCCTGTTTCAGATTCTGTGTCTCCCTGTCTCTCTGACCCTCCCCTGATCATGCTGTCTCTCTCTCTCAGAAATTAAAAAAAATATTCTTGAGATGATCCTATTTCTTTATTTTTTAATGTTTTCTTAATTTAATTTCTGAGAGAGAGAGAGAGACAGAGAGAGAGAGACAGAGAGAGACAGAGAGAGAGAGAGACAGCATGAACAGGGGAGGATCAGAGAGAGAGAGAAATACAGAATTTGAAACAGGCTCCAGGCTCTGAGCTAGCTGTTAGCACAGAACCTGAAGCAGGGCTGGAACCCACCAACCATGAGATCATGATCTGAGCCAAAGTCAGTCGCTTAACTGACTGAGCCACTCAGGAGCCCCTTGAGATGATTCTTAAATTGACCTTATATATTAATTTCTATATACATATTGATTTTTAATTTCTTTCCCAATTTCTTATTTAAAAATAAATTTATAATTATCCTATACTAATTTATATTTGTCCCATAATCATGTTATGTGATCACATTCTTACCTCTCTATACCATCTCTAACTTTGCTATGAACTAAATGTTTGTGACCCACCCAAAAGTCATGTTAAACCCCTCATTTCCAGTGATGGTATTTGGAGGTGGGTTCCTTGGGAGGGTTTAGATGAGGTTATAAGAGTGTAGACCTCAAGAATGGAGAGTGTCCTTATAAGAAGAAGAGACTAGGGCCCCACTCTTCCTGTCAGAAGAGGATACAGTATCAAGGTGGCTGTCTGCAAACCAGGAAAAGGGTTCTCAACAGACACTAAATCTTGGACTTCTCAGCCTCCAGCATTGTGAATGATAACTGTTGTTTTAAGCCACCAAGACTAAGGCATTTTATTGTAGCAGCTCACATGGACTTAGACAAACCCAAACTCATTGTGTTGTTATCATGTAGAATCTATCTTCAGTGTTTTCATACTTATTTTGATAGTGAATTGTATGTGTCAAGTTGACTGGATCATTGAATGCCCAGGAATCTCTTTAAATGTATTTGTTGATGTGTCTGCGAATGAGGCTATTTCCAGAACAGAATCAACATTTTGGGTACAGGGGATTGCACCCTTCAGTGTGGGTGGGCATTACCCAATGCACTGAGGACCTGACAGAACAAAGGGATGAAGAAGGGGACAATCTACTTGCTCTGCTTGGTCACTTGAACTCGACATCAGTTTCTATAATTGTGCAAGCCAATACTTTCTATATCACATAAAGTGTATATCCTATTTCATATAGACTTAAATGTAAGGTTGTGGGAAATAAATAAGTAAATATAATATAAATGTAAAACAGTACCTGCCCCAAAGTTTGTGTTTTAAAGGTGTTATCTCTATATATTAAATCAGAAACCAGAAGTTATTCTTTGAAAACATAGGAACAATTTCTTAATAGTGTTTGCTTTTATCTGGAGCACAAAATTATTAATCCCATCTTAGTGAAAATATAACTTGTCAACTTTGTCAGAAGCAAGTATAAAAGTCAATTTGGGCCCTAAAATTAATTGTGGTGATCTGCTAACAGGCAATAAAAAAGGAGGTACACTCTTTGCTGCACTAATATGTATGAGGAAATAAACTTTCCTGGATTTCTCAGTGTTTTCTGTAAAAAGCCCCAGCCTCCTAAGATTCTTCACAAACCATGGGAATTCTATCTGTAGCCATTTGTCTCGTTAATTACTTTTATCCAAAGGGATAATAAAACTTCTCTTATCTTGGAAAGGGGCCAAGGTTACATCTCAGAGGAGGCACCTAGGTTAAACTCCCAAAGTGCCAGGATGACTGGATCTGCTATCTTTCTGGATATTTGCATTTCAGGAGCAATGAAGTCAGGAAGTTAGAGACATCTCTGGCTGATGAAGCAGAACTAGAGACTATCTGGATCCTGGTGAGACGTTAGTTTTATACTTATACTGAAGAGCAAGAGTAAGGAGTAGACTCTCGGGAAGGGAGAGAGAGAGACAGCTGCTTCTTTTCGTTATAAACAAAAGAAAATAATTTTCCTCATTCCTGACCTATAAGCAGTCCAGTGATTTGCTTAGGATGACCAATCTGGTTCTCATTAAGTGCTTTAAAAGCAAGGACAAGGGCTCTGGAAAGGCAGAACTGGGGAGACTTAATTGACTGTGATGTTCTTAATAAACATCAGAACACCTCTGATACAGAGTACCTCGTGCACATTCAAGATACAATTAATAAAGGCAAATATTAAAATCTCCCAAATAAACCTATGGTGAGGGGCGCCTGGGTGGCTCAGTCTGTTAAGCGTTGAACTCTTGATTTTGGCTCAGGTCATATTCTCACAGTGGAAGGGTTCGAGCCCCATGTCAGACCCCGAATCCATGATGCAGTCTGCTTGGGATTCTCTTTTCTTTCCTTCTGCCCCNGGGTGGGGGGGATGAGAACAGTTGGAGGGCTGTTTGCTTGCAATTTTGTACTTTCTCCCACAAGTTACATGTTACTGATGCTCACAGCCCAGTAGCCAAATTAAGTCACAAGATCCTACCTACCCCACTGAAATGATGCTGAGGGATAGAAATTTCTGGAATAATTAGTTCTTTCCCCAAATAACTGCACTATATAAAATCATGGGGGTGCCTGGGTGGCTCAGTCAGTTAAGCGTCCAACTCTTGATTTCAGCTCAGGTCATGATCTCACAGTTTGTGGATCAAGCCCCATGTTGGGCTCTGTGTTGACGGAGAGTAGCCTGCCTGGTATTCTCTCTGCCTCTCCCCTCTTCCCCTCCCTGGTTCATGTTCTCTCTCTTTCTCTCTCTCAAAATATGATAAGTAAACATTTTAAAAAAATTATGAAGAGGGGTGCCTAGGTGGCTCAATTGGTTAACCGTCCAACTTCGGCTCAGGTCTGATCTCCCCATTTGTGAGTTCAAGCCCTGCATCAGGCTCTGGGTGACAGCTCAGAGCCCGGAGCCTGCTTTGGATTCTGTGTCTCCATCTCTCTCTGACCCTCTCCTGTTCACACTCTGACTATCTATCTCAAAAATGAATAAACATTAAAAAAATGTTTAACAGTCATGAACAAAACCCACAGACTTTATATAAAGAAATGAGGTTAGGGTAACAGCAGTCAAAAACCTCATTGGTGATGCATAATTTAAAAAACCCCATAACTAAGGCACTGAATAAAAATAGTAATAACATTTTATAAATACTACAAGAAACAGTGGCACTCTACCTCTGAAACAGATCTAAGGTTTCCATGTGGAACTGAGAGTTAGAAAGATCACAGCTTAAGGGTTATTGCAAAGCAATGGAAAAAGAGTTACTGGGAACAGGATGTAAAGTTCTAACACACGCAGTGAATGGAGGAAGCTGGTGGCGGTGTGGGAAGGGGTGTGTAGTTGGACAATCCCCATGTGGCTCAATGAGTATGGCTTTCTGTGTTCATCTAGTGTTTTTCATGATGAGTTTGCACATAAGTGGATACAAAATTCTCACGTTGTTCAAACAGTTCCTTATTATACCATCATGTTAGACCCATTTGCATGTTGAAAACAAACATTTTAGCGAAGCCAATTATACCTGGAAGGAAGACCGGCCATGATTACTACCACGAAAACCTAGGGCACCATTCTGTAAGTGGTTGATTTAAATCTTGTCAAAATATGGGTATGTTTTTATTAATATCTTATCTAATTATTCTACAATATTTCACCATCCCAATTAGTAAAGCTCAATTAGCACAAATGTTAATTAAAGCCCTGATTGTATATATGTGATGTCAGTCCTTTACTTATTTGAAACAAAGTTGTCTCTCCTTTGGGCTATGACCACAGTTAGTAAATTTAACAAGAATATTATAATTTCCTAGGTTTTAAATCACTGTGAGGAACCCTTAGTATTTCCAAATACTGATGATTATAACATAAAAAGAGCACTCACTTGATTTTAGGTAATAATTCATTTTCCTTCACAATAAAGACCATTGGCAAAAACAAAAATACACAGGAAAGATCCTCTAATACTTACATAAATTAATTTCTTCCTTTTGGTTATCAAAATATTTTAGCCTTAATGATGCATTTGGAATTTTTATTGATTTACGTTCTGGCCTTGCAAGTGTTATACATGCAATTTATATCCCAGGGAGTGTCTGCTTGTTTTGTGTGTAGGTAGGTGTCCATGCATGTAGCTTTGTGAGGGTAAACCACCATCTCACCAAAGGGATTGTGCTCCAGGGATCGTTGGGAAGAGATACAAACTAACAGGCAACTGATTAAAGCTGCTGGAATTAATTACTTCCCTAATATCATCCCTCATCAACAAGCCTCTCTTCCTGAAATAACTCAGCAAATCTCTTCATCTGACCCAATTTAACTTTCCTGGACAAAAATGAATCTTCTATTTGTCCATTGAAACTCATGCTTTTTCATCGGCAAAATTCCTTATTTACAGCTTTCCTTTACTGTCTTGAAAACAAAATTGTCACTGTGTCCTGAGACTTGGCTTCCCTTGCCATGCCCCGCTGATGCTGCTTTATCTCTCAAACATATCACTATTTCGCAGCAGAATAGGCATCTTCTTCATCCCTGTCACTCCCGGATGACCCTTTCTAGCTTATAAAACATGAAAGTCCTTTGAAAATCAGGGTTATCTGCAATTCCCAGTTTATTCCTCTTCATAACTTCATGACCACTTGATTTCTCCTGTCATAATTCATACTTGAGAACTCTCAATATCTTCCCCTCCAATGATCCTCTCCTTTTTTAAAAAACAATTTAAATGTTTTATTTATCTCTGAGAGAAAGAGAGAGACAGAGAGAGAGAGAGAAAGAGAGAGAGAGAGACAGCGTGAGCAGGGGAGGGTCAGAGAGAGAGGGAGACACAGAATCTGAAACAGGCTCCAGGCTCTGAGCTGGCTGTTAGCACAGAGCCTGACGTGGGGTTCGAACCCATGAACCATGAGATCATGACCTGAGCCGAAGTGGGAGGCTCATCCAACTGAGCCACCCAGATGCCCCTCCAATGATCCTCAACTTGAGCTTGAATCCCCGCTCATTGTACAATTATAAGCCATTCAGTACTGGACCACAACTCCTGCATTTCTATCCCATTGCCTCTGATGTCTGACACAACCTTTTTTTTTTTTTTTTTTTTTACCTCACAATGGTACCATCAATCTGTTAACTCTACAGTACTTTTATTGTTATAGAATTCTATTCCTACATTCTTCCCTTGGATTCCATCATCACTTTTATTATCACTCCTTTACTTATTCCTTCAACTCTTTTGCTTTCCTTTCTTTACTAGAAACTTCCAGCCAAAACAAATGGTCACATCCAGCTCTCTTCCTGTTCCCCACAGGAAGACACATTACTGTATCATACTGCTACTCTAGCTTTAAAACCATGACCATAGTTTTAAGAACCAATATCAAACCATGTTAATACTCTAACTTTAAAACTATAAATCTCAAGGAAGACTTTCATTCTGCTCAGCAGTTTTCGTATATCTAGTAATTTTTATTTTCCACATTGACTTAAAATAATATGCTACCCACTATTTTTTCTCCTCAACCCTTCAATACTACCTTAGCAGAGATAAAGTAGAGGCTCCCAGAAGCCATTTCCTATTCCTGGTTATAGGCCTAAACAATATTGTTTGGCCTTGGCACAGTTGAGGGGAGACAGGTGACTCATTCTTGACAATGAAATGTGATTGGAATTATGAATCACTTGAGGATTACGGCAGTTACGAACTTAAGGTCCTTCTCCATACCAATCTAGATGAAGCCTCATGTTGAAGTCTCTGTAGCCAAATATTGGCAACTAGCTCCAAGAGCTATTTGGAAGAGATTCACCCAGTAGATTAGTTTAAACAAGATTATTCAGATAATTGGTAAATAAAAAATGGCCTTTCCCTGTGCTAAGCCTCTGAGATTAGAGTTTGATCATTAAAATTACTTACATTAAATACCGTCATTTTCACAACCTCCTTCCCAGTGGTCTCAGTTGATAATCTTGCTTTTTTTAATTTCACTGTGAAAAATTAAAAAAAAATCTATGTTCATGTTACCAAAAATATTATTTACTGACATACCTGGGTCTGTATTCTTAAACACAGTCTTTTCTTCTTTGATAACAATCAAACGTTCTACTTTTATTCTGTATAAATAAGATCAAATACCACATTTTGTATCCAAGGGTATCTTTCTCACAATTAACAATCCTTTCCTGAACCATTAGTATTTCTCTGTATGTAAACACCAGAACTCATGAGATAGTCCTTTTCTGTCTCTTTGGAGAATTTTCACCTTCCCAGTTTCTAAATGACAGATGGCTTTAGTATTTAGTCCTTTTTTTTTTGTACCAACTTTTTATTTTAATTCTAGATAACGTGTAGTGTAATATTGGCTTCAGGAGTAGAATTCAGTCATTTATCCCTTACATATAACACCCAGTGCCCTCCTTAGTGCCCATCACCCCAGTATTTAGTATTTTGATATCTTATTTTTCTATCTGCACTCACTTCCTTCATGATATCCTCCAAAACCATGACTTTATATACTTTATATGTTTATGACTCCTAAATAAATGATCTGTAGCTTCGATTTCTTCCATAAATTCCAGTGTCATATATATAGCGACAGATATTCAACACAAGGACAATATAGTGGAAGCAACTCACAACATTTAAATAGTCTGCATAGTTTTAAATAGTATTGTAATGATATTAATTTCCTACTTTTGATAATGGTACTGTGGCTAATGAAAACATTTGCCTGGAGAAAATAAAAAGATACAAAGGAATTGTGTGTTTCTTTTTTTTCTTTTCTTTTTTTATTTACTATTTTTGCCACTTTTCTATGAGTCTAAAATTAGTTTAAAATAATAGTCAAAATTTAAAAATAAAACAGTAAAAATGGAAGAGATGAGAAAATGTCTCATGAAAGTGACGGCCTTTGTGGTGACCTAGAAAAATGGAGGAAATGTTAGGGAAGATATGGGGAGGCCATGTCAACTGTCTAAAAAGCTATGCAAAGGCACACACACACACAGAAAGACAAAATTGACAATGTTCGGTTTTTTGTTTTTGTTTTTGTTTTTCGTTTTTTGTTCTTTTGTAGAGCTCTGAGTACACACATGGGGCATGTTTAGGATGAAAAGTGATGTGTTCGGTCAAGATTGTAATGAATTGAAATGAGGAACAGCAAAATCCCTGCTTCTCAAAATATCCCAAACTAGAGAAGACTGAGAATAAGACTCATCCATCATTCTTGCTCTAAACAAGCTTTCACTGGCTATGAGATGAACTTGATGGCTTTAATAAGTCCTTTGTGTTTCCAATTTTTGTGACTCTATGAACTTGCCTAGTGCTGTGATTGCTATAAATACCCATGATATAAACAAAATTAATTTCTGTCACTATCACTTTGGATTTTTACACTCAGTTGCTGTATATACTTCATCACTAAGAAACAGTTTTGTCACTATGTGCTTCTAACTTTAAGGTCCAGGTGTGTGTGTGTGTGTGTGTGTGTGTGTGTATTTTCTCACCTACTGTGCATTGACCTTTAGTTCAGCTTTCATCATTGTTTTGGGTATAATATAAACACTGAATAACAATGGGACTTCAGTTATGAACTCTTGACAATAGCACTAATTTCATCTCTGAAATAATACAGAGAAAATACTTGGGTAAAAGAGTGGGAGTGCATTAAAGAAAGTCATAATGTTCAAATCCCAGAAAGCATCTTTTCCTAAATAGCTTCCATTCTAAGTGAATGTCAGAAATTGTTCTGACATTATGAGAGAACCAATAAATCCCTGAGCTGGTCAACTTCCTAGAAATCAGAGCCTTCTAAGAAAATATTACTGGTGATGTACATTTTTCAATGAATTATGCAGGCTCCTGTTGCATTCAGTTAATCCTGATTTTGAAAATATCGAGCACACAACATCTCCACTTTGTATGTAAATAAAGCTTGTCACACATTTCAGATATACATAAAGAGTTGCAATCTAATTAAAACATTAAATTAATGGATCAAATATTGCCATGACATTTTTTAATGTTTATTTTTTGTGAGAGAGAGAGAGGGACACAGAGCGTGAGTAGGGGAGGGGCAGAAAGAGAGGGTGACAGAATCCAAAGCAAGCTCCAGGCTCTGAACTGTCAACACAGAGCCAGACATGGGGCTCGAATTCACAGATCTCAAGATCACGACCTCAGCCGAAGTTGGTTGCTTAACTGAGCCACCCAAGCACCCCTCAATATTGCCATTTTAAAGAAATATTTTAAGATATAAGATTGAACACATACACATACTGGTGTTTCCCCACATAGACCCCTCATCCTCCCAGAAGGAGTATATACATGTTGTTGTAGAGGAAAATTTTCAAATTATCAACATTGGTACACATTAGCCCACGAAATGTAATATAAATAACATCACTGGACACTCGTAAATGTTAATAGCTGAAATAAAATCCATCATTTTAGAAAATAGTAGTTTTTTTAAGTAACACTCTGAGAAATGACAAAATTTGTAGTTTTCCAACTTAGCACAAATGACTTGTTCCATGGTAAATGGTTTAAGTTGTAAATCAAGTTACATATACCAACAGTTAAATTTTTCTTCTTCTTTATCTGGATTAAATTGAAAATTCCATCAAAGATTTGTAAATATCTTAAAATAGCAGAAACTATTCCATATGGGAGATGAAACATGCAATAAGGAATTATGGATTTAATTCTTCCTAAAGCTTAAGATTAAATTATACACTAGGACCAGAGGCATAACACATTCCAAAGCTGCACATTTGCCAACTATTACCCTTAACGACTTATTATCTTGTACTAAATATTCAAATTTTAGTTTGGAAAATTTCTCATTCTATGTGTAAATATGATGTTATGACTGTTAATTAAAGGCTATTAATTGGTGTTGGCTTAATAAAGATTTTATAGTCAAAGATGTAGGCTTTGCTGGCATTATCAATTTCATGAAGAAATATTTTCCATATCCTTACCTAAAACAAATAAAATCATAGCTTTTTATCTCATTTTGCCTTAATATGCAGTTAAATTTAGAATGGAAATGACAAACCTTGTGGTTCCTGCCCATTTTTTTTCTCTTTGGTTGTTTAAAAATTATACAAAGAGACTAATTCCTGTTAAAGTTTTCAAAATTTACTACAATACTGAACCAAAATTAGATCATTACTTTTAATTTCCACTACTCTCTTTGGATTGAAGATGGATTGGCATGCAGATATTATTTATCTTTTGTAGTCATCACCAAAACTCACAATAAAATTTTTAGTTTATCAAAAAAAAATTTTCTGAATACATGATATATTTAAGCTAACTATTGGTTTGTACATGAATTCATCAATATTCCTACCGTGTGTAAAATGAGCATCTATTATCTGCACAAAGGCCATGATATTGGTTTTCAATATTAAAAGTCATTGATATGTTTTGTTTAATTAGGTAAATCTCCTGTTGTTGCTTCTGCCTTATTTTTTTTAAATATAGCTGACACATAACATTACATTAGTTTTAGGTATATAGCATAGTGATTCATTAACTCTATATCTTATGCTATGCTCACCACAAATGTAGCTACCGTGTGCCACCATGAAACACTATTAAAATACCATTGACTATATTCCCTATGCTGTACCTTCTATTCATCTGATTTATTCATTCCTTAACTAGAAGCCTGTATCTCCCACTCCCTTTCACCCATTTGGCCCATCTCTCTACCCCCCTTCCTTCTGGCAACCATCAGTTTGTTCCCTGTATTTATAGTTTCTGCTTCCTTTGCGGGCATATTGTTATCAATATTTTAACTGGATTTATAAGAATCCCAGTAACAAGATAAAGCATTTTTCCCACGCATACTACCCTCTTAATTATGTCTTTGCAGTCTAAGCTCTTTTATATTTATGGACAACATTTATACATTTCACAAAGTACTTGTTTTGGAACATCCTTATTGGTTTTTCATAGTGGTTACTGTGCTTCTGTTGAACATAATGTAATGCAATCAATAGCTAAATAATACCATTGGATGATACTTCATAATGGAAACCAAACTAAGAGTCATCGGGGCATTGGTTCAAGTGTTAGATATTCATTATCATACTCCATTTCAGTTGCTTGTGCAAAGCAGCATACTTGTGAATTGTCTTGTCTTTGTGCATTTAGATTCACATTCTACAATAAAAGTGTTTTAGGTTGATTTTATGCTTTAGGGAACCAACTTAGAAACCTTCCCTGAGACATAGGCATTAAAATTTTAATGGAAAAACAGTATCTACAAAAACATAAAATACATATATTACATTCAACACACTGAAACAATAATGGGCATATCCCTTGAAAATATACAAGCCATGACACATTATCCTGCTAACAGACTGTTTGGTTAACATTAAATAATCAATGCAGTGTTTGTGGCATACCACCATAACTTTTGAAAATTAGCCACAGTCATGACATCACAATTAATACATTTCAGACTTAAAAAGTTATTTAGAAGGAAAAAATTCATTACTTTTTTCTCTGAAAAAGCCATTCAATATGAAAAATTTTAATTTCCTGCTATGAATTACAAGAGAGAAAGAACATGCTGAATGAAATTCAGTGGAGCTAAAGTAAAAGCATCATATGGAATTGGACAATAGAGAGAACATAGGTCATGTTATTCTACAATCTAAATTATATAATCCTGAGACATTTCTTATCTCAAATGCTGATTATTATCTTGGTTTATATATAATCTTATGATATTAATTTTTCCATGCATACATTCTATTTATTGCCCATCACTATGAATTGAACTATTCTTAAGTTATTTATTCAAAATTTTACTTTTCATATGTTTCCAAAATGTGAAAGTTTTCAGCTATTTTCAACATCTTTTGTTACAACTTATTTTAGTTTACATTAGGCCACTATTTCAAATATATTTTCTTCTTTGTGAATATTATTGTATAGTCATTCAGCAAAATCATGGAGCATTGAAATATTTCCTTGTATTCAAACATATTCTGTATAAGAGTGACTGACACTCTGCCAAGTGATTTTTCTCTTTTAGCATTTGTTCAAAGATCAGACTTTTAAGTATAAAGTCTTTATGTCAATGATAAGTAGTTCTAAATAATTCTATTCATTATTTTCTGCTGAAAAAAAATCCAAGAATATCTAAAGTACTCCTCTCTTTTAGTTTGTATCATGTCTGTGCATCTGCACAAGATTTATTTGTTGTTTTCTGCAGTGATGTAGAGGAGGCAGCCTTTAAAAGCATTTTTTTCTCAGGCTGCATGAATTCTTTTTAAAAGTCACTTACATGTATATTTCAAATGGAGCTTAACATTTATAATTTCTGGGGTTACAGAATGTACATTGGTCTTGAAGAGAGGGGACTTGAGGAGTAACCGAATTTCTCTATTCAGAGGACTTGAAAAGAAAAAAACCCGCAATCGAGGTATTTTGTTGAATTTTCTTGTTATTGTCATAAAGGATACATAGCATAAAATATACCATTTTAATTACTTTAAATTTAATTTTTAAGTGTATACTTCAGTGTCATTAAATATATGCATATTGTTTTGCAATTATCATGGTTATCTACCTCCATATCATTTTCATTATTCCAAACTGAAACTCTATAGCTATTAAATGAGAGCCCCTTCCTCACATTCTCAATTCTTCCATCCCATTGTAACTACTGTTCTGCTTTCCGGCTCTATGAATTGTACAATTCTAGGTTCCTCATATAAAAGAAGTCACACAATATTTGTCCTTTGTGTCTGGTTTATTTCACTCAGCGTAATGTTTTCAAGGTTCATTCGTATTGTAGCAGGTATCAGAATTCCTGTCATTCCTAAGGCTAAATATTTCATTCTATCTACCTATCTATCTACCTACCTACCTACCTACCTACATATATGTATATATCACATTTTGTTTATCCATTCCCCCTATGGCTCTGAATAATACTGACATGCACATTGCCAGAAAAACATGTTTGAATCCCTGCTTTTCAGTTCTCTTGAGTATATACTCAGAAGTGTAATTGACAGGTTATATAGTAATTCTGTATTTAATTTTTCTAAGTAACTGAACCATTTTATAGTCCAAGGAGCAATGATTAAGAGTTTTGAATTTTCCACATCTCCATCAGTATATTATTTTTGTTTCCTTTAAAAAAAAAAAATAGCCATCCTAATGAGTGTGAAGTGGTTTTTCGTTNATGATTAAGAGTTTTGAATTTTCCACATCTCCATCAGTATATTATTTTTGTTTCCTTTTTAAAAAAAAATAATAGCCATCCTAATGAGTGTGAAGTGGTTTTTCGTCGTAATTTTAATTTGCATTTTCGATGATGTGTACTGTTGAGCATCCTTTCATATATATATTGGCTATTTGTATACTTTCTTTGAAGAAATGTCTATTCAAGTCTCATTTTTTAAATGTCTTTTTCTTCTTGAGTTGTAGGAGTTTTTTATACATTCCCGTTCTTACTCTCTTATCAATTGTATGGTTGACACATATTTTCTTCCACTTCATTAGTTACCTTTATATTCTCTTGATAGTTCTTTTTTTGATATACAGAATTTACTGATTTTGATCAAGTCCACTTTATCTATTTTTTTCATTAGTTGTCTGAGGTTTTGGTGTCATATCAAGAAATCACTGTCAAATCATTGCCAAATATCATGAGGTTTTTCTGCCATTTTTTTTTTCTTTAGAGTTTTATAGTTTCAGCTTTTACATTTTGGCCTTTTTGGTTGATTTGAGTTACTTTTTGTATAAGGTGTAAGGTATCATTTTTTACAAGTGGATGTCTAGTTTTCAAGCACCACTTGCTTTTGCATGAATAGAAAAACTCATGCAAAAATTCATATGAAGTCTAAAGACTTCAAATTGAAAAAGCAATCCTGAAAAAGGAAAACTAAAAGAGGGGTGCACATTTCTGGGTTTCAAACTTACGACAAAGTACAGTATTCAAAACAAATGTGGTACTGGTATGAAGACCAATAAAATAGATAGCCCAGAAATAAACTCACATTTATAGTCAGATGATTTTTGACAAAAGTGCCAAGGCCACTCAATGAGGAAAGGATAGCCTTTTGGGGCATTTAGAAAATGTTTAACAATTATCTCTATCCCTAGATTGAAATATTGAATATGATCACATCACATTGAGTAAGAGATATACAGATTGCCTATTTTGACATAATTATTTACTTTTAGTTCACTTTGAAGTCCATCTTCTCTATCATCTTCCAATATCAACCATTCAGTTTTATGCTTCTTTTATATTAGCATTATTATTTTAAAGTTTACTTATTTTGAGAGGGAGGGAGAGAGAGAGAGCATGTATGAGCAAACAGGGGAAGAGTGGAGAGAGAGGGAGAGAGAGAATTGCTGCTGGCATGGAACCTGATGCAGGGTTTGATCCCACAACCCTGAGATCATGACATGAGCCAAAATCAAGAGTTGAACATTTAGCCAACTTGAGTCACCCAGGCACTATGCTTCTTTTATATTATTATAAAATCCGTTATAAGTACCCTTATCATAATATTATAATATATATATATTCCTTATTTCTCCTTCTTATCTGAAATTTTCTTGAAAGTAACAACAGATTTCTTTTCATTGAAACCTTTGAATCAGTCACATAAAAGTTTTCAATTAATATCTGCAAAGAATAACACACACACTTACACATATACAGATTATTTTTTGCATATTAACTACTGATCCTTCCCTTATAAAAGCTATGTCTGAATAATTGTAGGCATTACCAAGAAGTCAGGATTCTTTTCTCTAGTCTATATTTCTTTCCAAAGATCAGCTTTATTCAATAGTGTGGCAGAATAAGTTCCTCTACTTCTCTAGCCTTCATGACCAATGAATCATTGAACATCTCTATGCCTCAGCTTCAGTCCCAAGTAGAAGCCATCTTTCCATTTCTGGAACATCAAAATTCCAGATTGTCCAGATGGAATAATTGGTCTTTAAGACTTGTTCTGATGTTTATCTCCTCTTTCATTGAGAGGATATCAATATAAGTAAACATTTCTGAGAACTGCTAGCATGGTTATTGGGGAGGTGGTAGAATAAAAATGTGAGTTTTTAAAACATTGTTTTAGGGGCTCCTGGGTGGCTCAGTTGGTTAATTGTCTGACTTGGGCTCAGGTCATGATCTCAAGGTTCATGGGTTTGAGCCCCGGGTCAAGCTCTGTGCTGACAGCTAGCTCTGATCCTGGAGCCTGTTTCAGATTCTGTACCTCCCTCTCTCTCTGACCCTCCCCTGCTCATGCTGCCTCTCTCTCTCTCAGAAACAAATAAACATTAAAAAAAAAAACCCAACAGTGTTTTAAATATAATTATAGTATTTCTACCATAAGGCACTCGGCTTCGAATTTTGGTGTCTGGAGAAACTGGTGAAATGTTTGTGAATGTCAGATTCAAATTTAAAATTGGATTGGATTTTTTGTTGATGTTACTTTTATTTTTAATAAATTCCTAAGAAACAGACAATTATAGACTGATTTTGATGCTACTGTAATCAGTTAGTAAAAACAAAACAAAACAAAACAAAACAACAAAAAAAAAACAGCGTATACTAAGAAATGGCCTAGTATCAAGGAATTAAGCAGAAATAGGTCCAAAGATTTTGGTCTTTCAATTATTAAATGAATGTAATCAAAGCACACAGTGAATGATTATACTCCAATATTGTTTGACTTTGTTCATATCTAGCTAAACAAGTCCCAGTGAGACAGGGAAATTGAAGGGACCCCATGAAAGAAAGATTTTGTCTTTTCTTGGCAACTTTTCCTGCTTCTATGCTTGCTAGGACCTGAACCCTTGCCTTACACATGCCTTGATGAATGGCTTCCTTGTCAAGGTCAAGGAGTTAATGATTTCTTTGGAGTCTTCCAGCATGATAAGATAACATCTAAGGAGTGACTGGGGAAGGTCTTCACATGCATTTTCCAAGACCACTGACTCCAGACATGTTGACACCAAGACCCTGTCTCCAGGGCATAAGTGACTTATGGAAGACACCCAAGCACTCATTCTTGTTTTGACTACTTCCTGGATGCCTAAAAGGACATGTACACTAGACCACTATCCTTACAAAAATCCCAGACACTAATCAAAGGTGAAACCCATTTTCCTTTTCCTTTCTGAGTCTCCCAGATCCTTTGTCAGTATCTGATCTCTATATCTTTAAAAAAAAATTTTTTTTTGTAAACATTTATTTACTTCTGAGAGTCATAGAGAGACAAAGCACAAGTAGAGGAGGGGCAGAGAGAGAAGGAGACACAGAATCCAAGGCAGGCTCCAGGCTTTGAGCTGTCAACACAGAGCCCAACAAGATGTGGGGCTCAAACTCATGAACCATGAGATAATGACCTGAGCTGAAGTTGGACGCTCAACAGACTGAGACACCCAGCCACCCCTCTATATCTTCAACAAACTCTGCTCTCACTTCTTGCTGGCCAAGGTCCCTCTTGGCTGATCCTGCAAGACCCCAACAGGGTCCTGGAACCCAGCCTTGCTTCATCATCAGCATTTTATTCATAAAAGAAGCAAAACGGTCAAACACTACTTTGGAATGGAGTATTGTATTTGTAATATTTGATGTGAGTGAATTTAGGTAGGATAGTTGTTAGGAAATGTGATGGGGGTTAGGTATTAAGACTTATGCAATTGAGAAAGAAGATTATCTTTTTTCTTTTTAAGTCTTTTATGCCACCTCACCAGGAAAAGAAAGTATTGAGAAACCAGTCTTGTGAAAATGATAATTGATGTCATGGAAAATAAATAGGTTGAAAACAGCTTGATAGTTAAAAGCTTTAAATGATTCCTCAGCTCAGCCCTCAGTGGGATGCTTTCCTCATTCAATGACTAGATGAACTTATCTGATGTGCACTACTTAATGCAATTTGAATTAGAAAATGCTTTGATTAGACAGGAGACAAGATGTAAGGGATGGGAAGCCATTCTTATTTCTTTCTGCAAAACTTGAACATATATGAGCATTAAGAGGTAATTTGACTGCTTTTTAGACTTGGTAAAAATTTTAAGAGTGGATAAATTACAGAATCTCTGATAAAGTCTATCTCATTAAGGATGACACTTTAGGTCATCATGTGTTTCTGGAGGCAGACTAACATTTTAAATAGACTCAGACTAGTTTAGTTTATTGATGCATTTCAGCACACTGTATCCCTGTGCTACTGGCACGAAGAGATTTCTAACTAAACATTTAGTAGTAATGAAAAGTGCTCACACAATATCTTGAGATAGATGTTCCACTTGATTTTCCTTATGGAAAAACTTAAAGCAAATCCCACTTTATACTATTCCAGAATAATCTTGAGCTACTTAGCTACACAGATTTAAGATTATTATAACTTCATGGTGAACCATCCATCCATTCATTCTGTCATCAATCCCACCAATATTCACTAAGCAGCTACCACTTACCAAATAAGACCTTCTAGTATTTTGAGGTATTGATAAAAATCTGTCTTATTACATGACTTCTATTGTGACAGAGCACTTGAGAAATCAATTTTATGCCCCTTTTTCTTATATTTGTCTCATCACTTATTATTATTATTGAGACAAAAATAAGTTTTTTGATTTACATACAGAGCTTGTTGCTAACTTATCAAATAAGAAGTAATTACAAAAAAGTAAACTAAAGCAGCAAGAACAAAGGTAAGAATAATGATGCTATGTAAACACAGAGGATGATAATAGATGAAGCACAGAAATGAAGACAGCAGAATATGAGGAAAATATTTTTACTTCTTCCCTTAAATGTAAGGAGAATTATGAGTAAGAAAACCAAATTTTTCTTGCTGAAAAAATCATACTATGTTAATAAAGTGTTTTCTAGCACTAACGTTGTATAGACAGGCCCAGAAATTTTGTGCCATAGCAGAGTAGGGACTATAATATAAAGACTCATGGTTTTTGGTTCAGTGTGCCTTCTCATCTTTAAAATTATGATATATTTCAGGGTACCTGGGTGGCTCAGTCAGTTAAGCTTCCGACTTCGGCTCAGGTCATGATCTCATGGTCAGTGAGTTTGAGCTCCGCATCGGGTTCTGTGCTGACTGCCCAGAGCCTGAAGCCTGCTTCAGATTCTGTGTCTCCCTCTCTCTGCTCCTCCCCCACTCACACTCTGTCTCTCTCTCTCTCTCAAAAATGAATAAATGTTAAAAATAATTTTAAAAAACCCAAAATGATGATATATTTCACCTATATGGAAAAGTATAGGAAATGATATAATTAAAACCTACCTATCACCAGGCATAGTTACATTCTAATATCTTCTAATTTTTTGGATTGTTTTTATGGGATAAGAATATTGTAGATACAATTCAAAATATTTATGTGTCTCTTCCCATCCCGATTTTTTTTTTTGTATATCACCAGAGATACAATGACCTATGATGTATTTATTCTTTTTTTTTTTTTTCCCAATGGAGAGAGAGAGTGCACATGAGCACAGCAGAGGGACAGAAGGTGAGAGAGAGAATCTTAAGTGTGCTTCATGCTCAACATGAAGCCGGGTGTGGGGCTTGATCTCAGGACCCTGGGATTACAACCTGAACCAAATCAAGAATCAAAAGCTCAACCTATTGAGTCACCCAGGCAGCCTTATTTATTCTTTTTTCTATGTTTCCTTACTTTCAATTTCTTGCCATTACAACAATGTCACAATGAATATGATAGTCCTAGTCTCTTTGGGCATATTATTCTGGGTGTTCTTCAGAAATTCAGAGGATTTGAATTTCCAAATAAGAAATATAAAATGTTAATTCAACTAGATATTTTCAAATTGCTTACATTTATTTTAGATTATTCAATAAATATGTACCAAACATTTACTATGTGGTAGACAGGCATGTATCATTGGTCTAGGGATATAGCTGTTAACAAAATGAAGAAAGTCTCTGACTTCATGAAACTTACATATCATGGATGAATCCATTTATACCCACTAATAGGATAGAAAGGGTTTTTTAAATCTATATCCTTACAAATACTTGGCATTTAAAAATTTTTTTTTATCATTTTTAAACTGATGAGTGTGAAATGATATGTTATTATTTTAAATTACATTAACTCAAGTGCTCAGAGTCAGAATATTTATGTTACAGGTAACATGGGTTTCTTTTCTTTTCTTTTTTTTAATATTTTATTTTTTAAGTGGTCTTTATATCCAACATGGGTCTGTAAGTCACAACCCTGTGATTAAGACTCACATGCTCTACCAACTGAGCCAGCCAGGCACCCCACATGAATTTATTTTTGATAAACTGTTAACTACTAATGACATGAAAATGAATCATTTCATTTAGGAAGAAAGATAGATTAAGAGACAAAGAGGTTTGGGATCAAACCCTGAGAACTTTTCAGTATTTGAACTACAAAAGAGGAGTGCTTGGGTGGCTCAGTCAATTAAGTGTTTCACTCTTGCCTTTGACTCAGGTCATGATATCATGGTTTGTGAGTTTGAGCTCTATTTAGGGATCCATGCTGACAGAGCTGAGCTTATTTGGGATTCTCTCTCTCTTTCTCTCTCTCTTGCCCCTCCCCTGCTCATACTCTCTTTCTCTCTCCCTCTCAAAATGAATAAACAATAAAAAATTTTTTAAAAAGTCAAAAGAGATGGCAATAACAAACAGAAATAACATGAAATATCCCACAAAGAAGGAGAAAACAAGAGAATAGCATCTGGGAAGTCTAGAGTTGTGAGTTTCCAAAAAGGAAGGGCTAAGAGCTATGATGAATATTGCTGATATGTTGAGAAAGACAATGGACTAAAATATATTCAGTGGATTACACACCTAAGGGATTACTAAGGGATTACCTAAGCAATACAATTGCTACTATTTCTTTCAATATGTTTACATTTATTTTCACCCCTTCTTACATGGTTTTTAATAACTTTCTGTTATTATTTATTTTGCCTGCACTCATTTTTCCCAGTATACACATCATAAAATACAAAATTGTTTGTGTAGTGTATAAGAATCACTATGGTTTGTTATTCAACATTTCTATCATCTTTTGGATTCCTTAGACTCTAACTCTATTAAAACACTTCTAATTCATGCTTTCTGTTATGCTGCTGTACATGGGATTTTTCTTACTTGGAAGAACTTTTCTAAAAAGGTGTCTGCAGATTATGAATTCCTCTGAAAAATTTGGAAATATGCCTGAAAATCACTAGCCACTTCTGGCTGTGGATCTGAACTTGCCAAGCTTACCAACAGCCTTTGCCGGTTATTCACTGCATGTTTTATGTTTCAGGCTTTCTGCAAAGCATATACATATATTATTTCTATATCGATCTTATCATGAGGAGCAGTGATGAAGAAATAATTTTTAGCAAAGTTAAGTAACTTGATCTAGATCACTCTGATAAGAAGCCCTGAATTCAAACCCAGACCTCTGTGTCAACAAAACTCAGGTCCATTATTGCCAGATATGTGTTACTTGCTTGTTCCTTTATAGCTCTCTCCCACCAGCTGAGTGTGAAGCCAGGTATTTAAAAAAATAAAATTATATCACTAAAATTTAGGGGGAAAAGATGCCCTGGTGCTTAAATCATTCCATGTTGCTAAGTTATTTTATAGATTATCTATATCCATAATCTATTTAGGGCAGGCCCCTTTTTATCCCCACCATGCACAAACTCATAAAATTGGGGGAAAAAGGAAAGACAAGAAAAAGAAAAAAATACTAAAGACAAATAAAAATCCCCCAAACCCACCCAGGTTAACCCACTGGTAACTGTGTGGCTTAAGTCTAGGCAATACTGTGACTTTGGAAAACTACTAGATCATTAACCAACACACACACACACACACACACACACACAGAGAGAGAGAGAGAGAGAGAGAGAGAGAAATACACTCGGGTGTTATATTGATAGGTTATTTTTAATCTATTACCTATATTATCTCTTGATAAGTGCAGTATTTGAAGTAAAAGGTCATTAAGTTTACCTAATGAGCAGGTCACTAACTGGTGGATCACTGGCCATAGCAAACATATTTTTTCTTTTACATTTAGGGTTTGTTTTCAATGTTAAAAACATGAGGACATTTTATAACCTGCCATCCTAATAACATGTCCATGATAATATGAAACTATGACAATTCTGGGTCCATATTTCTTCCTCCCCTTCCTTATCCTAACTATCACTTGTACAGTGATTCTATTTCTTACTCTTAGTGCCAAGGCCATTGTAGATATGCTTTCTTTTAATCTTTACAGCAGTTTTATCAGGTAGGATAATTCTTATCACCTGAAGACCAAAGAGAAATAACTTTCCCAAGAATATACAAGTAGTGTATAGAGCCATGTCCCAGACTCATGAGAATCACCTGTCAACCCTTCTGGCACAGTAGCATCTGGTCTATTTGGAATCTGCCTGGGCCCAACCGTTTGTCCCACTGTTCCTCTGTCTGCACATACACAGCTTTCCTGGTTATTGTTATCTGTTGGAAAGCTGGAGACCTTTGCACTGATGAACGCTTTGGCTTGTGAAGGTGCTTGTTTTACATAAACCAAATCTGTAGTAATGGGAAGTTAAGTATGTTGGGCTGGAGGAACACCAAGAATGCCTTTTTTCTTTCTGTTCTTATATTTCAATAACATACACAGAGCATCATGGAGAGGTTTCTCAGTAAATAAGACTGACTGATTAAATACAAGAATAACAGGTGGTTATAGGGCATAATTAATACTGGATTTGAATGTGGGCTGTCTATATTTTTGGACTCCATATTTGTCAAAATATCTAACCTGTAGTAAATGGTTAAGAAATAGCATTTTTATCAGTGTACAGGTTTAGTCCTTTTCCCAAGTGCTTTATTTTATGATCTCATAATATCTCAATACCACAACCACATTCTGAGCTAATATTAACTCACATACAGATACACAAACTAGTGTGTTGATACAATGAGGAACTTGTGTAAGATCATGTGTCTGTTGAGTGTCTTGGCCAGGACTGAGTTTAAACTTCATTACTATGGCTCTAGATTCCAAAAACATTTATTTTATTTCCCACTATTAGGTTTTATTATTCAAGGTTTTCTATTTTAATCATGTTATTAAAATAGTGGATTACATGCTTAACTTTCTTACATAATGTTTTTTTAAGTCTTTTGTGTGAAAATGCTGTGTTTGATTTATGAAGAAGTTATATCAAGTTTTACAAATGTTGTAGAGAAACAAGTCAAAATTTCTTGAACAAAACAATACAATATGCTCTTTAAAAAATTTGGAAGTTCAGCAGTTGTTAAACTACTTGGAATTAAACTTTATATATACATCTTTTAGCATATCAAATGTTTTAAATCCCTCTATTTGTATTATTTTTATTGTAAATTGTATATTGGTTCTATTTAAGTTTTCATAAATCAAAAATAAGTATATATCAATTTTTTATTTTTTAAGTTTAGTTATTTATTTTGAGAAAAAGACAGCACAAGTTGGGGGGAGGCAGAGAGAGGGAGACAGGGGAGAATCCCAACCAGGCTCTGAGCCACCAGCACAAAACCTGATGTGAGGCTTAAACTCATGAAACTGTGAGATCATAACATGAGCCAATACCGAGAGTCAGGCACTTAACCTACTGAGCCACCCACGTGCCCCTTAAAAATTATTTTTTAACATTTTCCTGTGTTTCTTTTGTTGAGAGAAAAATATATGCTGGGATAGTTACCCAAATAATGTTCACAGTACTTAAAACATCTTGAAAATAGAATTATTGTCAGAATGGATAAGATAGTCTTTTTATACAAAGCCAATAATAGAAAAAAAGACAAAAATTAATGATCTTGGAAACACAATAAAAGGTCAATTCGATTCAGAAAAAGAGAAACAAATAAATGGAATTTGAACATATATAAACCATTTATAATTACACCATTAATTTCTGTACATTGGATAAAAATATAACAACATTAAAGAAAACCACTATTTGCACTAAAAACAGTGTAAAATGCTGTAGCTGTAAATAATATTCATATTTTATGATTATTTATAACATTCTTTATATTGAAATTTTGCTGAAATGTTTGAAATGAATTTTTGGCATTTTACTGAATAACTCAAGATCACACTGTATGTGGACATATGTGATGCTTATAATGTAAGCTCTTAACATTCACGTAAACTAGATAAGTTCTAATTCCTACACTTATTTGTTTAATATGTTTGTGTTATATCAATTTCTTTGATGCTTAACTTCTTCCTTTGAAAATTAGAGATAATTATGTCAACATTGCAGATTTTTGTAAGGATTTAGTGACAAAATATGTCAAGGACATACCAAGTACATAAGTGCTAAGCAAGTGTAGAATATCTATGTAAAATATCTATAGACAACAGCTGCTTTTGAAAATAATGGACATATATGTAGTGAGTCATTTATTTTAATATGCAATCAATAAATTGTTTTTGATTGACCTGATATTTATGGAAATCATATAATTTGTGCCCAATTAGCAATTATCTTAGTCTTTAAATTCTGATCTCCAAACACCATTTTTTTCCCTAAGACAGGTTCATGCTTACAGCAGACAAAGTTTGAGTAGACATTTTCATATATGGTTCATTAAAATTTTAAATTTGAGTAGACATTTTCATGTATTCCTCATCAAAATTTAGATATAGGCTCTATGATTATTGGGGCTGTTCTGAATACTTAATAAATTTAAGCAAAACTAGTAAAATAAAAAAAACAGTGAATAGGATTTAAATACCATTAAGTGGATGGTATTTCTATAAGAAGTATGTATCAACCATTCAAAGGCTAGACTGAAGAGTTAAAGATAGAAACAATAAAGAAAAACCTTAAAAATTGCACAAAAGTAAGCCAAAGTAAAGAGAAATTGACAGATTAGTAGAAAAATAATACAATGAATAAAATTCAGTAGAATGCGGATAAGCTAACTATGAGGTAATGAGTAAGAATGAAACAGATTACCTATTCTCTATCTCTCCATATATGTGTGTATATACACATATGCATATACATATGTGTGTATGCATATGTGTATATATATATTTATGAAGAAAATGGAAGAATACATATATATATATTTATATAATATGCATATATCTGAAAGAATCTATATGCATGGAAGGATCTGTCAGGACAAAGCACTGTTCGAGTCAGCCATGTAAGACATTGATGTTGTAGAATAAACTTAGCTCAGACCTGTCATGGTGATCATATTTTTAAAATGATGCTTTTGGGACCCCAGTCAGAGTGCCTTTTTTGTTGTTGTTAACTATCAGAAAAGGCAAAAGGAAAGCCTCTAGAAACATAAAGAAAATGAAGGTCCCAGCAAAATATAGCTTCATACTTTCAAAAATTGGAATGGAAAAGAAAAGTCTGGTCAAAAGAAAAAAAAAAAGATTAAGTAAGTATTGGCCTCAAGTAAGAAACAAAATGACTAGAAGCACATATAAGTATTAGAGATACTGCCAATGAAATATGAAAGAAAGAAAGAGAAGAGGTAGAAAAACAAGAGATAAAGTTGCTTTAATGCATGGGCATTGAGGGTATTATGTTAAGTAAAACAAGTCATGTGGAGAAACGCAAATACCATGTGATTTCAGACATATGTGGAATCTTAAAAAACAAAACAAATGAGTATACCAACAGAAAGCAGAATTAGGCCTATAAATACAGAGGACAGACTGATAGTTGCCAGAGAAAAGGACTTGGGGCGGGGGGTGGCAAAATGGATGAAGGAGGTGAAGAGATACAGGCTTCTAGTTGTGAAATGAGTTGTGAAATGAGTTGTGAAACTAATGGTAGCATTGTGTGTCAGCTATACTCAAATTAGAAAGAAAGAAAAGAAAAGAAAGAAAGAAAGAGAAAGAAAGAAAGAAGAAAAGAAAGAAAGAAAGATACTTTAATGGTATCAGCAATGTAAGAATGCTCTCTTACTTGGAAATATCATTAGATGCAAAATATAAAAGTATCAAAAGTTCAAGATTTAAGGGCAAGTTAATTATATTCTTTTTTAAAATAGACATAATAAAATGACTCAACACGCTCTCATATCTCAAAGGTAAAAGGAAAACTAATTTTCTTTAGGGTTTACTAGCATGTAGGTAAAAATGAGACCACATTATATTTTATACTCAACTTGTGTTGACTCTGTTGCCAGTTGCATCATTTCCACGGAAGTCTCTCATGGAGCTGCAGTGAAGGACATGTGGCTTCCCTTCCACTGTCCTTTTTATACAGAGCTTTCCTTGTTCAAATCAAGTCAGGTATATAGATAAGGATAGATGTATATGTCTACATAAAAGTATCTGGGTTTGGTGGTTCTAGGAACCTGATCATGCCTGTCAGCTGAGAGCCAGGAGGCTCGCACAAAAACAAGACTACAATGTTAAAACACTATGACTCTTTCATCAAAGTGTCTTCAAAATTTTCACCTTCTTTCTTTTCTCTTTTCAGCCTTTTTATTCATCCCCCTTGTCTCATTTCTCCACTTCTTATGACTCCTCCTGTTTCTCATTGTTCTTTTTTAAAAGTATATAATTTAGTCATGGAAAAATTATGTCATGAAACCAAGTTCTACCCTGCATTTTTAGCTCACTCTAAAGTGGTGGTGATTGAGTTATGATTAGGGACCATTTACTAAGTAACAAGGGTCAAAAATGAGTTTGGTTCATGACTGAAAATAACGGACCAAGTAAGAAATCATTAAACCTAATGAACAGTCTAGGATCTAATAGTTTCCAAATTGCAAAGAATGACAGAAATGGCCATATGAGTATTAACATGTTAATTAAAATTAGTGATGCTTGGCAATAAAAAATATAAAAAAGTAGATTCTGAAAGGTCTGAATAGCTTACAGACAGCTCATGTAAGTTTTTCCAAGTTCATTTCCATATTTCAAAGCATTCAACACTCTTAATATCAAATACTTAAAAGAAATAAAGAGACAAATTCATTTTCATATTTTGGACAAAGAAGAAAATGGCAATATGCAGTTACTTTTTTTTTGTTCTCAGAGTAAAAGATGCTTTTATTGTCTGGGCATTTGTTGATCCCAAGAGTATACCCAATAAACATTACAAGTACTAATTTCCATCTAAAAGACCAGCTCTTGGGAATATAAATTTCAGCAAATTCCTTCTTACTTTTTTGGTTTTTTTTTTTCCTTTTTTGCTGCATGATTTTTTTTTAAACCCAAGCTATTATATGATCTCACACATAATCTCTTTATGCATCTTTAACATACTAAACTCCTTCTTTATTATTTATTTACATTACGATAGTGACATTATCATTGTTAACATAATTGGTAAAAATTCTTTGGTAGTACTTAATATAACTCTATTTCAAATATGCATTTGAAACTTTAACTTATTTTATTTGTGATTTGATACTCAATTGGTCTAGAGACTTGTTTAGAATATATTTATACTTTGAGCTGATTTTACATGGTGTAAGAAAATTATTTTTCTTTTTGGAACCCAAAGCTATGCTCTCAGTCTTACTCTAGTCTTCTCCTGATACTAAGTGTCCCTCAAAATCCAATTCTACTTAACCTTTTAAAAATATGTGGCATTATAGGAGGGCCTGGGTGGTTCAGTCGGATAAGCATCTGACTTTTGCTCAGGTCATGATCTCATGGTTTGTGAGTTTGAGCCCTGCGTCTGACTCTGTGCTGACAGCTTGGAGCCTGCTTCAGATTCTGTGTTTTCCTCTCTCTTTGTCCCTCCCCCACTTGTGCTCTGCCTCGCTCTGTCTCTCAAAAATAAATAAATGTAAACATTTCTTTTTAAATATATGGCATTATCTGTTCTCTTTGAATATCCCTTTCCAATTTTTTAATGAAAAATCTTATTTTAATTGTCTTAGTAAGATTACAATGCTGATTCCTGGAAATCTATCATGGCATTTATAAGTAATATAGAAGAAGTTCTACATCTAATAAGATATATAAGAAGTTTAAGAGTGCCACTGTTGGGGTGCCTGGGTGGCTCAGTCAGTTAAGTGTCCGACTTCTGCTTAGCTCATGATCTCACAGTCCAGTTCGTGGGTTCGAGCCCTGTGTCCAGCTCTGTGCTGACAGCTAGCTCAGAGCCTGGAGCCTGTTTTGGATTCTGTATCTCCCTCTCTCTCTGACCCTCCCCTGCTCATGCTGTCTCTCTCTGTCTCTCTCTCAGAAATAAATAAAACATCAAAAAATTAAAAAAAAAGAAATAAATAAAACATTAAAAAAAAATAAGAGTGCCACTGCCAATTTTAATTTCAGTAAGACTCATTTTTGTGCAACTGTTTAGAAGATACATTAGATTTTTCTAAATGGTTTGCTACATTTTTACAGATGACTATATGCAAAGAACATTAATCTCAAATATTTGAACTTAAGTTTCAATATATTTAAAAGCTTACTAAATACAATGGAAGTTATATTTCATAGTAAAGTGTAAAATAATAGATAGCAGATATGAGTGTAAGATGAGCAGAGTAATAACCTGAATGTTTTAAGTTTCCAAACTCTTAAAATAGACTCTCCAAATACTGTTTATGACTATTTATCCAAGCCCACTATAAACAGAGTGGCTCATTTGCTTTTTCTTTTGCTAACAGAATTTACCTTTAAATTTTCCAGTGGATTTCCATTCTTGTGATTGGATTTGTCATATTTGATACTGCAATAACATTATTTGACCATGACTATGCTTTACTTTACATTAATATATAAATTCAGATTAATATATTTTCCACAATCCACTACTGTAAATTCTTGTTCAAGGCCATAATCTCATAAGAAGGCATACATTTGGAAGAATATACATAGCAATCCAGGTAATTGGAGAATATAAATACTTAGGATGAAAAACAACCTATAAAATAAACACATTCACATGGATTAATAGTGCTGTTTTTTGTTCAAGCTAAGGAACTCATCAATTTTATTTTGATATATTTTAATGATCATAAAAAGACACACATTTTTAATATAAAATTTATTTCAATTATCACTTTCTGTGAAAGCACCTTTGGAAAGAAATTCATTGGAAATTTAAAGCCAAGCAAATAGATATTAAGAAAAAATATTAAAATAGTAGTTAAAATACTAATACAAAAATTAGATTTGACACTGTTAGGACATTTCATTAACAAATGAATCTTTCAATTATGCTTATTATTCAATAGCCTTAAATTGGAAGAGATAATCTCAGATTATGGAATTTACTAAAGAGCTTCAACAAAGACTGTAACATTCAAAAGATCATTACATAAATCCAAATATTTGCCATCAAATTGCATGAAGATTGTAAAATTGTAAAATTGAAAAAAATGTTAAAATTTCTGCTTATAATGCAATATAAAGTGCTGTAAGATAAGGTTGATACTATGGATTCCCTACATATCTTTTAATGATATGCAAATATAAACTGAGGGCTGATTGAGTGAAGAGGGTGGGGGATGGGCTAGATGGGTGATGGGAGGCTCTTGTTACACCAAGAGCACTGAGTGTTGTATGTTAAGTGATGAATCACTGAATTCTGCTCCTGAAATCAAGATTGTTCTGAGTTTATTTTNAAAAAAAAAAATTGTTCTGTATGTCAACTAACTGGAATTTAAATAAAAGTCTGAAAAGAAAAAAATATGCAAATGTATTGTGCTTAGAAAATTTATGATCTCATTAATAAATCAAAGTAGAAAGTATGATGATATAAGGAAATGGCCTGTCATTATTAGTGTGATTTTATCATTTTTCTTTTTACCAAAACCTCTGAATGGCAGTAACAGTTCTTTGGTTTGGAGCACAGTGTAATGTTCTAGGCTCCTTGTATATATTGCCTCCCTAGTCTAAAGATCAGCCATTCTTTGAAAACCTTTCATTCCTTTTATTGATAATGGTATTAGATCAAGATTTTCCTCTTCCTGTTTTGGTTAATGCAGATTTTCGGAGTCCATCCAGCTCTTTTGTTTATGTACTGGCTATTGTTGATTTCATGCTTGGTTATTGCACAACCTGAGAACCCCAAATATTTACAATGTGACCCTTTGCAGGAAAAGTTTGCTAACCCTGCCGTGTAACAACACAATCACTAGTTTAAAATAAAAACCTCAATCAATTAACCATTTGTTTGGTCTTTATAAAGTCAACATTTATTGGAAATTATTTAAGTATTGAGTGTCTGAGAAACTAGTTCTTAAGCACTGTGTGTATCATATTTAACATGTTATCACACATGCTTATATCATTCCCTTCTGACACTGTATTTTGCAAGCAAATACCCAATTTACATTTTGAATTTAATAGGTAAATCTTTATTTGATTAATTTCATAACTGTGGTGAAAAAATTACTTGTTGAATTAAAAAAAAAAAAAGAATGAAGGGGTTCCTGCCTGGCTCAGTCAGCAAAGCATCGACCTTTGAGCCCAGAGTCATGAGATCAAGCTCTGTGTTAGGTGTGGAGCCTACTTAAAAAAAAAAAAAAAAGTAAAAAAAAAAGACTCAAGAGCAAGTAATGACTGCTTCCAATTTAGATACCAATTTACCTTTCTAGAATTTAGTCCCTAATTCTCTGATTAGATGGCAATTATATTTCTTACCCCATTTTTGTCTACCTATTGTATACTTTCACATGCACACAATCATTCATTGTTTGCAAACTGTCAAGTAACCCCCACAATTAAAAAAAAAAAACTCCTAAATTGTGCTATTGTTTGTTCTATCAAGAAAGCTAGTATTATTATTTCGGATATTCCTGAAATTGCTACTAAGAATGCTCTTAATAACTGTAGGCAGCCAATTAATCTTATACTCCAGAACTTTTCCCTGGTTATTTGTTGAAGGAGAGATATTTATACTTTCAACATTTCTTTTTCTAATGTTTATTTATTAATTCTTCAGAGAGAGGGGGGGAGATACAGAATCCGAAGCAGATTCCAGGTTCTGAGTCGTCAGCACAGAGCTAGACTCTGGCCTTGAATGCACAAACTACGGGATTATGACCTGGGCTGAAGTCGGAGGCTTAACTGATTGTGCCACCCAGGTGTCCCTATTTTTAACATTTCTAAGTAATGAAAAAGACTTGTTATAATACACACACAATTTTCTTTTTATGAGGTTCAGAACATGTTAGAAGCATAATTCAGCATGTAAAGGGCACACACTTATTAATAATTATATAATTATTTTTTTTACTATTACTGGAATCCTAATAGCTAATTGATATGATATTTGAAGAAAATAGCCTTATGAAAAAATTATGTTAGTGAAATAATCAGACTGATTGCTTTGTCTCGCATAACTTGTTAAATAGATTATAGAAAAGGTTACTTTAGTGTATATATTTTCAAGAATTATGAAAAGAAAGAAACCATTATTTTAGTACTTTTAAAAAATGTATTTAAATCCCTATTCCCACACACACAAAAAGAACTAGTCAGTTTTATTTTCACTAGGCATAATTCTAGGCTATGCAACTAAAGCAATAAATATTATTTACAGTGTCAACCCCTTGGGGGATTATATTATAAGGGAGAAACATATGATGCAAAACCAAAATAAATAAATATATGTTACACAGTCTGGTGGTGATGCATGCTATAACAAAAATTAAGGCAGGATAAAATAAAACTCATTGTGGTAATGACAAACTATTTTGAAAGAAAATATTTGAATGACACTATGATATGGTGTTGGGTAGTGGACACTGTAATGTGTCTCCCAGATCTCCCCTCAGAACTGACAGACTTACTCCCCCAGAACCTAGGAGTGCTGGCAGTCGTGTCTCTTCAGATGTAACTCAAGTGAAGTGAGTGCCTCACCAAAGGTCATATCCCCTTCAAAGGGAGTCTTCATCCAATTAATGGTCAACATGGAGACCAATGATCCTCTGGTTTCTGAACTCTCCATATAAAACTACGGCAGTCTCAATCTTTCTGTCTCTCTCTGCCCCAACTTGCATCTTCCCTTCCATTCCACAAGAGCTGACCCTGCATATTATTTATTGTGTCTCAAAGCATGCTTCCCAGAGAATACAAACTTTTATAAGCTATATAAAGGTTTTAGAGGAATAACTTTCTAGTTAGCATAAATAGCAATATCTAAAACTTTGAGGAGAGAAAGATCTATGTATGTAAGAGAGAAGAGCAATAACTTAAGTAGACTGGTGGGTAGTGCTTGAGCAGGACAATAAAATGCCTTCAGACAGGTAACCAGAGACCAGATCATGAAATAACCTATCCACACTAATGAAGGCATATCTTTATAAACTTATAGGACTTTTAAGAATTTCAAGCATAGGAAAAATTCAACATGATTTACCTTTTCCAAAGATCACTTAACTTGAGTATTGATTTTGCAGAATGAATTAGTACACTGACTACTGATCAGAAGTCATTCAGTTTTCCTCCAATTATCAGCCATATTTCTCTAAGAATAATTAATTTAAATTCAATCGAATACAAGAAGATGTATGGTCTACTCTTCACTCATTTATCCAACCACCTATCCAATAAATAATTCATCCATCCAAGTCTTATTTATTTAGTGTATACTCTGACAGGACAATGTGATTGGGGTAGTAAACATACCACAGGTATTTTGTTTTATAATGTAACTTAATTCTAGCACAAAGTGAAAATAACAAAGAACATATTACATAATTATTTAGTTGTAATTGTGCTAAGTGTCAGGAACAAGAAGCCTATAAAGGTCATGATCTCACCACACAAGGGTCAGGAAAGACATTAACACTACTAAGAATGGGTAAGCATTAAACAGGCAAATGGCCAGAGAAGAAATGGCAGATGCAGGAACATGGAATGAAGATACTAAATCACCCAGGATCCCAGGAAGAAATAAATGGCGCTTAGATTATCATAATTTGGATAGAGGGCCTATTTCTAAAGTGTTGTCAGGGTTTAAGGAACTCACTAGCACATTGAATCTGTTACTATCATTAGTCTCGTCCATGACGAATGAAGTATAAAGAGAAGTTACTGAAGAAGCTCGGAGCAATTTTGGTAGGGCTAACTTGAGTGGAATTCTGACCTGAGGGCAAGAACTCAACAAGAAGTAATTCTAGAAGAAGGCAGGACAATCAAATGCTTTGATTTTACTTTCCTACCTCATTCTGCTTTCTTGCAGGAGACCTCATTGGCCAAATGCAGGTAGCCTAAACATGATTCCTCCTAGGGTAGAGAGCTTAGGTAGAAGGTGTTATGCCCTTAAAACTATCTGGCATGGTCCACACATTTGACTCCTTAGCAACCACTCTTTGTATCTGGCGGAAAACTTTTCTATAACATGGAGCATGCATAAAGTTCAATCAATTAACTACTGTTTTAGATGGATGTTAGTTCAGATTTCTTTCTACCTAAAATCTAAAATGATTGTCAGGTTCACTCTTCTTACTCTAAAGTAGAAAAGAATGGTAAGATAGAGTATCATAAACCATAGGAACTACAGTCACATAATTTTTAGCAGCTTCTGGTTGTGGTTACCAGTGCCCCATTCACCTACTCACTCCTTACTCTGACTGAAGTTTCTTATTCAATGAACTAATACAAACCTTCACCTGCGGAGGACCTGAATTCTTGGTGTAGGTACCTGTTAATGTATACGACTGAACTTTTCCTTCTCTAGTATTAAGTTTGGTTGAAGTTGTAGAGAAGTATTTAAATAGAAACACTTTTTAGATGCATGGCTTAGTATATTGTTGTCTTTCAAGAATATAGCTTCTTTTTGAACATTTTTTTTCTCCGTGTATTTGGAATTTATTGTGACTTGAGTACACCAGATGATATGGTTACAATCTGCTTAAATTGAAACTGGTTAAAAAATATTCCTGCATTTTCACACATTAGTTTTGGGGAATCGTGAATTAGCCTTACATTACTCTAATTATTTTTGCTTTACTATCAGAAGTTTTGGGTTCCACAATATGTTTTACTTTTCATATTCACCTAATTATTAATATTTTGCATTATGTAGAAGAGATTCATAGGAAAACGGAAGATAAAAATGGATGATTTGTAGAAAAATACATGTTAAAATTTTCTTTGTATGTACACATATATACAAATTCACATACACATGTATACATACATATACCATTTTTAACTATATGTATATGTTTAATGTTATATGGAATATATATATTACATTACTTCACTCTGTTATATAAATATGTATATAAATAAAATTGCGATAATATTGATTGATTGCTAAGTATATGCCACTACTTTCCCAAGTATGTGATAAGTATTAATTCTACAACCGAGTCAAGTAAGTACAATTAGGAGTTTCATTTTATAGGTGAGAAAACAAGGGATCAAGTAAGAGTGCAGCTATTTTTTAAAAAGGGCTACGATCTGAAATGAAGAACTTGTATTTATAACTATTTAGCTGTGCTGTGTATCCAGAGGATCCCACTCTGAAGGATTTTCATCTTTTGAGTAGAGAAACAGGTGTTCTTTTGTTCTTTTGCTTTCTTTATTATTTTTTCCTATAATCACTGGGTGTTGTTTTCATAATACATATAAATAAGGCAACAGATAATCTTAGAAAATAACTCATCCTCTTTGGATTTGAGATGACTTTTTGCATTTCTAATTAGTGTTCAACCAAATATTCCTGTTCTACATTTTTGACAGTTTTTTAACAAATTGCCTATTTTTCAGTTTTGTCAAAAATGAGCTGCCAATCTCAAATTCGTACCCTGATCACTTTTATGAATATAAAATATACTGCTTTAAAATCTGCGTTATGATTTTGAGATACCTCTGTGGCTCAAGTCAGGTGAGCGTCCGACTTAGGCTCAGGTCATGATCTCGCCATTCATGAGTTCAAGCCCCATACTGGGCTCTGTGTTGACAGCTCAGAGCCCATAGCCTGCTTCAGATTTTGTGTCTCCTGCTTTCTCTGCCCTCTCCCACTCACAGTCTCTCTCTCTCTCTCAAAAATAAATAAACATTTAAAAAAATTAAATCTGCTTTATGATTTAAAATAAGATAAAATTTTAAGAAAAAAAATAATATATGGCCATCTGATGCCCTCTCCAAACTTTTTGGGGGGATTGTTGGTTTGATGCATTAAAGAGGTATTTTCCATTTTTTAATGTGTGCCACTCTAAAACAAATTTTCAATACTCTGTAAACTTCTAGTTTTTTAAAAGTTGATAACCAAAATTTTTCATAAGTTTAAAGATTTGCAGAAGTAGTAATTTCTGTAGCATTATATTTCCATTCCACTTTCCCCATAAATTTTTAATCTAATGTAGTATTTCATGCATGAAAGTATTTGCTGAATTCCATATCATACTCTTCATATAAAGATAAGATAAACATATCAAAAACTTCGTGCAACCATAAGGGTATAATGGTTAAAAATGTGTCCTCAGTTTTAATTAGTAAAAGTACTGGTACATGCTTGTTTAAAAAAATGTTTATAAGGGTGCCTGGGTGGCTCAGTCAGTTAAGCATCTAACTTCAGCTCAGGTCATGATCTCATGGTTTGTGGGTTCAAGCCCCACGTCGGGCTCTGTGCTGAGAGCTCAGAGCCTGGAACCTGTTTCAGATTCTGTACCTTCCTCTTTCTCTGATCCTCCCCTGCTCACACTGTTACCCTCTCTCAGAAATAAATAAAACAGTAAAAAAAAATTTTTTTAATGTTTTATTTATTTCTAGGAGAGAGAGAGAGACAGCATGAGCAGGGGAGGGTCAGATAGAGAGGGAGTCACAGATTGAAACAGGCTCCAGGCTCTGAGCCGGCAGTCAGCACAGAGCCCGACGCGGGGCTCGAACCCACGAACCACGAGATCATGACCTAAGCGAAAGTCGGACACTTAACCGACTAAGCCACCCAGGCGCCCCAGAAATAAATAAAACATTAAAAAAATTAAAAAAATTTTTATACATTTTGATGAACAACTATTAAATACAAAAAGTTAAAGTTTTGTAATTGAGAGTTAAATTAGACAAGGCTTTTTATCTATCATATCATATAGGTAGCTTTACCAACAATCATTGCCCAGAAAAGATTGCCAAACCCATTAATTCTTACCAATTCCTTCACTTAAATTTCAAGTGATTAGATCTCAGAAGCAATGAACTTTTGACAATTGTCATGAAATGAGAAACTGAGTAATATCACTCCTACCTCACTCTAGAACTTACCAAAATTCAGAAAGCATCTGAAAATGGTCAATGCCAGTTTCTAATGAAAGTATATCCTTTAAAAGTGTTGGGCATGAACATGGGAAAAACACGTTGTTAAATGAATGGAATTAAGATGATTGCTTATAAGGGTGCCTGGGTGGCTCAGTCCATTAAGTGTCCAACTCTTGATTTTGGCTCAGGTCATGATCTCAAGTTTCCTGAGGTTGGGCTCTGTGCTGTCAGTCAGCTTGTGATTCTCTCTCTCTTCCTCCTTCTCTCTTTTTCTCTCTCTCTTTCTCTCCCCCTTCTCCACTTGCTCTTTCGCTCTCAAATAAAAGAATAAACTTAAAAAAAAAGGATGAATGCTTACATTGAGATTTTGAATTGTCCAAAAGAACATTCTAGGGATATATTTGCCATCATAAAGTTTGCAATTCATGAGAGTCTCATATAATTCATCATTTCTTCCTGCCCCCCCCTTTTCCTTTTGCTTCATTTCTGTGAAAGTGAAGGTAAAATCAGGACCTGAGAACCAGAACGAGTCCTGGGTATCATCCGCACTTACAGAGTACATCTTTTAGCAAAGAGTACATGAAGAAACTAAGGATCTGGATTTTGATTCCTTAAACCTATCCATTTCTATGTAACTCTTATAAAGTTTTCATCTTCTTCCAGACATACTGTGTATGAAGTTTAAAGCCAACTATTGTAACAATCCCAAATTATCTTAGGATGTTTTCAAAATTCAGTGAAATATCATTAATAAAATGAATAGGTTATTAAGTATCCCATGGGTAGCCTAGTTTTGCGCATAATAATGTTTCTTATTAGAACCTGTTATTTACTTTATTTTGTCGATTTTAAAAGTGTAAGCCTGAAAAAGAAAATTTTACAAGGTGAGGTTTAATTGAAAGTCTGCTGCAACAGTCTACAGTTTCATGTAGCTTCAGGAAAAATTTAGTGCTAATTTATTCTATTTAATGTTATCCCGATGACATATCTGGAGTTATCTATACCTAAATCTAATTTATATGATGGGCATAATTAAATATATATAGCATTTTATTTCATATCTCTATAAAGTCTCAAGGATTAAAACATGAAAACATTTTAAACAATTGAAGGCAAAAATTTTAAGGCATATTATTACAGTAAAAATACAGAACCACATTTTTACAGTACATATTATAAAACAAAAGTGACAAAATTGAGCTAAATTATCCAAATGTAATGAGGTCTCCCTCTACCTTTTTAGTCTAATATTGTGAACTATAAAAAGAAAGACTTCAATTTAAGCAGTGATCTATCAATGGAAAAATAACCACAACTCATTTGATGGTCTATGTGAACAATTAAGTAAATGTATAAACATATATTACAATATAACACTGACTTACACAACTCAGTACCTTTTAATTTGTGAAAACATACTTGTTTCAACTTTTGGTGCTAGTAAATTGCACTATTAACAAGGATAATCTTAGACTCATTTAAAGAGATTTCACAAATGACAGTGATAAATAAGACAGTAATTAAGTTTTCCACAATTGGGTGGCAAGGAATTCATCCAGGAATGCAATTCCCTTCCATCAGTCAATTTACCATCCATACCTGGTATTGTACGCATAGTCTAGGGAGCTTCCTTTAGTCCAGTCATAACCTCAACATTACTGCCACTGAGTGAGTAAAAAGACCAGAACATGCACTCTTGGCTCCTTCCTTAAAAGTAATGAAATAGAGGGGGGCCTGGGCAGCTCAAGTCGGTTGAGCATCTGACTTCGGCTCAGCTCATGATCTCACAGGTCGCCAGTTTGAGCCCTGCAATGAGCTCTGTGCTGACAGCTCCGAGCCTGGAGCCTGCTTTGGATTCTGTGTCTTCCTCTCTCTCTGCCTCTTCCCCACTCATGCTCTGTCTCTCTTTGTCTCTCAAAAAATAAGTAATTGTTAAAAAAATTTTTTTAAAAAGGTAATGAAATAGACATTTTAAGTACTTTGGCCATGCCTACCTGAATCAGAAGCTGGCAAATGCATACTTTAGTTGAAAAGCTATGTCCTCAGTTAAATTGGAAGGAAAAATTAATATGAATGTAGAAGGAATTTGGTCTTCTTTTCAAAACTGTTTTAAATGGAAAATCATTGGGGCGCCTGGGTGGCTCAGTCGGTTAGGCATCCGACTTCGGCTCAGGTCATGATCTCACGGTTTGTGTGTTCGAGCCCCGCGTTGGGCTCTGTGCTGACAGCTCAGAGCCTGGAGCCTGTCTTCGGATTCTGTAACTCCCTCCCTCTCTGACCCTCCCTTGCTCACGCTGTCTCTATCTCTCTCTCAAAAATAAATAAAACATCAAAAAAAAATAAAAAAAATGGAAACTCATCAAAACTTATTTCAAATTTCTTACTTTCTACAAAATGTCCAAATATTACTATAGATATCATTTTGTTTAGATGAGACAGAAACACCATAGATCTCAAAGTAAATGTTTTGATTGTGTACGTGTGCATATATTAAACTCCTAAAAGAATTGAACAGTCTCAAGTCACAAGAACCAAGGGTGAATTTTTTTTTTTTCCATAGGCCACCTCTTTGAATTTGAATATTCTGTTAATGTTAAAAGCAAGTTGTAAAATTAATTGGAAACCCTTTTAGTGATTGTGTATATGTATATATAAATACATGTTTATTTATATTTTGAAAGAGAGACAGAGGGCAAATGGGGGAGGGGAAGAGGGGGAGGAAGACACAGAATCTGACACAGGCTCCGGGCTCTGAGCTGTTGGCACAGAGCCCAAGGCCCCCAAGCTCATAGACTTGATATCATGACCTGAGCCAAAGTCGAAGCTTAACCGACTAAGTCACCCAGGCACCTCTTTATTTTTATATTCTTATTTTGAAATGATTTTAGATTTATAGAAGGGTAGCAAAAATAGAAGAGAGAGTTCCTTCACCCCACTCCCACCCAGCAAATGATCATAACTTATATATCATGGTACTTCTATTGGTTGATCTTTGAATACAGAGGTCAAGGAGAGGACACAGAAAGAAGCAAGCCACTCCTAGTTGCCAGGTGACGGTTTAGTAAACAAGGAAACTTACATAAGAGGCTTGTCTTGGGCTCCTGCAAGGAGCTGAAGACCTCCCCACAGTAGGCCAGAATCTTTAACGTTTACACAGAGGTCTCAGCTGAGTGCAGTCAAGTATATGATCCAGAAGACCTCAACATTGGTCTCCTGAGAAAGTGAACTTAAAAATGGCTCCTACTGTGGAAACAGCTGGCATAGTGCTTCTTTTTCTAAGCACAGAGGAGATGTGAGGAGCTTCTGATGGCCCAGGGCCAGTTCAAGGGTTAACTAGTGGTCACAGCCTATTGATAACCTCCTCTAACAGGTATGTTTACCCAAACTTAAAAACTTAACACTATTATACTATAATATATAAGTTTATACTATTCTGAGCTTTGGATTCCATTCGCCTTTCATTACTCTCTCCCCTGATGTTGTTTACTCTGTTCCAGCATCCAATAACAAATTCAGGTACCACACTGCATTTATTTGTCACATCCCTTTAGTCTCCCCCAATCTATAATAATTTCTCTGCCTTATCTTATCTTTCATTACTGTTACCAGCTTGAAGAGTGGGGGTCAAATATTTTTCAGAATGTCACTCAGTTTAGGTGTCTGTGATATGTTTCTGTGATTATATTGAAATCATTGTTTTGGGGGAAAATACCACAGTAGTGATGTACCTACCTCATCACATCCATGACAGGGGTACAAAGCACTTACATGACATTAGTGGTGATAATTTTTGTTTCTGTGAGGTGGTGTTTGCTAGATTAATCAAATGTAAAGAATCACTGTTTTAACATTGTGTATCAAAAAGTCACCAACTTGAGTTCACATTATAGGTCAAGGGAGTTTTGCTCCATCTCTTAAAATATAGTGAAATGAGAACTAAATATATTGAAAATGTATTTATGAGTATTTTAAATAAACTTTTTTCAACAGATGAAATAGTATGAGTAAGTCTAAAACAAGAGATAAAAAAACAAACAAAAATTATTATTTTACATCACTGAAACAGATTTTTATGTATTTTTAATCTTTTCCTAAATTTTATTGTTGAGCCTAGAAAAATAACCATATTTTCCACTTCTGCAGTTAAATTTGTCTTCCTCTTGCAATACATTCTAGAGCTGATTGTTTCTAACGCTATAACTGATAATTGAGAACAATAAGTGATTCAAGTCAGTTTTCCTTTTTTCCTACTATTGAGAAAAATATTGTAATGCCAGATTAATAGATTGTATGAGAAGTATTTAAAAACTTTATTCAATAAGGTGGAACCTATTATTATATCTATCTTGGCTTATTTTTGTAGGGAGTTAAGGTTCTAAAATAACTTTTTCCTTTTTATAATTATCAATACTGTTGCTATTTTTTCTAAATTTCCTATTTTTTATTCACAGACATTTATAAAATATATAGTTTGATTATTAAATGTTAAATTTTAAATAAAAATTTCTAGGCACATGCATATTTAAACAGAAAAAAAATCATGGGTTCACAGTATACTTTATCTGATATAAACTATTTTCTGTATCTACACAAGAGAGGTGAAACAAAGGCACAATGTAATTTGACCTTACATCACCCACCAGGAGGTTGGCCCAAAGATCTGCATCATTTCATTACATTTGTGGGAATTTGTAAATTTTTTTCTTCTAGTTTCAAAATTTAACACTGTACACCAGGCAAGTAGCCATGCACACCAGACTGTGTTTTACTGTTTCCATACAATGTGTGTTAACCACCAATATTATCTAACCACAGCAACTTTGTAACTTCAACCAAGTAAAAGTGTTGGAAAAACACCGAAGAGCAACTGATGAAGTGGCCCAGGCTTGTTTAAATCTCCATGATCTAAGAGGTCGCTTTTTGGAATCAAGTTGGAGAATTTCAACCAATATCTCAATACCACTTGATTTTCCACCATTTCCCTCTCTTTCGAATATGATTAGTTTCTCTAATATCGCTGAGCCTTCTTTATGATGAACATGAAACTGTGCATCTAATGCGCTTTTCTCGGAGCTGCTGAGCAAGCTGTCTGGAGAACTTCCAGCGATCAGCTACTCCTGGGAGTGCCTTCTGGTGCACAGAGCCGGTTTGCTAAACAACCGATACTTCCCAGGGCAGACTGATTAAGGCGGGGATGCAAAGGCCCGTTTTATTTTGTTTTGTTTCGTTTTATTTTGGCCAAATACAAGACAGGTTTTAAGTCCACAGCTCTTTAGGGGTCCGCTGAGGCTACCATGGGTGTGCTCCGTAACCTGTCCGCATACTACCCGGAACCCTGCTTCCTTACCCTCGGTCGTCAATGGGTTGATCTCCAGTAAATCTCACGCACACCAGACCTCATCCACACCTGCCTTTCTGAGAACATCACCTGCCACGTTCTTCTTTGTTGGCAGCTGAATGGAATCATACGGTTCTCTCTTCTACCCACCCCATCGTGACTCCTGTTCTGCTTTGAGGTGTGCAGGTGAAAACCTACCAATTATCTTACATTTCATCTCTGAAATCCACTCTTGCCTTACAGATATGAATTAAAATGTTTCATGGGGCACTTGGGTGTCTCTGGGTTCAGTGTTTGACTCTTGATTTCGGCTCAGGTCATGATCTCATGGTCCATGTGTTCAGGTCCTGCATTGGGCTCTGTGCTGGTGGTGTAGAGCCTGCATGGGATTCTCTCTCTCTCTCTCTCTCTCTCTCTCTCTCTCCCCTTTTCTCTGCCTAGTCCCTGCTCATGGTCTCTTCTTCTCAAAGTAAATATAAATAAACTGAAAAAAATGTTTCCACTTCTCTGTGGACACGTTTGTCCAAATTTAGCCTTTGACATCATATCCTTCATTTAGTATATCAGAAGTCTATAACTTATATAAACAGATGTTACATATATTATGCACATGTATTCTAGAGTATAGGGAACAAGAGTTTAGTATGTTATTTAAGAAAATATGCAGATAAACTTTGAAGATGTATCAGACTGCAAAGCATATGAATTTATTTTAATGGTTACACACCCCTCTCTTTATTTCAGGTATGCAGACATATGCATACACATCTGATGTCAACTTTATATGTGTTGATGGTTTCAAATTGAATTATGCAACAACTTTGTGTAAAATGTTTTTGTTTGTATTACACATAACTATACTAAAATATCATTTTGATTTTGCCATTAAAAATTTTCCATATTATAAAATGAAAAATGGAATGAACAAAGTAATTAATATGAAGCATATTTGAAATGAGTCTTGTAGTTTAAGAGTTTTATAAAATAAGTAAGTATTGGGAAAATGTATTTTGGTGTTTACTCACTGATAATTAAATGAGTATAAATTAAGCAACATTAGATTTGCCATTTGTTATTTGTGAAATTTGAGAGACACAAGTGATAATGTTGTGTCATGTTTAGGAGAATCTCACTTTTTTTTCCACTACCTATATTGGTAGAATTTGGTATACTATTTATGGAAACAATTTGGCAAATCTTTTGAAGAGTGCCTACATAATCATGTACTTTAAACCAGTATTTCCATGCCTGTGGACAGAAATTACGATTAAGCATTTCAGACTACCAAGTTTATTCTAAGTATGAGATACACTGAATATTTTGTATAGATTAAAAATAAATTTAGGAAGAATTTATGTTGGAGAGTTTACTATTGTAATGGACTATTACAAGAGCAGTCAGGTATAAAATTTGGTATTCCTTATAAAGATAGCACTGAGATATTTAGTATGTATTAAGTGTTGTTTGTTTCTAGGTTTTTGAGTTTGTGGGCAATGTTTTTATCCTTTGACGTATTTCTCCTTTCTAATTTCCAAACATACATATATATATTTTAATTTTTAATAGTTTTTTATTTTTGAGACAGAGGGAGACAGAGCATTAGTGGGGAAGGGTCAGAGAGAGAGGGAGACACAGAATCTGAAACAGGCTCCAGGCTCTGAACTGTCAGCACAGAGCCTGACGTAGGACTCGAACCCACGATCTGTGAGATCATGACCTGACCAAAAGTCAGACGCTTAACTGACTAAGTGACCCAGGCATCCCTCTTATTTCCAAATATATTTTAATAGTTAAAAAATAAACAAATGCACAAAGCAACTTAATATGAATACCATAAATTTATAAAAAATAAAAATAATTGTTATAGTGGTTGTATTAGTAATTTTTCTAGTAGCTAAGGGCTATTATCATTACAACATAGAAGATAGATTTGCTATGAAACCACAGTTCCCTAGGATACTCAAAGGAACACTTCTCTTTGTGAGAATATTTAAATATAGTTATGTTTTTCCTATCTACTAAAATAGCTGAAACAAATTAATTCACTAACACTATTGATGGCCTTTTATGTTTAAGGCAATTTGCTTCAGTCATCTGCATTTTAGTTCTGGTAACTACAAAGCGCACGTAGGAGAGAAAGCAGCAAAGAATGTGAGTAATTAAGAAAATACTGTATTGGAAGTTAGGAAACATTCATTCTAGTACAAGCTGTGCCTGTAATTTGCATTTAACCCTTCAGAAAAGCCACCCACCTTATTTTGGCCACATTGTTCGCATTTATGTAATGATGAGGTTTAGGTAGAAAATCTCTAAAATCTTCAGTTGTGACAGAGCATTTGGAATGGAAGGGTGAAGTTGCATATTCTTAACATTCTTGCATATATACACAAGTTTCTTAGCAGCTGTACTTACACTCCATTATCTATTTGTTGTGGTTAGTGACTAGAAGCTCAGGTTACGTTTACTTCAAACCTAGAGTGGAAACAAAAAAACAAAAAAACCCAAAAATATTGAAGGAAATTTCCACTTCTAACCTAAGTGTTTGTTTTGTTTCTGGTTTTGTTTTGAGAATGTTAATAGTAGAAACAGAATATCATGATTACCCAAGACATTTATTTTTGTAAAGTACCGCAATTTCTATGGATTTGCGGGGGTTTACAAAGAAAAATGATTTTTTAAAAACCCATTTTGTTGTCTATATTGTGAAGTCTTTTCCAGAACTCAATGATATAAAATTATTTCTGTCATAAATAAGTACATAATAAGATATGTTTCCCCTGAAATAGGTAATTTTGTTTAAGGAAAGCATTTGAACCAAAAAAATATATTTTGCTTTGAAATCTATTTTGAAAACTTAGCCAACTTGTCAGGTGTAGAAAGTGCTAAGTCCCTTGGATAAAAATCAACTTCATTAAAGTGGAGTGACGTCGAATGATACAACCCACTGCTCTATTATGGAAATAGTGCCAGAAAAAATAAAAGTTTCCCAGAGTGAACAACCTAAGAAGTTGTTTGGAAAAGCCAAATTATTCCAATTTTTAAAATAAATTCCTGAAAGAATAATTTTATTCACATTGTACAGGTTACTAGAATCCTGCCATTTTATGTACAGCACTTGGAAAGTTTCTGAGACACGTTCACAGTAGAGGCAACCCATTTTCAAATGAAGTAATGTGAAATCCATGGCCTAACTGTGAACTACTTTTGCCCTCTAAATTGAATCTGTTAAATCCAAATAGACCATTACACTTCCAGTTTAAGGAAAATACTGGGAATATAGAACAAGAAATGCTCTACCTTCAGGAAGTAATCAGTCAAATCCAGAATACCAGATATTTTAGCAAAATTGACCTCATTTCTTCAAAAAGCTGTCACTGTAAAAAAAAGAGAGTGGAGGGTAGGAGCATTCTAGATTTAAAGAGATATAGGATAAAGCAACCACATAAAGTAGGGTGTTTTATTTAGATTCTGATTTGACTAATTCAACCAATTTGACAATACAATTAGGGAAATTTGTGTGAAATGATATTCAAGTATTTTGGTTAATGGTGTTAAATATGATAATGGTATTGTGGTTATGAAAAAATTCTCTCTTATTGGAGGCACATTACAGTATTTGCTAATGAGGTGATATGATGTCTTGGAATTGCTTTAAAATAGAGAACCAAAAAAGGGAATGAAAAGAATGGATGAAACACTGTACTAGAGTGTGTATCATTATTGATGGTGAGTGATGGCACATGGGGGTATGCTGATATCTTTGCTTTTTGTACATTCAGATGCATATTCCCTAAAGCTCAAAAATCAGAGTAAACAGATACAAATACTTATCTTTTAACTACAAAATCCCAAAATAATTATACTAAAGGAATAAAAACAATATAAACTCATAAGCTGGAAGAGAACTAGAAAGCAAGCACCAGAGGAAAAGAAATTCCAACAAAAAATTCTGAAAGAATGTGCATGTGTGTGTTTAGGTGTGAATATGTCTACCTATGACAGAAGGAAACCTCAGTTTAGAGTGTTGTTATTTTCCTTGTGGCTTCTATATTATCCAGGTAATAAGAGGAGACATATTTATTAAGTGTGAGATCATAGGTAGGGTCCTGGTTAGAAATTTGAAGAAAGTGGATAGTATTTCCCATTAGTTCCATGTAAACATGAGCTGGAAGAATTGTCTTGTAGGGGACCATTGTCCCATTGATCTACAGATTTGTAAGATACAACTGCAGCCAATGGGTCTTGAAAGTATAATGGTATTAACAAAAATAGATATGTGATTTTTTTTTTCCTTTGAGGTATCCAGGCTTCTTGGAGCTGTGAAATTTTTGTTTGACTTGATTGGGGTTGGGTTTTAGCCACTGGGGGCATATTGGAAATTTAAAGAGGAAAGGATAGTTAACATACTAGTAAGAAAGTTGATAGAAATTGTGGACCATGGAACTTAAACTCTATAGAGAATAAAATGAAGATATAAAGATGCTGGTGAACAGGAAGAAACCTCAAGGGTCTTGATGAGGCACTTATGAGATCAAGATTTGCTGTGTTTAGAGCAAAAAAATAAATTGTGTAGATGGGACACAAAACTGTGTGAGGGGTCCAACTCCTTGTTCTGGAGGTCTTGTTGTGGATAATGATGGATGGATTAAAATATTGTGTTAAGAAAAGTATCTCTAGTTTTTTTCTGGATTAGGTGTTGTTAATTATCCATGGGGCTACAACAATAATTTGACTCCCTATCAATTTCTTTATTACATGTCTCTCCAACCTTCTAATTTCAAAAAGTTACTTTGGGGCACCTGGGTGGCTAGTTGGTTGAATGTCTGACTCTTGATTTCAGCTCAGGTCATGATCTCATGTTAAGCTCCATGCTGAGCATGGAGCCTGCTTGAGATTCTCTCCCTCCCTTTCTCTGCCCTTCTCCCCAACTCACCTGTTCTCTCTCACTCTCTCTCTAAAGTAAAATAAAAATTAAAAAAAATTAATGTTTTATTTATTTCTGAGAGAGAGAGAGAGGCAGCTTGAGCAGGGGAGGGTCAGAGAGAGAGGAAGACACAAAATCTGAAACAGGCTCCAGGCTCTGAGCTAGCTGTCAGCACATAGCCCAACACAGGGCCTGAACTCACAAACCGCGAGATCATGACTTGAGCTGAAGTCAGATGCTTAACCAACTGACACACCCAAGCACCCAAAATTTTAAAAAATAAAATAAAAAGTTACTTTTTATAGATGTATTAATTATGATCTCATTATAGAAAATGGGAAAATAGAGGAAAGTTTAAAGAAAAAATATACATGAATATCCTATAAACAATATGCCAAAAAGAAAATTGTGTTCAGTAATTAGTTGTATTTAATTTGAGCCCTTTTATGCTGTTTTGCAAGCATTATTAAACAAACTAAACAGAATTAAAATATTAAACAAAACATTAGTATCTTTCATTTTCAGCAAACCTTAGATTATGAAATATTATTTAATATTCTTCAAAAATCTGATCATCAAGAGCTACATAATTTTCTGTGAGGAATGCTTTTGCCAACATTTCCAATAATTTCCGTAGCTTTAAAACATATAGTTATTAGGTTAAAGCACATTCTGATTTCTCTCCCAAAGATTTTCTGCTTTTCTCTCTCATCCCAAAGTAAAGTCCTTAAAAGAAATTGAGTTTCCTCATCATTGCATTTAATTGTTTGAGAGGTAGGGTATTGGCAAGGATAAATTTTCCAAATGTAAAATTGTATGTAATGCTTAAATTAATGACTTTAAAAGGACATAGTCACTAACTTCAAATCAAGAAGTGAAGGCAACGTTCATCAAACATTCACTTTCTTCAAAAGGAACAATAAATTGGAAAAGTAAAATCTTTTGTATTTGGCCACCATAATAGTCAGTTTATGAGAAACAGCTTTATTGATGGCTACATCATGTGGCAAGATGGAATGGGTGGGAGATCAAATCTGCAGATGGAATTAAGTGTGCTAATCAGCTGACCTTAAAATGGAAGATTATCCTGGGTTGTGTGGGTGAGTGCCACGTAATCAAGCGTCCTTAAATATGGAAGAAGGAGATGAAGGAGATAGAGGAAAATCACAGAATGGCATTATGAGAGGGACTCAACTCAAGATTGTTGGTTTTTAAGATGAGGAAGGAGCCGTGAGTCAAAGAAAGTGGGAGACTGCTCGAATTTATAAAAAGCAAGGAAACAGATTCTCTCCTTAAGCCTCAGAAAAGAATATAACCTTGCAGACATTTTGATGTTAACACTGCGAGATCCATGTCAGACTTCTCATCTATAACTTGTAGTTTTAAGCCCTTAATTTGGTGGTAATTTGTCACAGCAATAGAAATCAAATACAGTATCTTTCTATTTTATTTTGTTTTGTTTTGTTTTATTCTGTTTTATTTTACTTTATTTTATTTTATTTTCAGAGAGAAAGAGTGAACAGGGAAGAGGCAGAGAGAGAGAGAGAGAGAGATGGAAAGAGAATGAATCTCAAGCAGGTTCCATAGCCAGCACTGAGCCTGACAAGTCTCGAACTCACAACCTGGGATCATAACCTGAGTGAAACAAAGAGTTGGTCACTCAACCAACTGAGCCACCCAGGCACCCTTAAATTGTTATGTTTATGATTGTACAATATATATTTTTCAAGCAATGATTACTTTTTAAAATAAAATTTAAAATGATTTTCTATCAAATCTTGAAAAAACTTTGACAGATAGAAAGTAATTGTAATAAAAAATTATCTTGTTTCATTACTAGCAGAAGTGGTTTCCTTATCAATAGTGATAAGAAAATACTCATTGATTATGGGATTTTTTGCTTTGAAGATGTGTTGAACATTAATATTCTTGCTTTCTCTTCCTTTAAATCACCACAGAATAAAAAAAAATGTTTTGAATAAAATACAGAAAATAGTTGTTGCTAACATTTAAGATTAGATCCCAGGCAAAACAAATGTTTGTTTAGAATGAAAGCATTACATTAACTTTTACAATGGAAATGGGAAAGAAAATGAGAGCTAAAGTGCAGTGCCCCATCTCCTGAAGGATATTAGAGTTCACTAAGGAAATAAATGATCTAAAATATTACTTTTAGAAATATAAGCCCTAAGAATAATAATATAATTCACACTAAATAGTGAAGAAAATTGAAAGATATGGAGGAAGAAGGAACATAAACATCTACATTGGGAAACACAACTTTTTAACAAGTAGATTTGGATTTTCAAATATAAATTGTAGAGTTAATTAGTAGAGCAAAATATACTAACATAAATACATCACACTCGAAGCAAAAATGTATAAATAACTAAAATTTCATTAAAAATATACAGAGAGAAAGCAAAACAAATATGACATAAAAGAACCAATACCCATCTACTGGATCAAAAAATGCAATTGGGTGGGAAGTATCTGCTATCATAATTCAGTTGAATTAAAAGTAAAATATGTAACTATGGGGGTGCCTGGGTGGCTCAGTCAGTGAGCATCTGAATCGGCTCAGGCCATGATCTCACTGTTGGTGGGTTTGAGCCCCACGCCAGGCTCTGTGCTCATAGCTTAGAGCCTGGAGCCTGCCTCAGATTCTGTCTCCCTCTCTCTCACTGCCCCTTCCCCGGGGCTGCTCTGTCTCTCTCTCTCTTTCTCTCTCTCTCTCAAAATTAAGAAATATTAAAAATCTTTTTAAAAAAAATTTAAAAAGTGAGAAATAAATTATAGCTATAAAAATAGTAATCTGAAAACAAATTTCCACTATTTGCAGATGTGGATTGGTACAAGTTCATGAAAGGCAATTTTGTAATCTCTACTGAAATTAGAATTACATTTATAATTTGACCTGTTTATTCAGAAATTTCACTTCTGGGAATTTAGTTGTTAGCAATATTTGATTAGGTTCACTTATGCAGGTTACATGTTGCAAAATGGATTGTAATAGTTAAAGACTGAGAATAAAACACCCTAAATGTTCACTGATAGTGGATATATTTAATAAGATGGGACATAATGAAATGGGTTAAAATTTACACATCAAAAGGCATTAAAATAATCTAAAATTTTTCAGTGAAAAATTTTCAATATTGGCAACAATGTGTACAATGTTGCAACATTTTCTTAAAAGGATGAAAGAATGTGTGAGTGTTGGGGTTAGAGGCTGTGGATGTATATGTGTATCTGGAAAGATACAAAAATGTTACTACATTCATTAAGCTTGAAGTGAAATTAATGGCTAGAAGCCCAGTGTTTAAAATGCATTTTAACATTAAAATCCGTTTTAGGAGGGCCTGAGTGGCTCAGTCCCTTAAGCATCTGACTTGGGCTCAGGTCATGATCTCATAGTCTGTGAGTTCGAGCCCCACATGGGGCTCTGTGCTGACAGCTCAGAGCCTGGAGCTTGCTTTGGATTCTATGTTTTCCTCACTCTCTGCCCCTCCCCAGCTCATGCTCAAAAATAAGTACACATTAAAAAATAAAAATACAATAGAAGAATAAAGTAAAATCTATTTTAATTTTTCATCTTGAAACAATCTGAACACTGTTGTTAGTTCATATATTAATTGCGATAATTCTGTTATCCAAACTACCATGAATTTTAAAACAAAATATAACATGTGAATAATATCTTTCAAAGGCTCTTGTATGTCTAATGTTATGATGCTCTTCCAGCTTGAGGGAAGGGTAATTTGTCCCATTCTGGGTAAGACGACTATTCTCTCTGCTTCCCCTTCTCCTTTCACAGGACTCAGGATTTTCCTGCCCCACAACTTTTCCAGATTTCCGAACACTCTTCCTTTGTACCCTCTGTAAGTGATCATCCTGAAACAAAAACATACTCTCAACTTAAAAAAAAAAAGTCACTTACCTTCTTTCTTTCCTGAAATATGACTCACCCTTGAGGGCTGTGAATTACATTCAATCTTCTCAAGTGGGAGCATGTTTCCCCTACAATTTTTGTACCAGTAGAAGTAATGTAGTGACCTTTTGGCTCTTCATTGCTATCTCCAGACCATTCTCCCTCCGGTGAAACCTCTCCACTTTGTCTCCCACACCATCAAGCTATTCCACCATTTCTGTGAGGTGTCATAGTCATACTCAGGAAGATTCTAGCTCCTAACTCATTGTCTCCCTGACTCTACTCATAACTGAATGCTTTCACAATTTCAGAATCTACAAATAGGATCCAGCTCTCTCCAATCCTCTCTTCACTAAATATATCAAATATGTCCTCCTAATGATCTCACTGTGCCCGCCTTCTCCATCCTTCTCTCCTCCGAGTCAGGCTCTGGATCATTGCATGTACTTTCACTGCAAAGCTCTGTTTTCCTCAGTTTCCAGCATTATATTTCTGGACCTTCAGTCCTTCTAATATTTTGAACTCAATAATTCTTTAATCCTAGTTAACTCTAAAAACATGTTTTATCTCTATTGGAGAAGGACTTTTCCCCAGTCAAACTGAAAAAATGGCCAATGGCAAACCCTGACTTAATCCAGCCAGACAATAATTTCATTTGAAGAACAAATTCACTTCCTCAATATCTACATAACAGTCAAATAAAAGGCATTTCAGTAAAAGTGTTTGTGTCATTTAGCAACCTTGGGATCAGTTGCAGTACATGCAGACTCTACTTCTGGAGGCCCGAGTCACTTTCTCATGCCTGTATCTGTGTGGATGGTAAGGTAGGTATTGTGCCTGACTGACCCACCAGGAACATATGTAGTAGGGTACAGGTAAGACGGAGGAACTCTTGAAAAGAGAGGAGAGGAATTCTGTCAATATAATTAAACACATTTTCAATATACTAATCTGTATAAAAGAGTAATAATGCTTACCAAGTATTGAGGTGCTCAGTAAGTGCGGGGATTATGTAAAGGATTTTCTGTGCAACATTGTAATCTATACTGTGATAGCTTTGTGAGGCAAGGTTTATACCTCTACTAAGTCAGCAAGTAGGCAAAAATATGTACTGTTGCCATTGTTTGAAACATTGTACCAGAGATACTAGCAAATTATTATTACAAGAGAGGAGATATATAATTAACTCTGAAATAAGTGCATTCTATTTAAAAGCTTAGCGTTGATTCAGCTAAAGCATATACATTTAAATGTACTTAGATGTTCCCAGAACTCTTGCAAGATTGCGTTTGTATAAAGGCAGGGAGCTACTGGCACTAACAAATGCAGTGTTCTAGTCAGCATTTGAATTTATTTTTAGCCTTGGATTTTATAACCAGGTTATACACAGGACAGTTCTAAGAATATTACTTTCTTGTTTATCCTAATTGATCTAGCATTTAAACTCATTTCAAAACACCAAATAAAACTTGATCACTTAATGTGAAATGTTGGAAATAACATAGAAATAACTGTATTTCTATCCTAGGTGAAATAAATACTTGTTTTATATGAAAGCTCCACAGGTATTTGGAATGGTGTGGAAATATTACTGCAATCGGCCACAGAAAATATGCTTTTTAAATCCTAAATGGAGAATAGTATCACAGAATATATTTACAAAGAAAATTATGCATTTTTTTACCTAGTACCTTAGTTTCAAAAGGGAGACATGTCAAATTATTTTATTTGAAGGTTAAGATATTTCAAACTCTATATATTTTAACTATATTTCAGTATAATCATATTTAAATTTTATTTAATGACTCAGATTTTATTAAGGTCACTGAATATTTCATAATCATAATTTCTAAAGATAGGTATTCTTGTTCAGTTTTTAAAAAATGTTTATTTATTTTAGAAAGAGAGACAGAGTGCAAGAAGGGGAGGGACAGAGAGAGAGGGAGATACGGAATCTGAAGCAATCTCCAGGTTCTGAGCTGTCAGCACAGAGCCCGACACAGGGCACGAACTCATGAGCTGTGAGATCAGGACCTGAGCCAAAGTCAGGCACTCAACCAACTGATCCACCCAGGCACTCCTCTTTAGTTTTTCTAAGAAAAATCTTGAAGTGAATGGAGAGGGTAGTAAAATGAGTTCAGCTGACAAAGAAAGTCATCACGGTAGTTGCAGGAGATTACCAATGTATGTCCTGTCTCTTGGTTACCTGGTCATTTCAGTACTTCTACATTTCATTTCTTAGTTCTCTAAAGCTGCTGTTACCTTCCAATTATCTTAAGACCCTTTCTCTTCATCGCATTTTAATGAAACATGGAGTTGGGATGGGTGATATATATAAATGTTATGACTTTTGGTTCCTTCATGTTGGAGTCTATTGTTAAAATCTGAGATAAAATATAATGGTCATTAGGATGGCTGATTAACAAATTAAAAAATATATTTAAAAATTTTTAAATGTTTATTCATTTTTGAGAGACAGAGAGAGACAGAGTATGAGCAGGGGAGGGGCAGACAGAAAGATGGAGACACAGAATCTAGTGCAGGCTCCAGGCTCTGAGCTGTTAGCACAGAGCCCAATGCAGGGCTCAAACCCACGAACTATGTAATTATGACCTGAGCGGAAGTCAAACACTTAACAGATTAAGCTACCCAGTACCCCTTCACCTCCCCCCAAAATAAAAACCATGTTTTTAAGCCATGAAAATAGTTTTGTAGTAGGTTATAACCTGAAGGCTTGCTTGTGACAAAAAATAAAATGCTTTATTTGGATTGTACAGATAGTTCATGCATCCGCATTGAAACATCTGTCTTTATTTTGATTCTTGTAAGACTTTTGCATATGCACAACAGAAAAAGATCTGTTGACCGTATGTTGATCATTGAGGTCATGCTCACTCATCAATGCTAAGACTTGTCAACAATAGCATCCTTGAGTTATAAGAGCATGTATTTTGCGGTGAAAAGATAAAATACTGTATGCTTTTTACCAGAAGTATTTAAGTGAATTAAAACTTTCAAAATAGGTTTGTATTTCATCCAAGTTGTCACATTTATAATCAAAATATTAGAATTGAGGGATTTTTAGAGGGCACCCAATTACCCATCCAAAACAATTTGACCTTTCCTATAATAGCGTTAATTAAAGGTATTAATCTGGAGATTATCATGCCTATATGCCTGTCTGTTACATTGCCCCTTCCCGAGAAACATAACTAAAATATTTTTCCCATTTATTATGATCCATGTTTTGGCCAATTTATGTTATGTTGAACAAGTCAAACTTTCCTACCTAGACAGATTTCATAAGTTGCTTGTGATGAAGCCAAAGACAACTATATACAGGGACCAAACACTGTAACCTTATGTCAGGTTGTTTTGACATAGGACACTGCCCAGTTAAAGGAGAGTCTATGTTTGAGAGCAGCATTGGCAACATCTGGGCTGAATTAAGAACTTCAGTAATTTTAAGCCTTGGAAAACATGATAAATATCCTATAGGTGATTTAAAATGAAGACCACATTATATCATAAAACAAAATTTGAAGTTGATCCAAAACATACATGGACACACACAGTAGTATTTAACATGTTGCTAGTTTTTACATTTCCCTTTTCATTTGTCTGAGGTATTCGGGTACCTATGTATATATACTCTGCCTACTGGGTAATTCAGATTTTGCACATCACCTTTATCATTACCTTTGGACTAAAATGAGGGCCTTGTCAACAGAAAGCTGATAAATTACTATATAGTGTAGGTAGACAGATAGATAGATAGATAGAATCCTAAATCTTTATAATATATACCCTAGATCCTAGATTTCAATTGTGTGGGGTATAATTAGAGTACCCTTTAAGAAATATGTTACAGATGGAGAGGTTTTAGGATGAGAGATTTCCAAAACCTTTGTTGCTCGCATAGGACTACTTAGTTCCAGTCTTGCCCACAGCTGTCTAGTACTTGCCCAGGAAGCAGGTGCTTTTTTTAGGCTGTGTAACTGACATCCATAATCAGGTTTGCTGATTGGTGGTGATTCATTATAATTTCTCATTCTGAAAGGAAATCAGCTGAAATCAACGAAGCAATGGCTGGCAATTCTCCTCTAAAAGCTAGTCATTCTCAGAACCATTTGTGATTATTTCCTCACTTTCTAAAACAGTGTGAGCTCTGTAATATTGCTAAGACCATTCAGAATAAACTCTAAAATATTTTAACATTAGAAGTTTCTTTTTTATAGGTAAAAATTTTACTTTGTGGCCGTCAGCAAGCACTTATTTACCGCTATCTACAGATTCCTACTGATTAAAAACACATTTATGGCATATAGATGAGATTATACGTACAAAGAATTGAAAACTGAAAAATTTGAAAATACAAAAATTGACATTAGAATGCACAAGTGAAGCATGTGGGGTGTTTATATTTTGGGGCTTGAGAAGTACTGATATGGCTGTTCTTCCATCTCTAAAATGCCCTACTCCTTAGCCTGCTCAGTCGAGATAAACACTGTTAGATTAATCCCTTCACATTTATAAGCCACATTTGCCTGTTTACATCGATTGCTCCATGATAAAATTTTTGAGGTAAGAGATTATCTAGCTCACATTCTCATCTATAACATTTAACTCCATTTCTGACTGATAATTCTCAATAAATACTTGTTGAATGTTAAATAAGCTGTAGACCTGTTAAACAGCTTTGAGATTCTTTGCATTTTCCTTTACAATCAGTGATTTATTTTTACCTGTAAGTTTATTTTATTGTTGCTTATTTCCTGAGAAATAACTAGCTTCCAAATGCTAGTTTTCCATTAACTTAAAAAAATTAATTCTAATATCATTTATGTACAGTGTTATATTAGCTTCAGGTTTCAATAGAGTGATTCAACAATTCTGTACCTTATGACTACATCGTCGTCATGATGAAGGCACACTTAATCATCTTCACTTGTTTCACACATATCCCTCCCACTCTGTCCCCTCTGGTAACTATCATTTGTTCTCTATAGTAAAGAGTCCATCTCTTGGTTTGCCTCCTTTTTTTTCTATGTTAGTTTGTTTTATTATTTAAATTCCACATATGAAGGAAATCATATGGTATTTGTCTTTCTCTGACTAGCTTATTTCACTTAGCACTATACATTCTAGTTCTATCCATGCTGTTGCAAATGGCAAGAATTCATTCTTTTTTTATGGCTGAATAATATTCCATCATATATAAACATCACGGCTTATTTATTTATTCATTCATCTATTGATGTACACTTGGACTGTTTCCATAATCTGGCTATTGTAACTAAGGCTACTGTAAACATAGGGGTGACTGTATCACTTTGAATTCATGTCTTATTATTTTGGGGGCAAATACCCAGTAGCACAATTACTGAATCATGGAGTCATTCTATTTTTTAACTCTCTCTCTCTCTCTCTTTTTAAGACAAATACAGAGATACTTGAAGAGAGGGGCAGAGAAAGAGAGAATCTTAAACAGGCTTCATGTTCAGCATGGAGCCTGATGCATGGCTTGATCACACAACCCTGGGATCACGACCTGAGCTGAGATCAAGAGTCGGAAGCTCACCCAACTGAGCCACCGAGGTGCCCCCCATTTCTAACATTTTGAGGAACCTCTATACTGTCTTCTGTAGTGGCCTTACCAATTTATATTCCAACCAAAGGTGCACGAGGATTCTTATTCTTCACATCCTCACCAATAGTTATTTCTTGTGTGGTTGATTTTAACCATACAGACACGTGTAAGGTGACAATTCATTATGATTTTGATTTTCATTTCCCTGATGATGAGTGATTTTGAGCAGTTTTCTCATGTGTCTGTTGGAAATATGGATGTCATTTGGGGGAAATGTCTCTATGTGCTCTGGCTATTTTTAAAAATTAAATTATTTGGGAGCTTTTGTGTTGAGTAGTAAGTTCTTTAAATATTTTTTCTGACTAAGCCACCCAGGCACCCCATTTTATATTAACCCTTTATCAAATATGTCATTTGCAAATATCTTCTCCAATTCCATAGGTTGTCTTTTAGTTTTGCTGATTGTCTCTTTTGCTGTGTGAAAGATTTTAACTTAATATAATCTCAGTAGTTTATTTTTGCTTTTGTTTCCCTTGCTCCAGGAGATCTATCTAGAAAAATGTTGCTATGGCTATGTCAGAGAAATTACTGCCTATAATCTCTTCTAGGATTTTCATGGCTTCAGGTCTCACATTTAGGTCTTTCATCCATTTTGAGCTTATTTTTGCATATGGTATATTTCACATTGCATATTTTTGCCTCCTTTGTCAAAGATTATTTGACCATATAATGGCAGGTTTATTTCTGGGGTCTCTATTCTATTCTCCTGTTCTCTGTGTCTATTTTTGTGGCAGTACCATACTGTATTGATTACTACAGCTTTATAGTATATCTTAAAATCTAGGATTGTGATACCTCCAGTTCTGTTCTTCTTTTTCAAGATTGCTTTCGGTATTCAGGGTCTTTTGTGGTTCCATACAAATTTTAAGAGTGTTTGTTCTAGTTCTGTGAAATATGCCATTGGTATTTTGATAGGTATTTTGATTTTGGTATTTTGGTATTTTTAGTATTTTGATTTTGATAGACTTCTATTAAGTTTGATTGCCTTGAGTTGTATAAACATTTTAAGAATGTTTGTTCTTCCAATCCAGAAACATGGAATAGCTTTCCATTTGTTTGCATCATTCCCAGCTTTTTTTCATCAGTGTTTTATAGTTCTCAGGATACAGGTCTTTCACTTCTTTGGTTTAGTTCATCCTGGGCACTTTATTATTTTTGATGCAATTATAAATGGGATTGTTTTCTTAATTTCTCTTTCTGCTATTTCATTATTAGGGTCTAAAATTGCATTTGATTTCTATATATTGATTTGGTATCCTGCAGTCATAATGAATTCATTCATCAGTTCTAATAGGCTTTTGGTGAAATCTTTAGTGTTTTCTAGGCATAGTATCATGTCTACTGCCAACGGTAACTATTTTATTTCTTCCTTACCAGTTTGGATGCATTTTATTTCTCTTGTCTGATTGCTGTGGCTAGGACTATATTTGAATAAAAGTGGTGAGAGTGGACATCCTTATCTTGTTCCTGATCTTAGGGGAAAAGCTCTCAGTTTTATTGCCTTTGAGTGTGATGCTAGCTGTGGGCTCTTCATATAGGGACTTTATTATATTAAGATATGTTTCTTCTAAACCTACCTTGTGGAGGCTTTCTATCATGAATGGATATTGTACTTTGTCAAGTGCTCTTCCTACATCTTTTGAAATGATCATCCAGTTTCTATCTTCCCTCATTGATGTATGTATCATATTGATTGACTTGTGAATAATGAACCACCTTGCATCCCAGAAATAAATCCCATTTAATTGTGGTGAATGATTTTTTTAAATGTATTGTTGGATTTGTTTTGCTAATACTTTGTGGAGGATTGTTGCATCTATGTTCATCAAAGACATTGGCTTTGTAGTTCTCTTTACTTTGTAATTTTTTTTGTTTTTCTTGTTTTTTAATTCTTTTTTTTTTTTTTTACATTTTTATTCCTTTTTGAGAGACAGACAGAGTATGAGCATGGGAGGGTCAGAGAGAGAGAGAGAAGAGACACAGAATCTGAAGCAGGCTCCAGGCTCTGAACTGTCAGCACAGAGCCTGATGAGGGGCTTGAACCCATGACCCTGAGATCATGATTTGAGCCAAAGTCAGATGATTAACTGACTGAGTCATCCACGTGCTCCATATTCTGTAATGTTTTTATCTGTTTTTGGGAAATGCTGATAGAGTGAATGAATTTATAAGTTTATAAATTCCCTTCCTCATTTACTCTTTTAAAATAGTTTGAAAACGGGGCACCCGGGTGGCTCAGTCGGTTAAGTGTTGACTTCGGCTCAGGTCATGATCCCACTGTTCATGGGTTGGAGACCCGCATCAGGCTCTGTGCTGACAGCTAGCTCAGAGCCTGGAGCCTGCTTCTGATTCTGTATCTCCTTCTCTCTCTGACCCACCCCTGCTCATGCTATCTCTTTCTCTCTCTCTCTCTCTCCCCCTCTCTCTGAGAAATAAAACATTAAAAAATTTAAAATAAAATAACATAGTTTGAAAAGAATAGGTATTAACTCTTCTTTAAAAGCTTGGTGTCAGGGGTGTTTCCTATGCATTGTATGAGCCATACTATTATGGCTGAGTTGCTTTTGCCTTGAATCCAGTCCTTTGCAATGGCTCACTGTGCCTGTTGTAGGCAGGAATTGATCCCTGTGTTGCTAGTGGGCCACTCTGGGGTCATCTTGGGTTTGAACTGAGTCAGACCAGACATTGGCCACAGATGCAATAGCACCAATTGCAGGGCACCTTCCCCAGACTGTCCCCCTTAGAGGCTTTTGGTGGTGGGCGGGGCCTGCAGTAAGACCAGGTGCCTGCCTCCAGCCCACTGCTGGGGCCGCGATTGGACGGGTGTGTGTGGTCATCTCCCTTTCTCTCCTGAGCAGCAGTCTCTGCGGAGTGAGGCTGGCCCCTGTCAGAACTGCTTGCAAACAACGAGGTTTGTGGCTCTGCCTTTGATGGGCTCAGGCGAGTGTGTATTGGAGGGGGTAGGTCTGCAAGAGAATCAGGGGAAAGGCGGGGCATATGGTACCAGCAAGGTCCCCACTGCTCTGCTGCAAGACGGGACCTGCAACTGCCAGCGGCCGGGGCAGGCCAAGTTGGAAGGCGCAGATCTGCTGAAGCCTTTGAGGGGCGGAGCACTTGCTGTCAGCTGCTTGGACAGAGCTTGCGGCTGCTGTGCTGCCTCCCACAGGGGTCCTTGTGTCTAGGCTGGGGAGTCAGGGAGAGAAAGGGTGTCCGCCACCTCCCTTTTTTTCCTGGAGAAGTCTCTCAACCATCTCTGCTCTTCCAGCATATGCTCTGGGATTAGCAAATAAATCTCCCTCCATATATGCCACTCGCTGTTGAAGCTGCTGCTTCTGTACTGTGTCTCCCTGAGGCTGTTTCTTGTTTAGCCTCTTTATTTATTTTTAAAATTTTAATGTTTATTTATTATTGCGAGAAAGAGAGAGACAGAGTGTGAGCGGGGAAAGGGCAGAGAGGGAAGGAAACACAGAATCTGAAGCAGGCTCCAGGCTCTGAGCTGTCAGCACAGAGCTCAATGTGGGGCTTGAGCTCAGGAACCCCTAGATCATGACCTGAGCCGAAGTTGGATGCCTGACCGACTGAGCCACCCAGGTGTCCCTTGTGTTGTCTCTTTAGTGGTAGGGATTCCATTTTCCTTGCTCTCCCAGAGCTGAATCTGCTGATTTTTAAATTTCCAAATGTTGGGGTCCTGGGTGGGTCTGACTCTCGATTTCAGCTCAGGTCCTGATCTCACGGTTCATGGGATCCAGCCCTGCAAAGGGCTCCGTGCTGACAGCACAGAGATTGCTTGGAATCCTCTCTCTCCTTCTCTCTCTGCCCCTCCCTTGCTTGTGCTCTCTTTATTTCTCTCCCTCAAAATAAATAGATACACTTTTTAAAAAGTGTTTAAAGCTCCGAATGTTAAGCCCCGCTGACTATTGGAACTCATGAAATCAACCGCTCTGGTTTTCAAAGCCAAATGTGATGGGCTGTGCAGGTTCCCCATACCTGGGCTGCCTGGAGTGTCTGTTTCTTTCCCCCTCCCTGCCTGTGGTGTCCTCCTGTCCCATGGACAGTCACACAGGTCCATTTGGCTCCCTACCACGTCTTCACCCTTCCTACCCTCTTCCTAGTGGCCTGTTTTTACATGTTCTGTGAGTCTTCAGGTCATTTTCTGGGTTATTTACACTGACATCGGTGTTATTTAACTGTTTCTGTAGGAAGCAGTGAACTTGGATCCCTCCATCATCTTCCCCAGAGGGTCTCTGCAATCAGTGATTTTATATTTGATTGACTTGCTTTAAGGGGAGACATAAGCCTCTAGTGAAAAGATTTTCCAGGGGTAATCTAGGAAACTATTTAGGAAAGCTCAACTTTTGTGGGGTGCAAAAGGATTAATTATGAGCTGCTAATCAAGTTGTAACCACCACAGAAACAGTGACAGGTAGGTAGGGAGCAAGGACGTTGTGTCTTCAATGACACCTATGTCCTGAGAATCCTTGACAGTAGTTTGATACGTGTTATACTGTCCAGAAAAATCAGCACTAACAAGGTTTTACAAACCCATGTCCTTTAGATTAAGGAATGACACTGCTGAGGAAACTTTTAGTAAAGATCAAAAGTTTGTTAGGCCTATCGCTGCTATTTTTTTTTTTTTAACCTATCAATACTCCCACTGATAATTTATATGATTAGTTCAGCATAGGTTTTTGTGCTATTTCAGACCTTACACTATCAATAGAGCTACATCATTCATATCAGTTCCCTTGGCATTTGAACTGATTTTCTTTCTTCTTCTTCTTCTTTTTTTTTTTTTAAGTTTATTTGGAGGGGAGGGAGAGCACGAGGAGGGGAGGGGCAGAGAGGGAGAGAGAGGGAGAATCTGAAGTAGGCTCCGCTGTGATCAGCGTAGAGGTCGATCCCACAAACTGTGACATCGTGACCTGAGCTGAAATCATGAGTTGGATGCTTAACTCATTGAGGCATCCAAGCACCCCTGAACTGGTTTTCTTGACAATTTCCATAGGTCTACTTCCTTCTACTTCGAAACGCTTTCAGATTAATACATATCTGTTTGTATGCTTATCCTTCCATCTACCTTTCCAACTTATTCCTGCCCTCCAAGTTGGCTTTGATTTATCCCCTAGTCTGAGCTGAAACTACAGAAAGCAGAAATACATGGGCTGACCATTTATTAAATCTACTATGATACTACCAATTTACCTGTCTTCGCTTTGACCTCTGGTACACACCATAGTTTCGACAAGTAGAAATTTAACCCTAGTAACTCAGTGTCCTAAAGATAAAATAATGGAATTTTAGAATAAAATTTTCTTTTTAGAAGGAAAATCTTTCCTATGTTACTGATCTCTCTCTAGTGATTTTGTTCTTGGGTAAATTTTTCATTTTACTTTTTGTGACTTGCCTTCTTTTCTGATTCCTTCTTTTTCATTAAGTTACCAGGTAAGTTTNTTTTTTTTTTTTTTTTTCAGTTCTTAAAAGAACTATGTCCTTAAAAGAACTATGGGGCACTTTGGCGAATGTTTACTTTATTTTACTTAACTAGACTGTAATGCTGACACCTTTAATTCTGTTGACATAATTAACCCAATATAACTACTTTCAATGAACGATTAGCAAACACATAAATAGCCAAGATATGAGACAATTATAGCACAAGATACAATTGTCATTTAGAGTCTGTTGTATGAAAATAAATTCCAAAAATGAACATTATTTTAAAATATCAAAAATATTGTGTTCATTTAGAAAGTGGTTTTTTTGTGTGTGTGTTTGTTTAATTTTAGAGCGAGAGAGAGAAAACTGTGGAGAGGGGCAGAGGGAGAGGGAGAAAGAATCTCAATCAGGATCCATGCTAAGTGTGAGTCATGACCCTGGGATCATGACCTGAGGAAAAATAAGAGTCAGATGCTCAACCAACTGAGCCACCCAGGTGCCCTTGTGTGCATTTTTAAGAACAAGATATGTTCCAGAATTCTCCTTGGGCTTTTATGCATATAGAAATAATCCACTCAGTGTGAGGAAAGCATTTTCTTTCCATCGAAGCTGAGCAAAAAATCTAAAACTGTAATATATCACATCCCTATTCCAGGGATGAAAATAGTCTAAAATAAGATAATAAAGTTATTGCCAATTATTCTTATCAAATTTCCCCTTAAAATAGTGCTTCCTGATAATTCAGAGGTTTTCTAAACTTTATTATTAGCAGTCTCTGAGACTGCCTCTGTCTTCCTTTAATCTCTTTCCTTTTAAGATGTTATTCCTTTTTTGTAATTTTGCCTTCTTGCTTGACATTGAATTGGTTTGTAATTGGCAATTTTTTACATGTAAGGGTGCTAAGAAGAGTTAAAAATTCAAAGAATTGGGAAAAGATAGTGCAAGAAACTTTGGGCATGTCTTACTGGCTTGAAATTTAAGATCAAATGGTCAAATATATTAAAGACCTCAAGAGTAATTTCATTTTTAAAAAATTTTTTTAAAATGTTTTATTTATTTCTAGGAGAGAGAGAGAGAGAGACAGCGTGAGCAGGGGAGGGTCAGAGAGAGAGGGAGTCACAGACTGAAACAGGCTCCAGGCTCTGAGCTGGCAGTCAGCACAGAGCCCGACGCGGGGCTCGAACCCATGAACCGCGAGATCATGACCTAAGCGAAAGTCGGACGCCCAACCGACTAAGCCATCCAGGCGCCCCTCAAGAGTAATTTTATAATCCTATTTATGCCCATACTTAGATGGTTACCTAGCCTGCATGGCATCCAGTTCTTTTTCCCTAAATTTATTGAGATACAGTTATTGAGATGATTGGCGTGTAACATTCTGTAAATTTAAAGTGTACAATGTGATGATTTGATAAATTTATTTATTATAAAAAGATAACTATAGGTTAGTGAATGCATCCATCGCCTGCCGCAATTACAGTGTGTGTGTGTGTGTGTGTGTGTGGTGAATACATTAAAAATCTATTTCTTTAGCAACTTTCAGGCATATTATACACTGTTTTTTACTCTAATCATCACACTATTAGATCCACAGAACTTATTCTCTTTATAACTGGAAGCTTGCACATTTTGGTCAATACCTATTTCCCTCAACCCCAGCCACTGGAAACCGACATTCTACTCTTTCTATATATTTAACTTTTCCCCATTTTAGATTCCACCTAAAAATGAAATCATATAGTATTTTCCTTCACCTATCTGATTTACTTAATTTAACATAATGCCCCCAAGGTTTATCCATGTTGTTGCAAATATTTGGGCTTCTTCATTTTTAAGACTGAATAATATTCCACTGTCTATATATACCATATTTTCTTCATTCATTCATGCATTAATGGACACTAAGGTGGTTTCCATATTGTGTTTATTGTGAATAATGCTGCAATGGACATGGGGGTGCTGATATATCTTTGAGAGAGTGATTTCACTTCTTTCAGATTCATACCCAGCCATGGGATCACTAGATTATATGGAAGCTCTAATTTTAATTTTTTTTTTTTTATAAAATTTATCCTGTCTTTTCTAGTGGTTGTGCCAGTTTACATTTCCACCAATAGTGTGCTAGGGTTCTAATTTTTGTACAGCTCAACAACACATACCTCTTGTCTTTTGAACAATAGTCATTCCAGCACATGTGAGGTGATATCTCATTGTGATTTTGATTTCCATTTCCTTAATGATTAATGATGAGCATCTTTTCATGTACCTGTTGGGTATTTATATATTTTCTTTGGAAAAATGTTGATTCTGTTCCTTTGCCCATTTTTAATTGGAATTTTATTGTTGCTGTTATTGAATTGTATGAGTTTCATATATATTTTGGATATTAGTCCCTTATCAGATATATGGTTTGCTAATAGTTTCTCACATTCTGTAGATTACTTGTTCGTTCTGTTGATTGTTTCTCTTACTATAGAGAAGACCTTTAGTTTGATGTAGTCCCACTTGTTTATTTTTACTTTTGTTTGAGTTTTTGGTGTCCTATCCAAAAAACTATTAAGGACAATTCCAAAGAGACTTTTCCTATATTTTTTCTGAGGGTATTTATGTATTCAGGTTTTAGATTTTAAATCTTTAATTCCTTTCTACTTAATTTTGTGAGCGGCATAAGATAGGGAACCGTTTTCACTATTTTGCTGTGAATATTCATGGCATCCATTTTTTAAAAGTTTATGTATTTATTTTTGAGAGAGAGAGACTGAGTGGGGAAGGGGAAGAGAGAGAAGGAAAAAGAAGATGAATCTCAAACAGGCTCCACATTACAAGCACAGAGCCCGATGCAGGGCTCAAACCCACAAACTGTGAGTTCACGATCTGAGCGAAAACCAGGAGAATGCTTAACAGACTGAGCTACCCAGGCACCCCTCAAGGCCTTTTAATAACTTTTTTATTCAGGCCTGTATGGGTTTCTTTGAGTATTTGAAGTTAAAATAATATATAACTATTCATAATTTAATTCTTAGATTAAATGAGAAAGAAAAAATTGGCATTCACCAAGATTTCTATTTATTTGTGTATTTTTGGGGGGTTGTTAATGAAACAGCTTGGCCTGCTTTTGGTGATTAGGATAGATGGCAACAAGTGTAGGAATTTATTTTAGAGATGAAGAAAGAGAATGAGGGAGAGAAAAAGAAAAGAGAGAAGGGGGCTGAAAATAGTTCTTGGTATTAAGTTGGCTAGTTAAGGAAACTGAGATGGTAAGAGAACCAAAAGGAATTTGGAGAAGAAAAATGAAATAATTTTTAAAGTTGTTTAATCATAAGTCAAGAGATGCTTATATTTATTTATTTATTTTATTTTTTTAAATTTTTAATGTTTTATTTACTCCTAGGAGAGAGAGAGAGACAGCGTGAGCAGGGGAGGGTCAGAGAGAGAGGGAGTCACAGACCGAAACAGGCTCCAGGCTCTGAGCTGGCAGTCAGCACAGAGCCTGACGTGGGGCTTGAACCCACAAACCACGAGATCATGACCTAAGCGAAAGTCGGACGCTTAACCGACTAAGCCACCCAGGCGCCCCAAGAGATGCTTATATTTAAAAAGTCCCCCTATTGGGAGGCCTGAGTAGCTCAGTTGGATGAGCGTCTGATTGTTTTTTTGTTTTAATTTTTTTAATGTTTATTTCTTTATTTTGAGAAAGAGCTTAGAGGAGGAGGGGCAGAGAGAGGGACAGAGAGAATCCCAGGTAGGCTCCACACTTTCAGCACAGAACTGTGAGATCATGACCTGAGCTGAAATCAGAGTCAGACTCTTAATGACTGAGCAACCCAGGCACCCCTAGCATCTTGATCTTGATTTTCGCCCAGGTCTCAATTTCACGATCGTGACATTGAACCCAGTGTGGGCTCTGCACTGGGTGTGGACCCTGCTTGAGAATCTCTCTGTCTCTCTCTCTTTCTCTTTCCTTCTGCCCCTCCCCAGGTGTCTCTCTCTCTCTCAAAGAAAGAAAAAAAGGAAAAAAACAAGTCCACGTTGTCCACCCATTCCTTTGTTCTTTTCTCAGTAGGTTCTTTGAAATATGGGCAAACCAACGTACACTTTATCACTAATGGAAGGTAGTGTGGTGAGAAAAGGAATGAAGCATCTGCAGTTGCAGAGGCATGTGGAGTATAAGATGGCAAATGCATTTGTTCTCTATCCCTAACCTAAAGTTTAATAATTGTATTAACTGTACACACTCCTTGGTATTTGCATATTATTAACTTATTTATTTTCCCATCAAAAGGAAAAAGAAATGGTCACTACTTTTGAAATTGTTATAATTCTTCACCTTAATTTTGGACTCTTTGAGAGAAAGAGACAAAGAGAAAGACACTTTAACAATTATATGAAATTTGTTGTGTGCCCACCTTTGCTCTAAGCAATTAATTGATAATTCATTGAATATTCATAATAATGCATAAGCTGGGTGCCTGGGTGGCTCAGTTGGTTAAGCTCTTACTTAGGCTCACTCAGGTCATGATCTTATTATTTGTGGGTTTGAACCCCACACGGGGCTCTGTGCTGATAGCTAGCTCAGAGCCTGGAGCCTGCTTCGGATTCTGTATCTCCCTCTCTCTCTGACCCTCTCCTGCTCACGTGCTGTCTCTCTGTCTCTGTCTCTCTCTCTCTCTCTCAGGAAAAAAACAAAAAACAAAAAACAAAACCTGCATAAGCAATATGATGCTAATATCAATTGTATGGTACTGAGGCATACAGATATTGGATAACTTACCCAGGGCATACAAATAGTGAACGGTGGAGCCATGAGTCAGATCCTAGGTAGTTTGTTTGCAGAACATGTGCTACTATCCACTATTCCAGTTTCTCTAATTTTTCTTACTTATCTCTCTCCATTGCTTCCATCTAGCATTTAGTTTAGTTATAAACATAAAAGTCAATTACATTAGAATTTTCCTGGGGTGCCTGGGTCGTTCAGTCAGTTAAGCATCCGACTTTGGCTCAGGTCATGATCTTGCAGTTGGTGAGTTCGAGCCTCACTTCGGGCTCTGTGCTGACAGCCAGCTCAGAGCCTGGAGCCTGTTTCAGATTCTGTATCTCCCTCTCTCTCTGACCCTCCCCTGCTCATGCTGTCTCTCTCTCTCTTTCTCAGAAATAAATAAAACATTAAAAAATAAAAAAGTAGAATTTTCCTAAATAGCCACCACTGAAATAGAACAATTTTGGAAATGAATCAACATTTAAACAATGGTAAATTTTCCCCTTGAAATTTACTTGGTTGATTTTAGGTTAAAAAAGAAATTGATACAAAAAGTCAAATATTGCAGCAAACTCCATGAAATTCAAAGGTAAAAAAGGCCATGATTTTTATGAAGGAATACCAATTAGTTTTGTTATCATATTTACTGTTATGGTCATTATATTTATTATTATATTTACTGTTTACTTATTTTAGATAATGTTTCTCTTCACAACTTAACTTACTTTTTATCATAATACTATGTGGCAGACACTTTACCTAATTTGCTGCCCAACCCATATCTCTGTTCTTAACCTGTGAAGGTCTAACTGATGTCTAGTTCCATCTTTCCCTGTTCTCCATATGTTCTTAACAATTATGGATTAAACAAAAAAATTATTTTCTCTGAAGTTAAATGTAAGGTAAGGGAATAATTAATATGTTAACAAATTATATTAATATTTAATACATTATTCTAGCTATAAAACATTCAAATATTTTCAACAATATGCATAAGGATTCATATGATATTATGCATTACTTGAGTTTCCACATTAAAGTCTGAAAATTTTAAAAATTTTTTTGAGATCTGCTAATATTACATTTAAACAAGGATGGTGAAGTTGAAACAACTATGAATAGTAAATTATAGTGAAATGAAGTCAATGTATTTTGTTTAGAACCTGTCATTGAGGAATTAGAAACATAAAATCTTGACTAGAGTTGGCCAACATTTGTGGATCCCTGAGTAAGGGACTGAGCTTCATCTCAACCTTCAGTATAACAGACAGGAAGAACAAAGAGGTAAGGTCACACAATGAAATCCATTTGATAATTGAGAAAGTGGTATATAAATAAGTAATAGAATCTCTTTCTAGGTGAGATGATATATCTGGCTGATATTTTCCTTCAACTTTATTTCAGATAGACACTGTTATGAATATGATGTGTACCAGTAATCTATTGTCAACACAGTCCCACATAACCAACCACAAAATTTAATGCATTAAAACCATGACTTCTTGGGTTTGGTTTTTTGCAAATTGCAGTAAACTTGGCTGGGTGGTTCTATGGCTTGAAGTATGTTTATCTAGTAGGTAGATAAATCAAATCAGTTTGATTGAAGGAAGGAGTACATTGGGCCACATGTCTCCTATAATTCTATAGGTTAGCCTGGGCACATTCTTATGGCAAAGGCAGAGAAGTAAGCAAGAGTGTGTGGAAACCTAAGTTATCTTGAGGCATAGATAGATTCAGGTACTGACACTATCACATTTGCAGCATTCTGCTTATCAAAGCAAGTCACCAGGCCTCCCAGGACTCATAGGGTGGAGAAACGGACTCCACCTTTTGGTTAAGTGGAGGTGCTAAGACACAAGGCAATGGGGGTGGACTCAGAAAAGACAGAATCAGGACACGTTTTTGCAATTAAACTAACAATGGAAAGAATATTTATTACCATTGTCAAGCTTCCTATATGGAGATGTTGTACACAACATGAGCCCTTTAGGTTTCTACTAAGCCCTCCCTCAGATGGGAGCCATGATGATCAGGTTTGAGTAGAGTAGGCAGAATAATGGAAGTTCAAAGATACCCACATTTTGATCTCTGTGTTCTGTGAATAAGATACCTTGCAAAGCAAGGAGAATTAAGACAGCAAGAGGAATTCCATTTGCTAATCAGCTAACTTTAAGATAAGGATATTATCGGGGCACCTGGGTGCCTCAGTTGGTTAAGCCTCTGACTCTTGGTTTCAGCTCAGGTCATGATCTCATGGTTTTGTGAGTTTGAGCTCCACATCGGGCTCTGCACTGGCACCACGGAGCCTGCTTGGGATTCTCTCTTACCCCCTCTCTGCTCCTCTGCCACTCATACTGTCTCTGTCTCTCTTAAAAAATAAGTGAAATTCTAAAAAGGGAGATTATCCTGGGTTATTTGGGTGAGACAATGAATCCTTAAAAATGAAAGAGGAAGACTGAAAGAAGAGATTTGAGATAATTTAATATGAGGAAGACTCAACCTGCCATTGTGGGCCTTGGAGGGAAGACAGAGGGTCAAGAGTCAGTGAATGGAGGCAGCCTCTAGAAGCTGGAAAAGACAGGGGTGTCATTTCTCCCCAGGCCCTTCAGAAGGGCTTCCAGGGCTACCAATAGCTTGGTTTTTAGCCCAGTAAGAGCTGTGTGAGAAGCCTGACATACTAATTGGTAAGATAATAAATGTGTTTTTTTTAATGCCATTAAGTTTGTGGGTATACTTTCTAGTGGTGCTGGGAAACTAATACTGTGAGATTGAGAGAGGATATTAAGTTCAGCCTTTCCCCATCTCTCTTTCTGCTACAAAAAGGTTCTTCATGGTCTGCTCATTATTATTTTCTTTTTAGACCTCTCTGCTTAAGATTGGGTAAACCTCTTTAACTCTGTCAGGAAGTTCAGAAATTATTTGGTCTGATAGTTAAACCTTCCTGCAATAAACAATATATCAACACTACAGCTAATAAATTGTTTGTAAAATACTAATTTGTCTATCGTTTCCTGACTTGAGAGAGTACGAAGTAAGTAATTAATCCCCACAGTAAGAAAATGTCCTTTTTGGAAGATCTTATACATGTAGTATTTTACCCTGAAAGTAGCTCTGCTAGTGGGTATCCTGTTTTAAAAAATTTTTAATGTTTATATATTTTTGAGACACACACACACACACACACACACACCACACACACAGAGTGCTAGTCAGGAGGGACAGAGAGCGAGAGGGAGACACAGAATCTGAAGCAGGCTCCAGGCATCAACATCAAGCTGTCAGCATAGAGCCTGATGCAGGGCCCGAACTCTAACATGTGAGATCATGACCTGAGCAAAAGTCCGGCGCTTAACCAACTGAGCCACCAGGGTGCCCCCTGAACGACCTGTTTTAGAGACGAGGCCAGTGATACTAAGAGATGCAGTTCTACAGTGAGGACTGAATAAAAGCGAAAGAGGTGGCATTAGTGAACTTAGGTTTCTACAAAGTTTGCTTATGCCAAGAAGTGGAGTTTTTCTTAAAGACCAGAAATGTGTACCTGAATGGATCGGGGTAAGCAAAAGAATCAAATAAAATTCACTACAAAATATGTAAATGAACCACTCAAAAAATTTTCACAACCATAGAAGTTTAAAAATGTTAATGTTGGAAATGAATTGTAATCGAATGGTAAATGTTTCATGATATTAACAAGTTGTTGTTGTTTTGGACTTGGAGGTCATTAGTCCCAGGTGCTTAATGCTGTTTATGGGCTGACCTGAACTAAAGGTTACAATCCAAATTATTTTCTTACTGGAGGTTTCCTTATGGTAATTCCTGTATTGAAGTCCACAGTCTATATTCTCTGATAATAAATTAAATTAGCACTTCCTTCATCATAATAACCTACTAGTGTGACACGCGATGGTGCAGGTCCTTGAACAATACTCTAGAGGAGAAGTAATTAACTGGTGAAATGTCCGTGTGTGTAGAATCTAGACAAGGGCAGCCCAGGCTGACCTAGAAACAGCAGGATGGGAATTAGCCTTCTACACTCGCAGCACGCAGGAGTGAATCCAGCAGTGCAAGTGAGCCCGGCGAGAAAGGACACAGCTTTGCTTTTCAGGTGCAATGTTGTGCACTCCCAAAGTGTCTTGCTTGTGGTAACCCCGGCAAAAGAGTGCTGTCTGCAGATTCTGGAAACATCCATTCATTTCAGAGCCATGTTTAACAAGTCTAGCCCACTGGGGAAATTGTTAATTTTATATAGTTAGTCATTAAGTAAAATAGTATTATTATTCTCCTTGAACTTGGAAATGTATAGTTGAAGTGTTTTGTTTGTTTGTTTGTTTGTGTTAAGTATAAATGTGACAGGGAAATGTGGACAAACATACCTGTTATTGTACTGTTTACATAATGAGTGTGGCTCACCTGAATAATTTTAAAATGAATCAGATTACTTTGTATGGTCAGAAAGCTAGACTAATTTCATATAATTGTTCAAATAATCACTAGCCTCCGTTGAATCACGCTTGAAGCCAAGTAGTAAAGAACGTCTGATTCAGTGTACTACCTCTGTACTTCCTGGTAGGAGAAGGGGTGATAGATTATTTTTATCATATGGTAAATTTGGGGTATTTTATTTACAAGGTTGTTTTCAATCATGTGGATAGTATAACAGGATAAAATAACCCAAAGTGGGAAATAAGATCTTATTCTCAGCATGCAGAAAGAAAATTGTATGCGGTTCTAATAGTTTCCTGAGTGGATAAGAATTCAGTGTTTCATTTATTTTTGGAAGTAAGAGGCTTAGGAAGACATTATAGAAAGCAAGACCAAACGCAAATAAATGACTTTGGTACGTCCAGCTCCATTATAATATCATCAGTACATTATGAAGGAAGAAGTACACTAGGTAAAGAAGAAGCAGCCCTTTTATTAGGTCTTCTCCAGATTTCGATGCAAATGAGATATCTCATTTACTCTTGACTTGACGAGCCTTTCTCTCCCTTTCTGAGTAAAGTCATGTGAGGCTTGATCTAAGGAGGATATCGGTATAACTTTACAGCTGTGTGAGCTCAGGGCATTAATCAATGCAGAGGCACAAAGAAAAGAACATGTGTTTAATAGCTTGAATTTCTTTTCCTTCTCAGGGACATTATGTTTCTTAAGTATGAAAGGAAAGGCACTGAGATATACACTTGTGATATCCAAGTGTGAACGGATTTCATTCTGGGTCTTTAAAATACGTATTGTTCTTCCTTCTTCTCCTTATTTATGGGACTGGATGGAAATACAGTTCAAAATTTTTCCTATGATTGATTATTTGGCCTTTAGGGATGAGTGGGAAATATAATCTATGTCTGAAATAGACTCAGAAATAAGCTAATGCTTCATATTCAGAATTGATCCTCTCTGTTTCTTTTTTTAAAGACGAGCTACATAGGTGACCTTCTAATGATATCTTAAAGTCTGGATGTTCATCTACCAGCCATTCAAATAGAAAGACAAGACATTTCAGTAAGTTTTCAGTATAATAAGTGTTTCTTCTCTTGGTCCCTCTGCTTTTTACAAATGCATAAGACACAATATTGATAAAGTATAGATACCTGCAAACTCCTTAGCTATTCATATGTGATGGATGTTGCCAAGTTTTAACAGTAGGAAACAGGGTGTGTGCTGCAAGAAAACAATTCACGACATCACAATTGTTGGTGACTCTTTTATAAACCTCTTCACTGAAAGAAATAAAAAGGAACATAACTGTCATAGTCAGCCAAGTACCTACCAATAATTATCACTCAGAAGGCTTCTCATTTGCTCAAAGTTAGAAATACAGTAAAGCCTAGGATTGTCACTTGCTCTGTGAGTGTTCTGCAAAATGTGCAAACATTTCTAATAAGTTTTAACTTGATAAAAAAGTGATGTCTTGCAATACAAGTAGTACGTGACGCTGAATGTCACATGATCACAGCTGAGCCAAAGGGTCCTGAATTTTGCTTTGATACACAAGTGCTTTAGATGACAAACATGTTTCTGGAAGGAATTATGTGCACAAACCAAAACTGCACTGTACTTCTTTCTCAGTCTTCCTTGAAGTAGGGATGGCCATGCCATTAAGATTTATTCAGTGATATTTAAGGAAAAAGCTGCAGTAAGAGTTCTTGGGCCAATTTTTCCTTACTTTCTAAAAGGGATAGATCTGTGCCAATTTAGATCTTTTCCCTCATTCCTGCTAGGGATGTTTGTGAGATACCTGCCTGTGCGACAGCACCTTGTGGTTACAGAGCAACAATTAGGAGAAGGAATATAATTCTCAAAGGTTGTTAAAGACACATACCACTTGTTGAAAAAACAATTCATTAGGGTAATAGAGTCTGACTCAGATTTTAATATTTGACTACTAAGAGCTTTCAAATACCTCTATTCTCTCTTCCTCTTCAGCCCATATCTGAGAAAGTTGATAAGAAATCTCACATACTCTGCATTTCGATACCAAAAGCTATTCCAAACCACATAAGCCACAACCTACTTGTGCACAGTAATTTTCACCCACCCCCCTCTCCATCCAAAAGAAAAGCCAGTTTGGTCTTACCTCGTTCATGCAAGTAATTTTCCAACCCATCTGGAAGCTTGCCTTGCTATCTCCAGATTTAACTAAGCTAAAGTCAGAAGTTCCAAGAACTAATGTTTAGGGTTGAGGTGTCAGGTTGTAACCCTCTTTAAAGTGGCTTTGGGTCATGGGTTTCTCCCTGAACTTATCTGTGTATCTTAGATCGAAGGATATGGATTGATTCTAGGAAAAGCCATGATGGGAACTCAGGGGAACAACTATCACTATGTGCCTTGAGTGGATTCCGTGTCTCCATCAGGTGTTGGCTCCGATCTATAGTGTGCTCAGGAGTAAGCTTAATCCTCTATATGATAAAAGAACCCATTGGACGGTGAGTAAAAGCAGGTGACTCACTGGGATCCTACAAAATTGCTTTTGCTGCTGCTGCCTATATCATGAAAGAGATTCTGATCCTTCAAGTTTTAGGGAAAATACCTAATGCACTCTGAGTGCACATGGTTCATTCAAACCCAACTTAAGCCTGAGGTACTTCAATCCTATAAGACAATTATTTTCATGNAAAAAAAAAAAAAATATATATATATATATATATATATATATACAAACAGGATAGAGGTAAACCTCTTGAAGTATATCCAGAAATCACCAAAATAAAATAAAAATGGCTGGACACAATGAAGGAAACCAAACCTGAAAATAGAGGTCCACAATTTGGATGAATTTGGGAACCCAAAATTCCACAATTTGGTAATCCAAATATTTGGAAAAACAATTTGTTACAAGATAAAAGGGGATGATCGGTTTTTGTGCTTCTAGACCATAAGTTCTGAATTAACTAACGTCTGCTGAAAAGCGCCAATTAGAAAACTTTCATGGACTTAGTCCATACTAGGCCTCAAATTAGAGTTCAACTTCTGAATTCCATCACATTTAAACAACGTGACTTTATGCTTTCAGGAAGGTTAGCAAGCATAAAATATAGGGCAAAGTCAGGTATGCTTTATCTAAACCATGAGAACCACTGTCCTGCCTTAGGTTCCCCATAGCCATAACAGCATTTGCCCTAAAATATCCCATAGTAGGCATGAATGAGTTTGATTAATCCTTTGTTTGTGTAATGGGAGTGAATTGGGTATTTCCTTAAACTCTAGAGATCAGGATCTTCTTTAATGACAGAAGCATAGGCAGCATCAGCAAAGGCATTTGTAGCATCCTAGTAACACAATGAATAATAAATTAAAATTATGTCTTTGGCTTTTAAAACTAGTCTGGAACAAAAGGCTTCCATGTATCTCCATCCTTGATTAGGATAGATCGTAGAGCTCAATAAAAAGTAAAACAGCATCTTGTAGAATTGAATTCCATTATACAAGACCTGTTTAAAGAATAGGTAATTATGCACGCTGCTTCTCCATTTAACAATCAAATTTAGTTTATTCTTAAATTTGGAAAGAAAGAATGGAACCTCATGGTGGATTCCACAACCCGAATGTTATGACCTTGACCATTAAGGTCTCATACCCAATATTATCGAAATGACTGGTTTTCATCTGATCAACAGATGATAAATACTCCACAGTCATAGATTTTACTAATATGTTCTTTTCAGTGCCTCTTTCAGTGGCCTCTCAGCTGCAGATCGCCTTTACCTTCTGAAAAGGCTCAACACATCTTTACCCTGCTGAGATCTTCCAACAGCCTTGCCATCACATGCATGCAATCTTAATTACGTTTAATTTTCCCTTACAACAAAGGTATAATATTATATTGATGACATCCTGCTCCAAAGAGATTCATTTGACACCTTCACAAAGGAGTTCATATATAAAGGAGATGGGCCATTGTCACTGCTTTGGTTAAATTGTTGAAAATCATTTATTCATCCAAGGGACACTGTATCCTTGACACCATAAAGGTGTAGCTATTGACCTTCTCAGTACCATTAAACATTAAAGCACATTATTAACATTAAAGCAAGACCAATACATTGTAGATTTTTATGGATTCTAAAGACAACATATTTTTAAGTATATTTATTTATTTTGAGAGAAAGAGAGAACAAGTAGGGGAAGGGGCAGAGAGGGAGAGAGAGAATTCCTAACCGACTCTGTGTGGTCAGCACAGAGACTAATGTGGGGTTCCATCTCATCAACTATGTATGAGATAATGACCTGAGCCAAAGTCAGGAGTCAGATACGTAACCACCTGAGCCACCTAGGCACCTTAAACACAACATATTTTTTGTCTGCAAAATTTACTTAAACATGTTATGGTGTTACTTGCAAATTAGCCCTAATTATGGGACTCCCAACAAAAAAAATCTCTAGCATCTGCCCAAATTACAATACAACAAACATGCCCATTAATACTCTTGAGAGACTCCTTCACAACAGAGACTTTGGCACACTCCTCCTGAAGTCTCAGCCACCCATGATGGTGACAAAAGCCCCTGGACTTCTGGTACAAGAAACTGTCCTCCTCAGCACCACAGTGTCTGCCATTGTACTGATTGATTGCTGAACACTGGGCTCTCCTGGAAATAAACACTCTCATATGTCCTGAACCCAAGACCCTTGGTACACAGTTTCCCATTATACCTGGGGTTATAGAAGTAGCATCCTCAAGCCTGGCATGGCTACTATGCTCTCCTTGCTAAGATGGAAATGGTACCTATAAAATAGAGTCAAACACAGACCCTCTGGAAAATCTCACCTGCAAGAGTGGTTGACCTCCTCTGTCCTCAGTCTCTTAGCAGATGCCATAATGCTGGAGGAGGTCACCATTCCCTGAACCCCTTGACTATGTGATTAACTTCCTGGGATCAATTGAGTGAGCAGCAGAAAAAGAGTTACTACGTTTTACAGGCAGTAGTTACAACACTACATATGGTGGAATTTGCTGGAGAGTTGCTGCTTTTCATCTCTTAAGTAGGATGTGCCTGATTAGTGACAGGACTCAAAAGTAAACAAAATTGGCCCAACTTCAGACAGTCATTTTAGCAATGGCTACCTAGGCCCACAATCAGCCCCTTCTTCACATGTATAGACTTGGGATAGTGTCAATCGTCTAGCCATCTGATCTGGCCAATAGTGACAATTATTTATCCAATGATACCCGTTTGTGATAAAGAACTGCTGTAAATCTTTTACCTCATAGTTACCCACAGTATAAATTAAGGTCATACATACCACCTCACATACTAATGACAACAGAAAGTCTCAGCAAGATACCCTTATCTACAATGCAGGTCTTTTAGAGAGGACATTCAAGAGAATTTTCACCTCTTTTAGTGGACTCAAGCTACTTACCTCAAATAGTGCCATAATGGTTTACTTAAATACGTTTGAATTCAAGTAAATGACACATGGCACACTCCAGTCTTCAAACTGAGGTGTGAATTGCAATAAAGAATCTGAATTCGTTTGTGATGTTTGGTGATGGCATGTGAGTTCTACCACTGCCTCTGCTCCTTCTCACATCTTGGGAAAGTTAGTAAGAAAGCCAGGTGTTCCTTCCTTTGGGGCTGACAGGAAATTCAAAAATGCAAGCCACTGCTTGTTTGTGCATAGGAGCTCTTACCCCAGTCCCATCCCCTAATTACAAATAAATCCAAGCCATCACCTTTTTCTGTTCTCTTGAGCCCTTTATGGACCTGCTTTGGAGATTTCCCTGCTCTCCTGGAAAGCATCATTATGTGAAGATAAACATATATATAGTCTCTCGTGTGTGTGGTATTATCAGTCTTGATGTCGGAAACAAATTTGGGGTGAAGGAGGACTCCTATTTTTGTAGTGTGTCCATAACAGTTAGATCGTATTCTAGTTTTCCAAAACCCCTGTAACTTAGGTACTGTTACTGAATCTAACATTAAGAGGAGGAAAATAAAGCAACAAGAGATTAAGTAAGTTGCTTGAGGTCCCATAACAATTTTGTGATAGAGATAGGAAATGAACCCAAGAGGCCTGCCCCAAGAGCTGTGCTCTCATGCTCTGACTAAACTCCTTCCAAAGTTATAAATCAACAGAAGATCCTGATAGGGCTGGTGGACTTGGCACTGGCACCAGGCTAACTGTAAACTTATTTTTTCTTTAAAAAAACCCTCTTTTTGACCTGCTTTATTTGAAGTATATGTTACTTTTTCCTGAAGGGAATTTTAATTATATAGTATAGATTTCATGAAATGCAGATTTGAATCCATATTCAACCATTGATTAGATGTGAGAAGCAGGAAATTTAGTTTCTCTATGCCTCACTGTCCATGAAGGTAAAATGCGAAGAGTAATATTTCCATCATAGATTTATTATGACTGAATAAAATAAATAAATTATCTCACATAATGCCTCTTACGTATAAGAAAACTCAAAAAGTGAAAGTTAAAAATAATGAATTAGCCTTTATGAATTTATCATAAATATTTTTTGAGAGATTTGATTACTTACTCATGACTAACATTGGTGCTATCTGCATAATATCTCCTGGGTTTTTTTGTGTGTTTTGTGTTTTTTGTAATCACTGTGGAAAGTTTTAGAAATACCACAATCACTATGATTTGCTTTTTAATTATTAAAAAAAATTCTCTGAAGAGATAGTGAAGCAAGAACATGTTTATCCTGACATGTTTCCATTGATATGTGTACCCTCACAACAGCAATTACTCTTGGTTAATCCATAAGATAGTAACAGGGTCATAGTGTCAGAAGCTTCAGAGTAGAAATCACTGGGACAGAAAAGTGGGTGAAAGCAATTTAGTTTTGGTAGCACATTAGTACACTGAGTGGTAAACATACATTGGAAGATTAATATACTCATATACCAAATGGATAGAGCACATTGCTTTATGAGGATATGGAACACAGACCTGAAATATTAGCTAGTATTGGACATGTTATCTGATCACAATTAGAGTGATCATTCCCCCATCAATCTTCAACACCCATCAGTCTTTTGGCACTATTAATGATTGTGTGGGAATATTGATTGGAATTAACATGGGTACCAAGTTCATGTCTTTGATGATGGCTTAAGCTTTTTTAGCTTCTGCTACAGACTTTAAGGGGAATACCTTCTAATATATGCATATAATAGCCTTACTTCATGGATTCCCTCATGAAGAGACTCTGTCAGTCGCCTAATATATCCACATCAGCGTTTATTTGTTTTCAAATGGAAGAAGTTTTCTCTAGTTTGCCTAAACAAAGGAAACCAACAAGAAAAAGGAGATGGGTGAGCATAGAAGAAATTATTAAAATAATGATGAGCTATCTCTTGGCATACAAGGGAGCCTGACAAATTAAGTGGTACGCATTGGATTCTTTCTTGGGAATATTGTCATTAACATGAATCAGCTCCCGAATACCAGATCCACACTTACCATGGATAATAATACCTTCATAGAACCAATTTGCATCCAAAACCCTGAGCGGTGGTCAGTTTTTCCAACATGGCAGCTGCCATTATAGCCATGTGGATGGTGGATGTGTGGATAGTTTGGAATTATGGGGATGAGAAGAATGGTTTCCAAAATTTTTTTTTTAATTTCTGAAAGAGAGAGAGAGTGTGAGCAGGGGAGGGTCAGAGATAGAGGGAGATACAGAATCTGAAGCAGACTCCAGGCTCTGAGCTGGCTGCAAGAACAGAGCCCGATATGGGGTTGGAATCCACAAACTGCGGGATCATGATCCGAGCCGAAGTCAGATGCTTAACCGATTGAGCCACCCAGGCGCCCCGAGAAGGACGATTTCTAGATGATGTTTAGAGGGTAAATAAAACAATAAGTGTGCCTGGCAAATGCTGAAACTTATGGATCTTTAATATATTATCTTTAAATTTAAAAATATGGAATTATTAAACAGTAAGTGACAGGAGCTAATTTTTCCCAGGTTTCCCTGTAGTAAGGCTTCAGCTATAATAACTAACATTTGTAGAGTTTTTACAAGTTAAATTAGGTTAATTAATTTGGTATTATCCAATTAAAAGATAAAGAAATTCAATTCCCCAACAGGTAAACAATTTATCTTGATTTTATACATATGCTTTTTAAATAGAATTGCTTCATATTTCTCCCTTTGTTTTTAGAATTTCAAAAATAATTTACATTAAACTTACAGTATGTTTATTTGTTATTGCTATAGATAAATTTGCCAATCAACATTTGTTTCTGAAAATCAGAAAACTCTTTGGAATTTTCGGCAGGAAAAAAGCTATACATTATATATGTTCTATGGTACATGACTAGTGCCCTCTATTTTATTTTATATTTTAAAATTTAAGTTTTATAATACAGGTACCATATAACTTTAAGGCTAATGAGTAGCAGTAACAGTGTTCAAATACAAATATAATATTAAAATCATATAGTTATCAATCATTTATCAAAAAAGCCAGAAAAGATTTTTTTAAATTATTATAATTTAATCTTTAAACTAACTTTAATAAGTAAGCATTACCCCATTTTGTTCTTGAAGATACCCACATCCTAACACTAACCTTTCCACATCATAGTTTAATGAGTGTCAGAACTGAGATTCAAATTTATATTTATTTGACCTCAGACCTTAGTGTTTTTTTCACCTTGTATTGAAAACATTCACACTTTTACCGTGATAATTTTAAGTGTCTCATAATTTTTCAGGAGTGCTGAATTAACATGGATCTTTTCTGAAATTTGACCTAAGCATTAAATTAACCCTATCTATCTATTAGAAAAAGTCATTAAGAAAAAATAGATGCAACATTTTTATTACAGCACAGTTGGTTATGTTGTAAGCAAAAAATGATTGGAACACATTTTCTAGCTATCCCAAAGCTTACCAAATTATGTAATATATTATAAAACTTGATGCATAATTAAGATAAATCCTCACTGAAAAATGAAATTCGTCAAAAGCATTAAATAATGATAAAAATCACCCAATGCCATCACTGACTTAAAAATTAAAAATGTAAAGGGCACACATCAACCAACTCTTTTCTTCTTGCTTAATTTGAGTCATCAGTGAGGTGTAGTTAACAGAGGTAATACAATCTTAAGATGGATAATAGAAGTTAATTGCCTAGATAATGAGAAATAATATCCCCATTGGACTGTGTTGGTCAGGACACATATGGAATAATGGAATCAATTTTGTGTTCTCTCGGACTTTACTTACACCCATATTATGGCAATTAACACTTGGCTTATGAGTAGTTTTTAATGTATCTTTCTTCCAACATAGACTGAATTACATGCATGCAGGGACCATGACTTATCTAATTTCATGTCATTGGCACCTAGCAGAAAATGTGGCTATTAGTATTTGCTTAATAAAGCATTACATTCATTAAGGCACCCATCTTATCTCCTTGGACTCTTGCCATAATATCCTAACTGATTTCTTTGCCTTTCTCTTTATCTTTCTGAGTTCCATTTCCCAAATAATTGTTCAAGCAGTAAAGTTAGCTCTCCAAGGTCATAGAACTGCTAAATGGCAGACATTGGATTGAACCTAGGCAGACTGGCTTCAAAGTCATATTTTCAGAATATGATTCTCTAATAAAATTTTCTCTCCTCAAACATAAGCAAAACAAAACAAATTTTACAAAAGTAGTTTTTGAAAAAGAATTAATTTTCCTGATTTAGGGGAATTCTCTAGAAATTAAGGTGTGATGGGTACATTTTAAGAGAAGTTTTAATAAACAGGAATAAAAAAACAGATAAGCAGGATCATGGGCTGTCTGAAGACAGTCTTGTATAAAGAAAAGCTCAAAGAATGAGAAGGTTTTTGCTTTAAAAAGAAATCTATTTGGGGATATATGTATTTGCCATCTGTAAAGTATGAAGGCCTCTCAAGAGGTAAAAAATATTCTGTATTTTCCTAGAAGTTCTGGGGAATAAAATTCACTACTGTTTAGTATCAGTTATATAAATATGATACAGAGATTATAACAATGTAACCAATTTTTGTTAAAAGCAAATATATTACTATTCTGAAAAGTGTTTCTTAAACAATATGCTTATTATTCACAATTGCAGGAAACACACATTATGCAATTTATAATACTCCAAATTAAGTTGTCATGATCTCATCACTAGTGAATACTTTATCAGATTATAGCATCTTAACTTGAGTTAGCAAGTGGTATCAGATCTTTACAAATTTAATTTAACATAAAGAATGAAGTATATAAAATTATCTTTATACTTTACTAATATGTATGATTACTGATTTCACATAATTTTCATAGTAGATATGAAGGATAACAAATCATCATCATCATCCTTTTTTTTGTCTTTAGTTTTCTTTAGCATTGTGTTTTACAGAGTAACTTGTCTTAGAAAGAAGGTTCACTAACTACTGAGTTTGTGTTGCTGCTTAGGCTTTTGCTAGATGTATGTTTTTGAACAAACAACTCATATCACTTTGAGTCTAAATTCTTTCATTTCAAAAATGGGGGTAATAGCTGGGCACCTGTGTGGCTCAGCCAGTTAAGCATCCGACTTCGGCCTAGATCATGATCTCATGGTTAGTGGGTTCAAGCCCCACGTTGGGCTCTGTGCTGACAGCTTAGAGCCTGGAGCCTACTTCAGATTCTGTGTCTCCCTCTGTCTCTGTCTCTCTCCCTCTTGTGCTCTGTCTCTCTGTCTCTCAAAAATAAATAAGCATGAAAAATTAAAAAAATAGTAATATAAAATGGGGATAATAGCTACCTTGCATATTTGTTTAGAGTCCAATAATATTATATATGAACCCCTAAGCATAATAGCTAATGCATGGTACATAATGTAATTATTGTTTTTGTTTTATTATGGTATAAAGTGTATCTGTTTTATTCTCACAATCTTGTTGAAAAAAATGTAAGATGTGCTATAATTCTAATTTTATGCAAATTGAGTTTCAGAATTCTATATAAAACTGTAAGGTCATATAAAGTATAAGTGGCAGAGGGGAGTAACACATCTGAAATGTCAGAGTAAGGACCTTTGAAAATCTGTTTGTCATAAAAGCAATGACAAAGGCCAAAATTGACAAATCAAACTTTTTCAGAATTGTGGGAATTAACTCTACACTTACAATAATCCTTTGAACGTTTATAAAGATAGATGGAGAAAGTTTAGAAAGAACAATGACCTTATGGTGTTTTATGGTGTTTCTCTGCTCCTATTCTATCCTCAGTTTTGTGATAGCCATGAAAATCAGCAGTTTGGAACCACAGTAGCGAGAAAACCAGCAGCATAACACTAAAATGTAGAATAGTTTTGAAACACCCTAAAAGTCTTGTTCTCAGAAAATTTTCCCTAATTTAACTTGAAAAAATATTATTTTTATAGCCCTGTTTCAACTTGGGTTGATTTAGATATTTTCTCATTATGCTAGCTCTATCCCAAGGCTTATCTTGAAAACAATCAGCAGAAATTGTTTAACATTATAGCTGGCTACAACAGTGGTACTAGCCGGGGTAAACAAAAGGCTAGTCAAAAACTTTGAAAAAAAAACTGGTGAGAATGAAATGTATACGGTGCTTTGGAGAGCTCTCTCAGAAACCTGTGGACGTAGAAGGACACGTATATGTGCAGGGATACACAAATGCCCCCTAAAGACCTTAAAAGGTCCGAATCTCCCCTCTTGCTGAAGCTGAGGCTCACTGCAAGCAGAAATGAGAGCTAAGAAAGCTTGTAAACAGCCCCAACAAACACAGAGAGCCACCTAAGGAAATACTGGGGGACTTAACTGGTTCATAGCAATTAATGAAATAGATTTTTTAATCTGCGGGAACATTAGGCTAACCAAGCAGACAGACTTTAGTGGTCAGACATAACAAAGAATACAGACTACAAAATTAGTCCAAGGAAGTCCCTAACTCAAAGCAGCAGCAACAATGACAGCAGTAAGGAAAAACCATAGGCAACAACAAATCCTGAGGGAGGAGGGATGATGACTTTCATTTCCACAGTTGCATATGATATTATTTACAATGTATGGAAACACCCAAAGGAAAAGGAAAGAATGGCCCATTAGCCTGGGAAAAAAGCAGTTCATAGAGACTTCTCTTTAGAAAGCTCAAATATAAACTTAGAAGGTGAAACTCAACATCACCTATTTTAAATATGTTTACAGAGGTAAAAGAAACTATGTTCATAAAAAAAGAAGTTAATCATCAATGAATCATCAAGCAGAGAACATCAATATAGTAATAAAAAGCATTGATAAGAAATTTTGGAGTTAAAATGAAAAGTGAAATGAAAAATTTACTTGAGAGTCTCAATAGCAGATTTGAGCAATCTAAGTCAGAAAACATCATGTAACTTGAAGATAGGTCAGCTGTTATTTTCCTGTTTTCTGAGCAGAAAATAAAAAGAATGAAGAAACATTAACAGAGCGTAGTAGAGTCATGTGATACTAGCAAGCATATCAATGTATGCATAATGGGACTCCTACAAGGAGAAGAGAAAGAAAAGGACAGAGAGAATATTTCAATAATTAATGGCTAAAAATATCACAAATTTGATGAGAAATATTGCACATCCAAAAAGCACAAAAAACTTCCAAGTAAAATAAACTAGAAAAATTGACCCCAGACATATAGTAAAACTGTTAAAATCCAAGAATAAAAGACTTACTTGAAAGTAGTCAGAAAATAATAACTCATCACAGAATGAGTCAGTAAGATTAACAGCTGACTTCTAATCAGAAACTGTGGAAGCCAAAGGCAGTGGAGAACATATTCAAACACCTGAAATGAAAAGATTGTTAACCAAGAATTCTACATCCAGAAGAATTATTCTAAAATGACTGGAACATTAATACAAAAATCAGAAATGAAAAATGGAATTCTTTGCTAGCACTCCGCTCTACAGAAATACAATTGTCAAGATAATCCTTCTGGTTGAATTGAAAGAACATTAGACAGGAACTTGAATTCACATAAAGAAATAAAAGTGACTACATATGTAAACATAAAAAATAGTAAAGTGTATTTTTTGTAAGTAACCTTGTATTTCTGTATCTGATTTGAGAGGAACAATGGCATAAATTAATAATTATAAACTATATTAACATGCACATAATGTATGAAGATATGACAACAATAGCATGAAGGAGAAAGGAATAAAGGGAGCTACATTGAAGTAATGTTTGCACAAATGCAAATTACATTATTTTAAGTTAAGGTGTTAATAGTAACCTCTGAGGTAACTAATAAGCAAAAATTATCATTTTAAAGAAATAAACGGAAAGGAAATTGTACACTAGAATATTTCTGTGTAATACAAAAAAGGAAGTAATAAAGGAGTAAGAAATCACCAATATATTGAAAACAAATAGCAAAATTGCAGACATCGGTCCTATATTATCAGTAATTACATTAATATACATGATTTAAATACAACTTGAAAAGATAGAGATTAGCAGAATGCATTTAAAAGACATAAGTCAACATACACTGTGGAGGAGGCATTCTTTATATGCAATGAATCAAGAAGGTTGAAAGTAAAAGAATGTGAAGAGATAGGTCATGTAGATAGTAACCAAAGAAAGTTGGAGTGCTTACACTAATATCAAAAAGAATGAAAAGTAAGAGAAAAAGTGGCTAGAGGTAAAGAAGGACAGTTAGCAATAGTAAAACGGTAAAGCCATCAGAGAAACATGACAATTATAAATATATATGCATTTAACAAAAGATTCTAACACATAAATGAAACTGAATAAAAGGTAAAATGGGCAATTCAATAATAAATAGTGAAAGATTTCACTATCCATTTTTGATAATGGGAAGAATATATAAGCACAAGTTCAAAAGGAAATAGAAGACTTAAATAACACAACGAATCAAGGTAATCTAATAGTCATTTATAGAATACTACAGAAGAGATACATCTTCTTCTCAAGTGTAGATGGGATATTCTACATGATTTATATTTGACCATAACAAAGCCTCAGTACATTTTAAATTGTAAAAGGAATGTTCTTTGAACATTATGGAATAAAATCAAAAATCAATGGCAGCAGGAAATTTGGGCTGTTCATTATTTTTAATGTTTATTTATTTTTGAGAGAGAGAGAGAGAGGCAGAGTGCAAGTCGGGAAGAGGCAGAGAGAGAAGGAGACATAGAATTTGAAGCAGGCTTCAGGCTCTGAGCTGTCATCACAGAGCCCAACACGGGGCTCGAACCCATGAACCATGAGATCATGACCTGAGCCAAAGTCAGACGCTTAATGACTGAGCCACCCAGGTGCCCCAAGAACAATATTTTCAAAAAATGTTGCTGAGACCACTAGATATGTCTCTGCAAATGAAAGATGCTGAAACTCTACCTCATAACATACAAATAATTAATTCAAAATCATTCATAGATCTAAAATCAACTATTAAAATTACAGGATTTTGGGGGGGGTACTGGGTGGCTCAGTTGGCTCACCGTCCGACTTCGGCTCAGGTCATGATCTCATGGTTTGTGGATTTGAGCCCCGCGTCTGGGTCTGTGCTGACAGCTAGCTCAGAGCCTGGAGCTTGCTTCCGATTCTGCGTCTCCCTCTCTTTCTGATCCTCCCCTGCTCACAGTGCGTCTCTCTCTCTCTCAGATAAATAAAACATTAAAAAATTTTAAAGTAAATAAATAAATTATAGGATTTTGGGGAATAAAAAACAGAAGTAGATCATTGGGACCTTGAATTAGTCAATGACTTCAGATATACCACACCAAAATCACAAGTGGCAAGAAAAAAAAAAAGATAAATCGGACTTCTTCAAAATTAAACTTTTTTGTGGTAAAAATAATAAAGTAGAAAGACAAACCTGTACAATGGGAGAAAATATTTAATTAAATTAATTAATTAATATATTTAGTAGACTGCATGCCCAATGTGGGGCTTGAACTCATGACCCTGAGATCAAGGGTCACATAGTTTACAAACTGAAACAGCCAGGCTCCCAGGAGAAAATAGTTTTAAATCATATATCTGATAAGGGCCTTATATATCGATATATTAAAAAAAAAAAACAAAAAACACAACTCAGTAACACAAGAGAAATAACCCATTTAGGGCTGCTTGGGTGGCTCAGTCAATTCAGCATCCAACTCTTGATTTACCTGAGGTCATGATCTCACATTTTTGAGATTGAGCCCCACATCGGGTTCTGTAATGACAACATGGAGCCTGCTTGGGGATTCTCCCTCCCTCTCTCTCTTCTCTCTCTCTCTCTCTCTCTGCCTGTCCCTCACTTGCATGCACTTTCTCTTTCTTTCAAAATAAACAACTTTTAAAAAAGTATATTTCCTCAAAGATCATATAAACAAATGTCCATTAAGCACATTAAAAGATACTTAACATTTGGGGAGCCTGGGTGGCTCAGTTGGTTAAGTGTGCAACTTCAGTTGAGGTCAAGATCTTGTGGTTCGTGGGTTCATGCCCCACGTCAGGCTCTGTGCTGACAGCTAACTCAGAGCCTGGAGCCTGTTTCAGGCTTTGTATCTCCTCCTCTCTCTGACCTTCCCCTGCTCATGCTGTCTGTCTCTCTCTCTCTCTCTGAAATGAATAAAACATTTAAAAAATTTAAAAAAAAAAACATTAGTAGCTACTAGAGAAATACAAATCAGTCAATCCCACAATGAGATCCCACTTTCCTCTACCATAATGAGTGTAATTATAGAAAATGAACAATAAGAACCGCTTACAAGGATGTAGAGAAATGGGAACTCTCATTCACTGCATGTGAGTTTTAAAATGATGCAGCTTTCCTACAAACTATTTAGTCATGCCCCAAGTGTTAAGCATATTATTATCTGTGATGGAGTACTTTCAATTCTAGATATACACCCAAGGGAAATTAAAATATATGTTCATCCAAACACTTGTACACAAATGTTTACAGCCACATTGTTCGTAATAGCCAAAAAGTAGAAACAGCGCAAATATCCTTTTGTATTGAATGGATAATGGATATATCTGATCAAACGTATGAGAGGCAAAACAAAACTTGGTATAAACATAAAAAAGAACATCATTTGGTAACTAAAATGGGTGCTATGCTAAAACATGCTACAACATAGATAAACCTTAAAAACATTATGCTAAGTGAAAGAAGCTAGTAAAAAACAATCACATATTATATGATCCCATTTATATGAAATATCCTGAATTAACAAATAAATACATACAGTAGTGGTTGGCAGGAGATGAGGGAGGGAATGGAGAGTGACTCCTAATGGAGATGTGGTTTCTTTCTGGAGGGATGAAAATATTCTCAAATTAGTATTAATAATTGCACAACTGAATACAATAAAAAACAATGAATTTACATTTTAAAAGGGCAAATTTCATGGCATATACATTATGTCTCAATAAAGCTGTCATAAAAATAATAGCAGGTGGCAGAAACAAAATTTGAATGCTAACTTTATTACTGTTTGAGTCTGCATCCCAGTGTACATATCATAAGAACTACATAGATTTTACCAGCTTTTAGAGTTATAGTAAGAAAGTCACTGCAGTGTCACCCCCAAATTCTCATGTTGAAATCTAACGTCCAGTGTGATAGTATCTGGTGATGTGCATTTGGGAGGTGGGTAAGTCATGAAAGAGGAGCCTAGTGGTTTTTTTTAAACATTTATTTATTTTTGAGAGACAGAGCATAAATGGGTGTTGAGCAGAAAGAGAGGGAGACACAGATTCCAAAGCAGTCTCCAAACTCTGAAATGTCAGTACAGAGCCTGATGCAGGGCTCAAACTCATGGACCAAACCGTGAGATCATGACCTGAGCCAAAGTTGGACACTTAACTGCCTGACCCACCCAAGCACCCTAGCCTAATGTCTTTATAAAAGAACTCTGTTGCACCTTCCACCATGTGAGGACACAGCATAAAAGGTACCATCTATATTGGGGGGCCTGGGTGGCTTAGTCGGTTAAGCATCTGACTTTCGCTTAGGTCATGATATCGCGGTTCGTGGGTTCGAGCCCCGCATCGGGCTCTGTGCTGACTGCCAGCTCAGAGCCTGGAGCCTGTTTCATTCTGTGACTCTCTCTCTCTCTGACCCTCCCCTGCTCACGCGGTCTCTCTCTCTCTCCTAGAAATAAATAAAACATTAAAAAAAAAAGTACCGTCTATAAACCAGGTGTGGGTACTCTCCAGATAACAAACCTACCAGTGCCTTGATCTTGTACTTCCCAGTCTCCAGAACTATGAGAAGCTTCTTTTGTTCATGAGCCACTCTGTTTATGGTATTTTATTACAGTAGCTTTAATGGACTAAGGCAATCATTATACACCTCTTTGCAGATGGTGTTTCCATTCTACCTTAGGGTTTTCCAGACTCTAGAGATGTCCCCAAGCAGCATCTCATTTTTATTCTTCCCAAAGTCTTGTGAAATGAAGTCTCGTGATCTCTATTACTCTGTATAATAGATGAGGAATCCTTGGGTCAGGGAATCACAATGTATGTGACCAAATTCATAAATTTAAGAACAGTCAGATTTTTGAGAAAAGTTTAAGTTCTCTCTGCCACACTCACTTGACTCCCCTATACTTCTGCAGCTGTGGTCAAAGAACTCATGTAGAGAAATAGTATCCCTTCTCAATACCACCCTTCATGCTTCATCTTTCAGCTTTTGTACCCAGGGATTTCATCAGAGCTGTTAGGTCTCTGAAAGTTAGTACTGGGTGTTTATAACTTTGGAACACCTCATCTGAAAGACCTAAAGTTATAGATAAATGCCTTAGTTGCCCATCCTTTAAAGGAGAGTTTTGGGGCATAGGTTTACATGGTTTGTCAGAACATCCTGGAAAAGACCCAGTTGTCCCTCACAGTACTCAGTTTAATAATTAAATTGTAATTTGTGTTCGTTTTTAGCTTTAATTTCAGGTATTTAACGGGTATATTAGTATATATTGCAAAATCGTCATCACAAAAGTCTCTTTAACATCCATCACCACACAGTTACATTTTTCTCCTTGTGGTCAGAACTCTTAAGATTTACTGGTTTAACAACTTTCAAATATACAATAGAGCATTAAGTATAGTCATTATGCTCTATATTACACCCCCATGACCTATTTATTTTAAAACTAGAAGTCTGTATTTTTTGACCACTCTCCCCCATTTCTCCTACCTTCTATCCTGTGCCTCTGGCAACCAAATCTGTTCTATGTATTTAAAAATTTATTTTTTCCTAGATTCCACATATCAGTGGATTCCCACATATCAGTGGGATCATATGGTTTGTCTTTTTATATCTGATTTATTTCATTTTGCATAATGCCCTCAATGTCCATCCATGTTGTTGCAAATGGCAACATCTCCTTCTTTCTGTGGCAGAATAATATTCCATTGTATCTATATACATCTTTATCCATAATTCCATTGATGAGCACTTACATTTTCTTCCATGACTTGATCATTGTAACTAGTGCTGTAATGAACATATGCAGGTGCATATGTCTTTTTGAGTTTGGTGTTTTCATTCTGTTCAGATAAATATCCAGAGGTGGAATTCCTGGATCATATGGTAGTTCTATTTTTAATTTTTGGAGAAACTCCAAACTGTTTTTTTTTCTCACCAAGAGTGTATGAGGGTTCCCTTTTCTCCACATCCTTATCAATACTGGGAATTTCTTCTATTTTTTGATACTAGTCATTCTGACAGGTATAGAGGAATATTTCATTGTGGTGTTTGATTTACATTTTCCTGATGATTAGTGATTGAACACCTTTTCAGGTGCCCATTGACCATCTGTAGGTAGTCTTTGGAAACATGTCTATTCAGACCATCTGGCCATCTTTTCATTGGTTTGTTTGTTTGGTTGTTGTTGTTGGTTTGTTTGTTGTTCATTGTTTTTCTTTCTTCCTTTTTTTTTTTTTTGCTATTGATTTGTATGAATTTTATACATTTTGGTTATTAACCCCTTATCAGATTATGATTTGCAAATATTTTCTCCTATCCATAGGTTGTCTTTTTATTTATTTTTTGATGGTTTCCTTTGATGTGCAGAAGGTTTCTAATTTGATGTAGTCCTACTTGTTTATTTTTACTTTTATTGTCTTTGTTATTGGTGTTAAATCCAAAAGGCCACAACTGATATCAAGGAGGTTACCTCCTATGTTTTTTTTAATAGAGTTTTTATAGTCTCAGGTCTTACAGTCAAGCCTTTAATCCATTTTGAGTTAATTTTTGTCTATGGTATAAGATATGGGTTCAGTTTCATTCTTTTGCACGTGGGAGTCCAGTTTTCCCAACAGCATTTATTAAAGAGACTATCCATTTCCATGGGGGTATTCTTGATTCTTTGATCATAAATAAATTCACCACATATGTGTGGGTTTATTCTGTACTCTATATTCTGTTCCAAAGACCCATGTATCTGTTTTTATGCCAGTACCATACCTTTTTTTTGTCACTATAGCTTTGTATATAGCTTAAATTTATGATTCATGATACCTCTAGCCGTTTTCTTTTCAAGATTGCTTTGTTATTTGGGGTCTTTTGTGGTTCCATACAAATTTTGGAATTGCTCTATTTCTGTAAAAATGTCATTGGGATTTTGATAAATATTGCATTGAATCTATAGATTTTAGTAGTATGGACATTTTAACAATATTCTTATCCATGAAAATGGACTATCCATTTATATGTCTTCTTCAATTTCTTTCATCAATGTCTTATAGGTTTCAGTGTAAGCTGTTTCACCTCCTTGGTTAAATTTATTCCTAGGTATTTTATTCTCTTTAATGCAAATATTAATAAAATCTGTTTTCAAATTTACCTTTCTAATGTATCTATACACTAATAATGATCAATCATTATTAGTGTATAGATACACAACAGATTTCTGTATATTGCTTTTGTATCCTGCCTCTACTTAATTTGTTTATCAGTTGTAACAGTTTTTTTGGTGGAATATTTAGGATTTTTTATATGTAATATCATGTATCCAACAAAAATTGATAGCTTTGCTTCTTTCTTTTTAATTTGGATGACACTTATTATGTTTTCTTATTATGCCTAATTCTCTGGTGAGGACCTCCAGTACTCTGTTGAGTAAGAGTGGTCAGAGTGGGTGTCCTTCTGTTTTTGTTTTGTTTTGTTCTGTTTTTGTTTTGGCTGATCTTAAAGGAAACACTTTCAGTTGTTCACCTTTTAGTATGATGTTAACCGTGGGTGTGTCATATATGGTTTTGTTATGTTGAAGTATGATCTGTCAACAAAGTACCACTTTGTTGAGAGTTTATATTGCATGCGGATATTAAATTTTATTGAATGCCTTTTCTGCATTCATTGAAATGATCATAATGATTTTTGTCTTTTATTTTTGCAATATGATCTATAACACTGACTGATTTGTTGATGTTGAATATATTGCTTTTTCTTCGTTCCATGTTTCATTTTTTCTGCTCCCTCATCTCTACTCTAGTTTTCTAGAACAAACTGAAAATGGCCTTATGTATTCAAGTCACTTTTTCAGGGTCTTCTTTCTTCTGTGAAACAAACTAAGGCAGTCACAAATATGGGTAATTTGGACCAATCAAGCTGCCTTCTTGAAATACATATTGGTAACATTATAAAAACAAAAAAATTTGCTTTGTTTTTAGCTCCATCTTCCTTCCCATATCTATCATTCTAATATTTGTGTGGCCTGACCTGAATTATTGTTTTACATATCTTTGCATATATATTACTTTGGTAGCAGCTAAAAATAGATTTATGATAATATTTTCCTCCAAAACTTTTCCTATTAAGAAATAGTCTCTGCACACGATATAGAACTTTTATTGCCCTTTAAATTCATCATATATGAATGAACATCTCTATAAGTTGAAGAATACATCTAATTAGGAAGCCCACCTAGTTACTTATCCAAGTATCTAAAAGTGTGTCTGAATTGGCCAGAAATAGAAAAACAGAAGAGAAGAAAAGCACATTTTTGTTTAAGAAAACTGTTTTTGTTTTGAGAACTCATAAATTTTTAAACTAATGCATTTATATTCAAGATAACTCAAGATAACTGTACAATAATTATCTGTTTTGACTTCAGAAATTGACTGCATTATGAACACTTTCATTGAAAGGTGAATACAAGAGTACCCAGAGGCCTTTTCAATGGAGCTACAATTAGATGAAACTATATTATTCTTTAGCATGCTGTGTTTCCCATTAGTTGGTGATCAAAAGAAAAACTCCAAAGAAGATCAGTAGGATGCAAGATTGATTACAGACTGATTCAGCAGTGTAATCACTAGCTAGTGCAATCTCAGCATGAATGGAGTCCCCAGAGAGCTAGTTGCTATCTGATAGCTCCACAGAGAGGAGAAATCAAATGACTTCTAGAATGTAGATTGGTTTGGATTGCATTAAACAGGAAAGGATTATATCTCACACTGTCATCCATCCTGGCATCCAAGAACAGTGCATCTGAAACATCTCATTTCCATGGAAGGTATACATCAACTTTGCTGCATAGCCTGATTCAGCAACTCCTGGGAAAAAAGGAAACTGCACAATTGCTGTGTGAAAACAGCTGCAATTAATTATGGTGCGCTTTTGGTACTTCTTGCCAAGGACATAGGACTAATTTTTCATTATTATTCAATTTACATCCCTTATGTTGATCATTCTCCCTTAACATTATAAATCCAAGACATAGCATTTCTTGTCTGTAATAATTATTGCAATCACTACTGAAGGGCAATGGGAATAAGGGAAGAAATGATAAAAGTGAAGGGTAAATTTTTGGGATCTAGTTCTAGTTTTGCTAAAAATCTGTCTACGTAACTTAAACTAAGTTATTTTATTAAATTATTTCAGTAGTCCCATCTAAAAATAAAATAATCATATATGAAATTCCTGAAAGCAGAAGGTCTCAGTTTTATAATTTTTATTTAAAAATTTTAACTATGATTCTGTGAATAGGTACACATAAATTTCAAATAGAATGTAAACATTTTAAAAACACTGCTGAGACTAAATAACTGTAGTGAATAATTCACATTTGTATTCCAAACCCCTCTTGTCCATTGATTAAATAACTTAAGCAGTTTAGTATAAAGGACAGATTAACAAAACACTTCTGGAAAATAATCACGTAACACCACTGTAACATCAAGTTTGTGTTGGTCGATCTCAGGAAAGAATGAGGTAGGATACATCTAGCCCTTTCTTATAAAAAGACCCAGAGGAAAAAGCAATGCATAGAAAAATCCTAGTATTTCTTGATTCTCCTTGGCATCATCCCAGATCAAAAAGAGAACCAGAGGGAGGCTGGTAAGAGCATATTGACAACGTATCAGAAGATCTTTCTTGGATACAATGGCAACAAATTGAACCTGGCAAATTGTCTAGCAGGAGAGATGGTTTCAGTTTCACTAAGAAAGACCCTTTATAGCAACTAACAAATGGCAATCAGTGTTATTCTAGGAAATCTTCCATTGAACTACTGTCTCTAAAGAGAAATTTAGAACTGTTTACATGGTTTTTATATCTGGGTTCCACACTTATTCTCATTCTGTAATACATCTTCAGTGGCTTATATTTGAAATTCAAATTTTTATTTTTTCCTTGTACCTCTTTTCATTAACATTCATCAACATTCTCAGGACTACTTGGAATTAGAACTTCAAAGTAATTTTTGATGCCTTTGTCCTTTCTAAGGTCATACTGAGATCCAATATATTTCCTTAGTTGTGTGTTTCTATTGCTATTCCTCTAGCCCTTCATCACCATATTTGACTTGAAGCACAGTAATAGCTTTCTAACTGATGTTTTGTTTTAAACAGCAATTCCTGCCAATCCATCTGGCATAGCACTGCCAAATTAATCTTGCTAAAATGTAGATTCCATTTTTCCATTCTATTCTTCAACTTTTTTCAGAGTCTCCATTGAGTGCAGGCTAAAACCACTCTCCCCCCCACCCCGATTGGTATTGAAATCAATGTAAAATCTAGTCTTGCTAACCTTACACTCATTCCCTATTTGTAATAGATGGTCACTTGTGATTGTCTTGATTTTGTCACTTCTCAGAGAAACGGGCTAGGATTTCACTTCAAACCAGACCCATATAAACATGTATTCAATGTACCATAGGATTTGCAAATTGTTTGGGTTTAGTGATATTGTGTACTACCTAAACTAAACGACATCAATTATTAAGTATAAGCCTACATGCGTTTCCTACTCTTTATTCAAGGTTACTCGAAAGTTGTAGAAATTTTTCTTGCAGAATTTTTTTTATCTGTTTGTGAGCTTAAGTGAAAGATACTTTGTACTGTAAATTATTTATATAACATTTAAAACAGTAAAACACAAGGAGTTGCCATTAACCAGATTTCTGTTGATATGTACAGTGGATTTCATATGTAGTAGACATCAAAAGATACAGCCCCATTAGAATACACCCAAGCATGCACACACATGCACACACGTGCATGCACGCATGCACACACACACACACACACACACACACACACACACACTTGTCCTCTAGCAGAAGCAAATAATTAAAAATTTGTAGATGTTGAAATAATTATTTTAGCAGTACAGATCAGTGGAAGAAAATAATTTCCCATTCAACGAATTGATATACTTTGGAAAAATTTGAACATTAAGCCAAATAATTATGTTTACAGAAATATAAAAATGCCTGCAATTAGCAGCTCTAAACACTCCATGTTTCATGGGTTTCACTTTGGAAAATTACAGTTTTTCCCTAGTTAACATTTGATTAGGGGTGTCTAACCTCTAGGGCCAATATTTCTCAAGTGAATCATATTTGTTGTCCAGGGTAAACCTCTAGAGATTCTGATAATCAGCAAACTGATGCTTATTTTTTTAATACTATTTATTGTCAAATTAGCTTACATACAACATCCAGCGCTCATCCCAACAAGTGACCTCCTCCATGCCCATCACTCATTTTCCCTCTCATCCCCACCCCATCCACCCTCAGCTTGTTTTCTGTATTTAAGTCTCTTGTGGAGCAAACCAATGTTTAAAAAAAAATCTCAAATGACTTAAATGAACAATCAGGGTTGAGAATCATTTTCTATAAGAGTCAATCGTTTGCCTGCCTGCCTGACTTCTTCCCTCCCTTCCTCCCTCCCTTCCTTTCTTCATATATTTTTTACAATATCGTTTTTCTGTCTTGAATCCCTTATTTATTTTACCTGGCACTTATTTTTTTTCCAGTTTTGTTGAGATAAAATTGCCATATAGCACTGTGTGAGTTTTAGGTGTACTGCATGCTAGTTTGATACACTTACATATTGCTAAATAATTACCACACTAATGTTAGCTAGCATCTTTGTTATGTCACATAATTAGCATTTCTTTTTTGTTGTAAGAACATTTAGGATCTACTTTCTTAACAGCTTTCAAATATATAATACTTATTGCTAACTGTAATTACAATATTTCACATTAAATCCTCACAGGCTTATTCATCTTCTAACTGGAAATGTGTACTCTTTGGTCAACATCTCTCCCTGATTTTCCTATCTCACAGCCTCTGGCAACCAGCATTCTACTCTCTGTTTCTCTGAGTGTGGCTTTTTTAGATTCCATTTGTAAATGATACCATACAGTATATGTCATTCTCTGATGTATTTCATTTAGCATAATGCCCTCAAGCTCCATCCATGTTATCACTATTGATAGGAATTTATTTCTTTCTCATGGCTGAGTAACATTCCATTGTGTGTGTGTGTGTGTCTGTGTATTTTGCATCTTTTTTATTTATTAGCTGATGGAAAGTTAGGTAGCTTCCATAGCTTGACCATTGTGAAAATGCTAAAAAAAAGAAAACATGGGCGTAATATACAGTTGACCCTTGAAAAACGTGAGGGTTAAGGCACCACCGCCCCCCATACAGTCGCAAATCAGTGTATAACTTTGGAGTCCTCAAACGCTTAACTACAAATAGTCTTAACCAATAACATAGCTTTACCAATAACATAAATAGTTGATTAGCACACATTTTTGTGTGTTATATGTACTGTGTATTGTATTACAATAAAGTAAACTAGAGAAAAGAAAATGTTAAGAAAGTCATAAGGAAGACAAAATACATTATAGTACTGAACTATATTTATATATAAAGTCGATGTATAATAGGGACCCACACAGTTCAAACCTATGTTGTTCAAGAGTGAACTGTATTTCTTCAATGTACTAGTTTTATTTCCTTTGAGTATATAACTAGAAGTGGGACTAACGGATCATATACTAGTTTTGTTTTTAATGTTTTGGTGAACTTGCATATTGTTTTCCACAGTGGTTGCATCAATTTACTTTCTCACCAACAAAGCACAAGGATTCCCTTTTTCTTGTGGAAGTGTTCTTCACATCTTTGACAACACTTTTTGTGTGTGTGTGTGTCTTTTTGATGATAGTCATTCTAACAGATATGAGGTAATATCTCTTTGTGGTTTTCATTTTCATTTCCATGATGATTAATGATGTTGAGCATCTTTTCGTTCACCTGTTGGCCATTTATAGATTTTTGGAAAATGTCTATTCAATTCCTCAGCCCATTTTTTAAACTACATTATTTGGTGTTGTTGGTGGTGAGTTTTGTGAGTTCTTGATATATTTTGTATATTAATCTCTTAGAAGATACATGGCTTGCAAATATTTTCTCCTGTCCTGTAGTTTTTTTTCTTTTTGTTGATTGTTTCTTTTGTTGTCCAGAAACTTTTCAGTTTGATGTAGTTCCTTTCAGTTATTGATATTTTGTTTTTATTCCTTGTGCTTTTGGTGCCATATTCAAAAGATTGTTGCCAAGACCAAACTCAAGGAGCTGTTTCCTATATTTTTTTCTAGTAGTTTTATGTTGCAAGCTTTACCTTGAATTGTTTAATTCATTTTGAGTTAGTATTTTCTGAATGGTCTATGACAGGCATTCAGTTTTATTTTTCTTTAGTGGTTATCCAGATTTCGTATCAGCACTTACTGTAAAGACTATCCTTCTCGCATTGAAGATACTTGGCTTTCTTGTCAAATATTAGTTGACAGTATATTTGAGGGTTTATTTCTGGGCTTGCTCTTCCATGTCTGTGTCTGTTTTTATGCCAGTACTTTGCCATCTTGATTACTATAACTTTGAAGTAGGGCTTGAAATCAGAAAGTGTGATGCCTCAGGTTTGTTTGTCTTTTTTTCATTCTCAAGATTGCTTTGGCTATTCTGGTTCTTTTGTGATTCATACGGATTCTAGAGTTGTTTTCTTTTTTCTTTTTCTATGACAAATACCATTGGAATTTTGATAGGGCTTGCACTGAGTCTATAGATAGCTTTGAAAAGTATGGACATTTTATCAATAGTAATTCTTTTAATCCATGAACACGGGATTCTTTTCCATTTGTATTGTCTTCAATTTGTTTTATAAAAATCTTATAGATTTGTGTATACAGATCTTTCACTTCCTTGGTTAAATGTATTCTTAAGTATTTTATTGTGTGTGTGTGTGTTTTTTTTCTATTTTCTTACCCATTTGACTCAAGGGTATGTTGTTTAATTTGTACATACTTATAAATTTTCTAGCTTTCTTCCTATTACTCATTTCTAGTTTCATACCACTGTGATCAGAAAAGGTACTTAGTATGATTTCAATTTTATTAAATTTGTCAAGTCTTGTTTTATGGCCTATCATGTAATTTGTCCTGGAGAAAAAACATTCTGTTTGCATTTGAGGAGAAGGTATATCTTGCTGCTTTGGGGTGGAATGTTCTATATGTATATAATGTATGTTTTTTATATATACATATTTTATATATACATATATATTATATACATAATATAACATATATTATATACATATAAGGTCCATTTTGTCTAAAGTATGGTTCAAATTCAACATTTACCCATTTATCTTCTGTGTGGGTTATCTATCCATTGCTGAGAGTAGGGTAGTGAATGACCATATTATTATGTCATTTATTTCTCTCTTTAGATCTATTGGTATTTGTTTAATATATTTAGTTGTTCCAACCAAATATATTGAGTGTGTGTATATTTATGATTGTTATTTTTTCTTGATGAATTGACCCCTTTATCAAAATATAATAACCTTCATTATCTCTTATTACTGGCTTTGGCTTAAAGTGCATTTTGTGTGATATAAGTGTAGCTACTCCAGAACCCTTTTGGCTTCTACTTACATGGGATACCTTTTCCACCCTTAGACTTTGCACCTATGTGTGTCTTCAAAGCTGAAGTGAGTCTCGGGTAGATAGCATATTAGCATATAGTTGGTAGAGTTGGATATTTTCTTTTATCCATTTATTTGCCTTTGAATTGGAGAATTCTATCATTTATATTTAAGATAGTTATTGATTGGTAAGGATTTACTAATGCCATTTTGTAATTGTTTCCTGTTTACTATAGTTTCTTTGTTTCTTTTCACTCTCCTCATGCCTTCCTTTGTGAACTGATGACTTTCTTAATGATATGCTTTATTTCTCTCTTCTTTCTCTTCTGTGAATATACTATAGGTTTTTGCTTTGGTAACACATAAAACCGTGTTAGCATTCATATAAGCTACAGTGGGCCTTGGACATAGTGAATACTCAATCTAATTTCTATTTTATTCACCAATTAGCTTTTGTTTCTTATTAAGTTTATAGATAAATCATTTTGAGAATAATTTTTAAGTGAATCCACTTTATCCAATTGGAATATGATAGGCATTATATAAGGTAAGATCTTAAAGGAGAAATGACTCTAAAAAAATGCATTAGTATATCCCTCAAACCTTACTTCAGTAAGGACTGTGTTTATATGCATTGTATCGAACACCTGATAGAATGTCTTAGCTAATTAGTTGTTCATTTTTTTCATGATCTGTAATGAGATATTCAGAGATAAGCATTTTATGAATAGTGGGGCAGAGATACAATGACATTAAGAACCAAATATTTTAAATTCTCACTTGGACGTATTAATATCTTAAGGATATATCTATCCTTTTGGTTTTAAGATGACTGCAGGGTCCATCAGTCACTGTATCTGTTTTCCAACCTGAAAAACAAATGGCATACCAAGAAAAATATATGGCTTAAAATAAGGAAAGCACAACTTCTTCTATGAGTCATTTAATTGATCATCACTGGCTGCAAAGGAATAGAACTGATAACTGGGTCCAATTCTAATTCATGCCACATCAAGCGTTCTAATGGTAATTAAAGAGGGAAGTATAATTTTTGAAGAAGCAAATAGCAGAATCCTGCACAAATATATAATTAGTATCAACTGTTTAAAAGTCATGGCTTTGTGTTCTTGGATAAGTATTATTTAATATTCACCCTAAGTAGCAGGTGAATAATTTCATATTATTTAGCTCTTTTAGAAAACTTACGAATGGAGTAGCAGAAGTAAGAGGCATATGGGCATTTAGTTAGTAAATAGTAAAATCTGGATTTGAAATCTAGTCTTCTGAATCTAAAACCTTGGCTATTATACAAAAAAAAATGACTATTATTTTTTCATCTTATGAGAAAATGAAATTGAAGGAGAAATAAAATAGAAAGTTGAATTGTGAAGAAATTCTTTGGCATTGGTGAACAGAATGTTTTTCAACAGCACAAACTTTTGCAAACAACCTTGACATTAATTTGATACAAATGTGAGATATCAAATGATGCCTCCATAGACTAGTATCCCAAAGGCAATATAAAATCTTTGTCCATTAGGTTCAACTCCAGTGTTCTGCAAAAATTTTACCCCTAAAGTAGATTCCAATAAACAAGAATAATTTAGTCAGCAGGGACAATGTAACACTGATGCTGCCACCATCCTTCAAAACTATGCACAATTGCACATTATTATTTTCCTGTATCCAGCTTTCAACATAAGTCTTAAAAGCCTGTATGTCAGCATAATGTAAGCACTGCATCACTAGTCTAGTTGCAAATTTTCTTCATAGGGAAATAAATGGTGTTCATCTTTCCTGCTGTTTCTGACCCTTTGGTGCTTGACCTTTATATTGCATTTTGTTCTAAAGAAGATTCAGACCTTGAAAGGGTGTGTATATTTGATAATAGTGGACCAAGTTAATGTTGTCCTTTCCCCCCTTAATCATAATTTTAAATCAAATGAACATAGTATTTTATTTCATGATTATGCTTTGGGCTGTATCTTATGTTTTGTGGTTTATATAAATTTAATTTTAAGGAATTATGTTAATTTCTTTGTCTTTTGATAAACTACAAGTAGAGTTTTATTCCATTTTTTAACTTTGTTCTATTTGGCACCTTTAACATTTTACTTAATGTTTCAGTTGTCTTTACAGGGGTGCCTGAATGGCTCAGTTGGTTAAGCATCTGACTCTTGATTTCTACTCAGGTCATGATCTCATAGGTTCATGGTATTGAGCCCTGCATCAGGCTCTGTGCTGAACCTACTTGAGATTCTCACTTTCTGCCCCTCCCCCACTCTTTCTCTCTCTTTCACACACTCTCTCTCAAAGTAGATAAGTAAACAATTAAAATAGATAAATAAATGAATTTATGAATGAATGAATGAATAAATAAATAAATTCTCCTTAGAGACTATATTTTTTGTTACTTTATCTATACTTCTAATGCATAATTTCTACTTTTACTTTCTGGTTTTCCTGCTTTAATACAGATATTTTTCTTTGTATAACATTTTGCCTGTTGAACTTATGCTATGATTTAGTGGAAAGAATACAAATCAGGAGACAGGAAATCTGGATTAATATTACAGTGCCATTTAGTTGTTGAGTCTCATAAGGGAAAATAACTTAAGGTTTTAGTTTTCTTCTCTGAAATAGGAGGATAATAATGCCAATCCTACCCACTATCTGTAAATGTTTTAAGAATCAAGTGCATATCAAACTCATATATACTAAAAAAAGTATACGTATACAGCATTATTTTAACATTTATATCTTTATCTTATACAATATTTGCCCTACAATCCAAAATCACTCATGAAAATTATACCCCACAATGACAAAGGAAATTTTGTACTTTTTCCAGAATTATTTTAGATGTAACTGATGGTAATAGTTTTTTGTTTTTACTAGTATTTCAATTTAGGCAACATAGCATACTAGAAAATCAATTTGTCTTTTATTGTCCTTGATGAAAATTTTATTCAAATAAAATATATTTAAATCTTATTAGATATAGTTACTGGAATAAAAATATTCCTTCTCCTTGAGGACCTTCTTGGAAGAGATAGAATGAATAATCACAACAATGAGACAATTGCCATAACAAAGGGATAGAGAAAACACAATAGAAATATGGATGGGAGATGATTGATGATGAAGTTAATGCGAAGATAGTGTGAAATTAAAAATAAAGAAGGAGCCATAATCAGAACTGACTAAGTAGAAACTTTCTCCCTTTGTGGCAATTGAGCTTACTTTGGAAAATTTTTTAAGCAAATAGCAGAATTTTGTTTTTTGAGAAATTACTGGAAGTGACTGCATTAATCATCCTTCAGCGTTGTAGAGAACACTGGGCCAAAAGTTGAGGCATCACAAATAAGTTGGTAAATCTGGAGCATATTCAAAGTAGCATCATAAAGATAATTATATTTTTAAAGATAAGCACTAAGGTGAAGCATCAAAAGTTTAAATATGACTATATCGAAATATTTTTATGTATGTACCTAGAATAAATCCCTTTAATGAGTAAGAAAAAAATCCCAAGAACACTGTGAAGCCTGATACATATTGGGATGGTTATTCTATACAATGCTTCCCTGTATTATGTAGCTACTCTTGTCTAATAGCTTCATTAAATAATCTCTTCCTTTTAAAAAAAATATTGACATCCCTGTTTCCTTCACAAAAATTTCAAGAGTGATTGTTCTTTTTAAGTGTACTTTGCAAAATGGACCCAACAGATCAACAATTAAACTTAAATAAGCCCTTGTCAGGACGAGCAAAAGAGTTGGTAATTGAAACTGTGACATGAGTACACCTCTTTTGAATATGAAAAAGCTCCCCACAAATTATTGTTACAACTCCACATAACAAATAAGCAAATCAAATTATGTAGATGTTTGTAAGATTTGCAGTCTTTGATACTTTTTAAAAATAAAATTGAAATTGTATTAGTCATTTGGTGATATCATCTTCCTAGAATGGGAGATATGTTATCGCCTTGTTTTACTTAATAAGCTTAACAAAATTATTTTCTCTTTAGTAGGAAGTCCAAGTCTTAAACAAGAAATACAAAGAACCGAAATTTGGAACTTGCCAAATTTTTCATTGTTTCCCTTTGCTTTATTTTTTAAATTGCTTATATTTCTGAAACACCTGATAACATGTCACATCCAAGAGAATCCTCTCCGCTTAGAATTCCTTCTCCTAATTGATCTCCTGAAATTCTGTTTATCATCTGAAACACTTATGAAAATATTATCTACTCTCTTCATCCATCCCTGTTATTCTTCAGATGGAATTAATCAATGTTCCTTCTGGGATACCTCTGAACTTTGTTCAAGCTTTACAGTAAGAATGACTAGTTGTTTTTAGAGATGCTCAACACTTGAATAATTGACCCTTTATCATCCATGTTAGAATAAATTTATCTTGATATGCCTGTCCTGAGAGCAATAGATACACTTTCAGCTATGCTCTCATTCCTTACTCATGCTCTGCATGGCTGCATCTCTTGGCCAGTCCTTGGTATGTCCCCATATTCAGAAGCATGGGGTAAGTAGCCATGAGTTTTATCCATACAATTTCCCAAGAAACTGAGAATTTTTTCTTACCTTCTATAACATTTCTTCTTCCATTTATTATGCTCTTATTATGTTTTCAATCATGCATTTCACTTATCTATCCTCCTTAGCTACAAAAATACAATGTGATTTAACTCAAAACTATCACCTTCGTATCATTTACCTCTCAAACTACCGCTCTACTTCTTACTAGTCATCAATTAGAAAACACCTACAAGAAAAGCCTCAGTTAAATTATTTAAAAAAATATTCATGGCTCATTGTATCAATCCAGATAATGGAATCCTATTCCTTAAAGTAACACTGAGACAATAGCTAATATACCTGCAATCTTTGGATTGTGTGGCTCCTCATGTCCACAGCAGAAGTAGAAGTCATAGAGTGGATTTCGGTAGTAATTAAATATGTTAGCCAATGTATGATATCTTATTCATTTTTCACATTTTGTTATTCAACATTAGTCACTTGATATCACCCATCCGTTACAGAGAAGGGTAGGTTTTTGTGTGCTTGGAAGAAGAGGGTGTATGGTGAGCAATACTAGCATCTAAGACATATATTCTTTCTTCTTTTGTTTATATCTGTCTCACTAATAAGTTGTTTATTATTTTATTATTGTTATTATTATTTTACTTCATAACCATTTCAGTCTTATCTCCTTCCCTTTCTATTCGACAAGTTTGATTATTTCTTAAGTGTTCTTTCTTCTATGGTGTTGGATTTTTCTGCTCAACTTTTCCTCTGATCCTTTTCAACTTCTTAACTGGTACTTTCTTTACATTCAAGTATTTAATGTGCATGATTCTCAAGGTTCTTTTCTTACTCCTCTTTTATTCTTTCCTATGAAATATCATCTACTTACATGGTTTTACTATTTCTTTATACATCTTGTTTTTACATATTCAGCTCTATTCTCTTGACCCTTCACCCCACATTTCTTACATTAAATAATTTTAACATAGGTGCCTACCGGGGACTCAGTTATACCCAAACTCAACTCAATTAATTCACACAAACTCTGTTCCCTTTCAGAGTTTCCTTTGCTCTCATTCACATCTTACTGAAGATCTAAAGATGCATCCAAACCATTCTGTAATTGCCCTTGTCACATTTTCACATCCAGGAACCAAGTCCAATATTCAGCTAAGAGCCAGTTATTTATTTCCTACTGTGAGGTATAAAATGATTCTAAATATGTCAAATACGTAAATGAGTAATACATGATATTTGTACTTGAGTGGTTCGTAACCTACTTGTGAAGATAGATTAAATAACTAAAGCATTACAAAATATAGTATGATGTTCCACAGATATGAAATGTAGTTTCTGATAAGAATTCAGTGGTGAGAAAGTTTATTGACTTAACTCCCAAACCACTTTAGAATCTAGTATACTTTTGTGTTGGATCCCTAGGACTGCTGTAACAAAATATCATGGACTAGTTGGTTTAAACAACAGAAATTAATTTTTCCCAGCACCAGAGGCTAGAAGTCCAAGGTGAAGGTGTCAGCTGGTTTTGTTTCTTATGAAGCTTCTCTCTTTGGCTTGTTGATGGTCTCCTTACCCTGTATCCTCACATGGTTTTTCTTCTGAATATATACTCCTTTGGTGTCTCATTGTGTATCCAAATAATGAGGATTTGGATTGGATTGGATTAAGGTTCACCTTAATGGCTTCATTTTTACTGAATCATTTCATAAGGCCTCTATCTCCAGATACAGTCATATTCTGAGATACTGGAGTCAAAAGCTTCAAAATATTAATTTCGGAGGGACAGTTCAGCCCATAGTAAATTCTTTTCAGGCTTTATAAATTTTAGAACTTTTAAGTGATCTTTATATGCTCACATTTCACCTTCCAGAGTGGTCTGTTCATAGTCATACTAAGTAATTGATTGAATGCTTACATATCAGGTATTTATTTTATTTTATTTTTTTTTTTTTGAGAAAGAGGGAGCATAAGCAGGGGAGGAGGAGAGAGAGAATCTTAAGCAGGCTGCATGCTTAGTGCAAAGCTGGACATGGGGCTTTATCTCATGACTGTGAGATCATGACCTGAGCCAAAATCAAGAGTTGGACACTCAATCAACTAAGCTACCCAGGGGCCCCAAAAAGAAATAATCTTATATGGCTGTCTACGTTGGTAACATTAACTTTATATAGCTTTTATTTTACTTAATTATCTTAAAATAAAAATCTGATTTGTTTCACTATAAATATTATCCTTTCAATAGAATTTGTGATTCCCTTCAATAACAAAAAATGATGGCAAAAATAATTTAATCCGAATTTTTCTACTTTATATTCAGGCTGGATGAATGCCACTATCTGAATATCTTTATGCAGATAATTGAAATCCACAGACTTTTTAGACTAAAATCCAGGAAGAGTAGAGATTTTCCAAATGACATAGCTTTGGATTTTAAAACTTATGTAGAGTTTTATTTAGTTTTTGCTGTTTGTGTTATATTTCATGTTGATATACTAAATACATAACATATGGACAATTTTGACATTTTACAATTTCAGAGACTCATTAGTATTATTGAACTTTACAGTTATGTATATATATTCCCTTTTGTAACAATATTTTTAAAATTATTTTTATTGGTAAACTAAAATATAAATATTTCTTGTGAGTAAATTTTAATTATAAGTGATGTTAAGTTATAGTGCTACACTGAAATTTTTTTTGTCATCTAGTTGGATAAGCAGGAAATATGTATCCAATAGTCCCAAGGGCATAACAGTGGAATTAGCATTTAATGAATAGTCAATATATACAAAATACAGTTCCAAATTCTTTACAAATATTATATGGTTAATTTTCCAGCAACAACATGAAATACATGGTGGTGTTATTATTATTACCATTATTATTTATTCTATTTTTTATGTGGGAGCTGAGATTCTTACTGGTCAACAGTTCTGCCTGAACTGTTCATAGTTCAGGTTCATAGTTTGTAAGCTGAAAAACTAAGATTCAGTTCTAGAGTTTACTCTCTTAAGTGCTATGTACTCTATTACAACAAATTCACTTCTGTTTTCACAAAGCTCACTACCTTGTTCACAAGACAGGGTGTGGGAAAGAATTTAACTTAGGGTAAGTTTTAGAACTTTATGATGTGGCCTTATATTGGACATGTTACAACTTGAACAAGGAATCCATAAACTCCGGACCAACGTTTTCTGGCAAAACTGATCAAATACATAGATTCTAAAAAGGAATGCTGATTAGAACCCATCATAACCCAGGACATGTATGACCTATATGATTTTTCATTTCCTTTTTCTTTTAATTCTCTTCCTCAAAACAGTAAGCACAATGCTTTTGTGGCCAACTGAAGAAGAAGAAGAAGAAAAAGAAGACGACGACGATGACGAAGAAGAAGAAGAAGAAGAAGGAGAAGAAGAAGAAGAAGAAAAAGAAGAAGAAGAAGAAGAAGAAGAAGAAGAAAAGATAAAAGAAAAAGACTCTTTTGCTCATATAAAACCCTCCAAACTCTTAATTCTGTAAGGGAAGGGATGAAAGGAAGGAAAGGGGGAATCTCTATTGGTATTAAAACAATATTTCTCAGGGCACCCGAGCAGCTCAGTTGGTTAAGTATCCAACTTTGGCACACGTCATGATCTCTTAGTTCATGAGTTTGAGCCCTGCATCCGACTATCTGATGTCAGCACAGAGTCCTCTTTGGACTTGGTCTCCTTCTCTCTCTCTCTCAAAAATAAATATTAAAATAATAAAAAATTAAAAAACTATATTTCTCTGGATTTGTCATCTTTTGTTATAGATCAAATATTCTGTTTCCCCAAAATTCGTATGTTGAAATCTAATCCCCCATGTGATGGTATTAGGAGACCAGCCTTTGGGAGGTGATTAGGTCATCAGGGCAAAGTCCCAACAAATGGGCTTAGTGTCCTTATAAAAGAGACACCAGAAGCCTCTTCTGCCATGTGAAGATACAGGGGAAATATGATGATATATGAACCAGAAAGTGGGCAAGCTCCCACTAGATATTGAATTTGTTAGCAGCATGATCTTGGATTTTCCAGCCTTCAGAAGTGTGAAAATAAATTTCTGTTGTTTATTAGCCACTCAGCTAGTATAGTGTTTTGTTATCACAGCCTGAATGGACTAAGACATCTACCAATATGTTACTTCCATGACCTTATCTTTCAACATTCACCTGAAAATTATTTCTGAGATTATTCAGAAGTAGTTACCTATGTGTATGGACATTTCCAAAATCAGTAGTTTCAACTGTGGTATGCCATTCACCTTTTCTTTCCTTAGCTAATTAAACTCTGATTCTTTGCCTTGTTGTATCCAATGCCTATTAAGTACTGTGTAGATGCTCAAACCCACTGCAGGTTTGTGTTGCCACTACCACAGGGGCTGATGTGACACACTCACAGCCATGGCACTGGTCTCATCTCTTGATAAAACTAGTTCCATACTGTGTAGGAACTGATGCCCTGGAATGTCTGCACCACAGATATAAACCAGGTTGTGGATTTAATTAATGTTTTATTTTCCCTGATGAAGCAAGAGAGGATCACTTACACATGCTTTCTGGGGTGGCTCACACGACTACACCCCAGCCCAGATAGTGCTGCTTTGTACTCTCAATGTATCACACAGATTTTGTGATGACAGACTTCACTTTTTGCAGAGAGATCTGTTCTTCTGAAGTACAAATCCATGGTGTCTAGGTGGGTGGTCAGCCGCATTCAAAAATTTTCTTCCTTCACACTACAGTATTACCTTCAGAGCAGTCATTGCTACCTTGTGGTTTTCATCCCAGAATGATTTCCTTCTAAGGGAATTCCCCATCTCGTGCAGAATGCATCTTTTGCAATTTATTCCACCAATCTTGCAGACATGATGTGAGACAATGAAATTCTTGGGAAACACAGCTTAGAGTAAAAATTGGAATTTTTATAATCACCTCTTGTCTCATCAGATGATCTGAATGTTTTATTAAAGCATTAATGACGAAGCTACTTAACATTGTTCTTTCCCTTTCTGATTACACCAAAATCCTAAAAAGAAGTTCCCTCTTGGCCGACATCGTAGGCTGACTTCCTTTATCATTTGTTTCTTGCATCCAAATTTAAGATTTGAACAATACTTTAAAGTTTTTCTTTAGGTTTTAAAACTTTGTATTTGCATATTAAACAGTTGTGTATTCCAATAATTAAAATCCTTTGAGCACCAAAAAAAAAAAAAATGACACTATGATTAAACTGCATTTTACAGTCTGCAGAATACCTTGGACCAGCTTGGTTGTGAAAGTATATGTTATTCTTGTTTTTTTGTTTTTTATGGCAGCCACTCTTCTAGAGATTAATAGAATACACTGTGTAAATGTTTGATTGTTTACACATTCAAATTTTAGAAAATCTACGGTTGTCATATAACGTTTCTCTAAATGCTAGCAAAATATGATACCATATTATTATTTAATTGAGCAATAAAGATAACATTTATAGTTTTTTATGTCTCACTTCATATTTTATTAAAAACAGTATTTTGGGTACTATTTCAGCGAAAATCAAAATTTCAGGAAATCCAAGAACAGAGCATATATAGAATTTTCTCTCAGGCTAGTGTAATTGTTAACCAGATAGTGGCTTATATTTAAAACCATAATTCAAACAAATTTAGCACAACATTCCATAACATCCCTCAAAATTAAAATTGTGCACTTCTACCCCGCGGGATAAACCTGCTGATGTTTTGGAGAATGGCTTTAAATCTGTCATTTTTCAGTCCCTCTTCTCTCACATCACATCTTCTTTCCTTCTTACTTGCTGTGTTCCCATTCATCACAGACACCACAGCTGTAACAGCAGCACTATCCTTCACTCTTAAATCAAGGGCTGTCTCTGCCACTGTCATGGTAAGTCTTTGAAACAAGAAAAAGAAAACCCAGAACAGCAGTTGCAATAGCACAAGCATCATAAATGTTCCCCAGGACTCCCATCTCACAATCCATTTTTGCCACATCTAGATACAGAGCCCCTTGCACTACTGACTGACTAGCAAATCATACAGGCACTGTAATTGTGGAATAGATGACAGTCACTCAGCACAGCTTCCAGTTCAAGAAGGAGAGAGACATAGAGCTCGTGGCCTTCTGAACGTAAGTAAATTAGCAACATCCTCTCTAAAATAGATCATATAAACAAGACCATTTGGTAACATTGGTTAGAAAAGGCTTTAATTATTTCAAATCTGACTTTAATATGACGCATGACAGTGATTTTTTCCACAAAGAAAAATATTCTTTCCGAGTCACCATTCCATCACTTAGCATATATGTCATTGATGTCTAGAAGAATTAAGCAAAAGAAGACAAATGATGGAGTCCATCTCTCACTAATAATCTAAGTATTAATTTGCTTATGACTTCTTTCATTTATTCATCCAATATTGATTATATGATAGCCCTAAATATAAAAGCATTTATTGAATATTTGATAAATGAATGAAAAAATCCATACACATATAAATGAAACACATAAAAACTGATGTGATATTTTAAGCTTCTGGAAGCTTAAATTTTTTAGAGGAAATGAGACATATTCATAAACAGCTCTAGGATGAGTTAGAAGGCCAGAGTATCCAAGATGTCTGGTAATAATCAAATTCTTGGGAAACACAGCTTAGAGTAAAAATTGGAATTTTTATTTATTTATTTATATCTGTGAAAAGATATAGATACAGAGATTTGTGATATATATGATATATATTTATATATCTATATGACATATATTTGATATCTATATAATAATACATATCTATATGACATATGTATATGATATATCTATGATTTCTGTTTATATGGCATTGGCAATACATATTGTCAATAACCTTTTATGATCTGTAATTGAACAAAGTGGTATTGTTTTGTTTTTATTTACTATTACAAAGAAGAAAGTGTACCATGGAAAGCTGGAATATCTCAGTAACAGGACAATAGAGAGGACTTACAGGCTGTGGCTGTTATAAGAGATCTGGGGGAGGATTCAAGGAAGTGGACTTGGCTCTAAATTGTAAGCATTCAGAATACAAAGATAATTCTATCATTGCATTTTAATAGATCTTATCTGGAAGGCAGGAGAAATAAAGAAAGTCTATAGCTCTATTAAGAAAAGACACAACACATCACACATATTAACCAGACTAGAGAGATCGTTTGATCATTTTTGTGGTTTGGTAAACATTCTTTTTTTTTACTTTCATAAATCACTAAGGAATAGACATGGTTTTAGTGTTGATACATCTTGATCATACAAAGACAGAAGCACATGATTGACCACATCTCCCAAGTCATGTGTCTGAGGAGACGAATCGGCAAAAGACTAAAGTGCTCATGTGACAGAAAGAACAAGAGACTCAAATCACGGGCATGGCTGGGCTGACTATGCCATGGCTGCTAAGTCAGAGGTCTTTTTCCTCTAGCACAATCCACCAACTGCCCCAGGAGTAGAATGATGGGCCAAGAAGTTAGTCACGACACCTACTGTGGTAGAGCAAGATGCTGGCGATCCAGCAGAAGGTGGCAATGAAAGAAAAAGAAAAAACATACAAAATACAGGCATCACACTACAAACATCTATTCAAAAACACAGTGGTGATGATGATTTAACAAAACAGAAGGTGAGAATGATGTTGACTTTTTTTTTGGCCTACATTTATTGTATCCACCTGGGTTCCTCAGATTCTGAGTGGCACTATAATACTTTGGATAAATACGGACTTTGTATCCATACAACAGAGTTCAACTAATTGCTACATTCTATGTTTCATCATCTGTAAATGAGAATAATGAGGGAAATATCAGGACATTTGTCAGAGATCTTTTATGAGAGTTGAAAATGCATATGCTAGTAATCATTTATCCCTCCCAGGATTTTTATAAATGTTGTAAGTGTTAATACGTATAAAAGACTTAGGATGTGACCTTGCAATTTCAGGACTATGTGATAGTTACCATTATTTTTACTCTTACCATCATCCTCTTCTTAATTATCTTCTGAATTATCATTTTACTAACTCCAGTCTTGGGTGTACGTCATCAGTTTTTCCTTTGGACTGACACCAAAGTAATCATTTAGAAAGGCAATGTGGGTCATATTATGTGCTAGTTTACAATTACCTAGGGAAACTTAATTGACTTCATCAAAATAAAAATGTGTTTATATGGTTTATTAAGTCATTCATGATTTATCTTCCGAATATCTCCTTCTATTCATATCCTATCTCTTGCAACATGCATCTTCTAAGCCAGCCATAGCAAGCTCATTGCTGCCCCTATACCCTCTGTGTTTCATCTTCCCTTCGTGTCCAAGACAGTGCTGTGCTCTGCCTGGAAAGATCTCCCCCTCAGCTGCTGGATCTTCACTCCCCAACTACGATGCTCCTGGAGTATCACTCCTCAGGAAGCCTTCTTACTCCTTTGCTATTTTGGCATAAGTACGTGTACCCTAGACTTATGTAGCATGATTAGCATAAAATTGTGATGCAGTTTATCATACAACACTGTATTGTCCTTTTCATTTGTCTGTACATAATAGATGATTAATGTATATTTAATGATAAAGAATAAGAGGCCAGAATAATATGGAATACAAAAATTACTACCTGATAACTTTGAAGAAGTCAAGTTTTCCAGAACTTCAAAATGTCTTTGAAATTCTCCAAATTTGATGTGAAAAAAAGAGTACAGGTATGTTAGTGGAATGGCATTTTATATCAATTCGGATCTTTTTGGTAATTTTGTGAGCAAGAATATCATATATTGAATAACTTTGGGTACCAGGAACTCTTCATACATTTACATACACATCAGCTTACGACAATGGCATGCTATAATGTTATCTTTATTTTACAAGTGAGAAAACTGAGGCTGACAATATTAAACATGGGGCTGGAATCAAATATAAAGCTTCCGGAGGCCAATGCTTTTGCTTATTTTGTCAACTGTCTCATCTCACAAGAATTCCTGAGTGTTGCTAAACATATGATATTTTCTCAGTTAATCCCAATGCAAACATTATTTAGCTCAAATTAACTAAAGTTTAATGCCTTTACTTATTTATTTTGGCATATTCTTCCAAGGAAAATGAAAGAATTTACCTGTATATAGTAGGAGAAAATAAATATTTTTTTTGTATTTTTTAAAGTTTATTTATTTATTTTGAGAGAGAGAGAGAGAGAGAGCACTCACACACATGCACATGAGTGGGGGAGAGGAAAGGAGAGAGGGAGTGAGAGAGAATCCCAAGCAGGATCTGCAGTATCAGCATAGAACCCTACACAAGGCTCAATCATATGAACCATGAGATCTTGACCTGAACTCAAATCAAGAGTTGGACACTCAACCGACTGAGCCACCCAGGCACCCTAAATATATTTTTAAAAATTAGTAAGAATTTTAAAGAGTAATAAAATTTAATAAAATCAATGTTTTCTGAGCCAGAAATTCTCCAAACCAATTCTTTAATTTGCTACTGAGTGGTTGTATAATTGTGGGAAAGTCACTTAGCTCTCTGGGCCACAGTTTTCTTATTATTAGAAGGATAAGAATAAATGAAAGATATCACAGTGTTTTTTAGCCCTTAGAGTCTATCAACTCTGGCTTGTCACTCACTGTCTTCCACCTTGTAGAGTATTACTTGATCATGCCCATTTTTGCAGAGTTAAATTACCACTTACTGTCTATATTATGGCACCCTAAAATTTCTTTTGAATCCTCAACAGAGAAATAAAATACAATTTATATGTAGTATTCTAATTTATGTGGTCATCTGGGACATATTTCAAAATGCTAAGATAAAGATCGTCCAATTATTTTTTTCCATATTCTGTGTAAAAAGAAATGTGGTTTATCAAGAAAAAGTCTTCAACCACAAGTTGAATTTTGTAACTGTGAAAGGGAATTTTATTTTGTGCATGCATCAGAAAGACGAGCAGGATGTATTTAATTTTCTGATTCTGAATCAATTCAGTAATTATAAGTTGGTGTTTGTTGGAAAAATATTTTTAACTACACAAAACAAAATTTGAATGAAACAATTCACTTGCATTTCAAGTTGGTGCATTATATTTTGTAACTTCACTAACATTAAGACTTTATTAAGCAAGATATAAGATCCTGTACATTTAAAGAGAAATGGAAGCACTGATTTAAAAAAAATTGTACCTATTCAAAGTTATAACTAAATATAGATAAATAGATTGTGGTATATTCCAAATGAATTGTCCTTTTAAGTCTCATTAAAATAGAATTACATTCTTTTGCTCTTTGATCATAACTTGCATACACAGGGCAGATGTTTTCACATTTTTTGTTTTGTTTTGTTTTAGGTTTATTTAACTATTTTGAGAGTGGTAGTGAGGAGCAAAGTGAGTAAGGAGAGAATTCTAAACAAGTTCCATGTTAAGCTTGAAGCCCAATGCAGGGTTCTATCTCTTGACATGTGGGATCATTACCTGAGCTGAAATCAAGAGTGGGATGCCCAACCAGCTGAGCCATCCAGGCGCCCCTCCACATTCTTATTAATAATGTTTTTATGATGTGACAGTAACAAATTCATGCATTTATTTGTGTTTGTAAAAATAACTATGAAGCTTTGTTTCAAAGAATAGGTGTGTACAAATATATATGCACATACATATATACACACATACATGTATAAAACTTATTTGCCTATGTAGAAAACTATGTGATACATGGCTCCTCAGATATTTCGTTAAGCATATCTTATACGCCGATGATATCATAAACATTCATCCATTTGTACATAAGTAAATCTGCCATTCGTTGTCTGAGGTTCAATTTTATGGGATTTCAGACTATGCAGTGAAATGAACAGTGAAATGAACAGTAGGGTGAACCACAAATGAGATTATAACTATGAGCAAGGTCTAGTGCGTCAATTGGGGCAGTTGTTTTCCTGCTTTCCACAATCATGTTAAAGCTTTTTAAAGCTCTATTGTCACATGAAAGGTAAAAAGGTTTACTTAGAAACAGAACTTTTAAAAGAGAGGAAAAAACCAGTAGAAACCTTCTGGAATTCTTTGTTTAACTGCAACAAGTCATTTTTAATCATTTAATGTTAGCATTTACCTTAAAATCTCATCTTGAGTATTAGATATGAGGAATGATGTAAATACATCCAGATTTTTTTACATCTTTTTAAAAGAGAATAAAGCTTCCACTTGAGATATCATAAATTTCTTAATTTTCTTTCCTAATTATCTTGATGACTATTTATTAGGGCTTTTTTGCCAGGGAAAAAATTTTTTTTTTTGTATAGTTGACACACGATATCACATTAGCTTCAGGTGTACAATATAGTGATTCAGCAAGTTTATACATTATGCTATCCTAACCGTAAGCGTAGCTACCATCTGCCACCCACAATGCTATTACAATATCATTGAGTATATCCATTATGCTGTGCCTTTTACTCTATCATAGAACTTCATCATAAATTCTCTCTGCCTCAATGTCTGTATCCAGAAAATGGGGAGACCCCTCATTACTGTAATGATGCATTACAAGGATTACATGAGAAAATCATGCAAAGATCTAAAATAGTGGGCTCCTTAAAAGCAGTGAGAATAATGGAATCCTAAGAGATTAGTGATCAAGTGGCAGTTTTTCACCATTAGAAGCAAGAGGTTATGGGATTACTATGATGAGTGGATAAGTAGGAGGAAGAGCTAAGAAGGTTGATCACAGAGAGGCATGGAGATCGTTAATAAAAAGTGGTATACTTAGGCCAGCAAAAAATAGTATTACTCCATGTACACAATAAAAATAAATTGAGAATGTATCTTTAAAATCAATTGAGTGAAAGTGAGGCCAGGTCCCCAGGAAGAAATACTCAGCAGTCACAGCAGGGCTTTGTGACAGTGGTTCCCCTAAACCTTCCCCAAATGGTCAGATGCTATTTATGTAGCTAACAATAAGGTATGGGGAGGGGAATACCTAGATAACTGTTTTGCATTTAAAACATGGATTTTAAAAATTGTGGTGAAATACACATAACATAAAATTGATCATTTTGACTATTTTGGGGCATACAGTTAGTTCAGTGGCAAGAAGTACATTCAGCAGTGGTCACTGTCCATCTCCAGAACCTTTTTATCTTTTCAAATTCTGAATGTATTCAACACTAATTTCCCATCATCCCCTCTCCCTAATCCCAGGAAACCACCATGATACTCTATGTCTTTACAACCCTAACTTGCCTAGACACCTCAGAGAAGTGAAATCATAAAAACACTTGTCTTTCCGTGTCTGGCTTTTTTCACTTTGGATAATGTCTTTGAGGTTTATCCATGTTGTAGCATGTGTCAGAATTTAATTCCCTTAAAGGCTGAATAACAGTGTATTGTATTTCAGAGAATTATATATATTGTATGTCAGAGAATTATTTTAAAAAAATGAGACATATCCCTGGTATAATGTTGGGCTCTGGTAGAAATGGAATTTTTCCTTGTGACAAAAACAGACTACGTGATAAAAACTAAATACCAGCAGTAACTCATGAGATGATGGAAGTAGTGCATTCGTGTTTAGGCATGAACAGTCCAAAGGGCACACATAAGCTTCATTGCAAATCATCCTAAACTTTGATGTTGCCATCACTGTTGCAACTCTGCTTAAATCTATGGTTGCATGGAGTTATTAACAGTCTATTGAAGGGGGAAAGAGGTAAGTGTTGGTCTAGATATGAGTCAACTAGGTAAACTGGGAAAGTAAAAAAATGGACTCTGGTTGCACTAAAATTATATTCAGAGGTGGTCCTGAAAGAGAATGGTGAATAGACATCCTGCCAAATGCCAGACTATCAACTGACACACCTAGGGATCTTCTGAGTGTAAAGGAAGTGGCCTGAAATGACTATATATCATTTCATAGGCAGTGATGTATGGCTTGGCTGGTTGTTGAGCACCCAGGAAGGACAAAGTTAGAAGGTCCAAGAAAAAGGAATCTGGAGCAAGACACATGTGGATAACCTACAGAAAAAGGTACATCTTGTTTGAAAACATTAACCACAGAAGTACCAGAGGACAAAAAATAATTTAATGAGTTGACATTTAGTGGTTATGTCATTGACCACCCAGGGCCAGCACAAGTTAGTAAGAAGAGAATAGCTGTGGTGTCAGAGACAGAGGTATTCCTGAACCTAACAACATACATATCAACATAGATTGATTTAGGTATTGTCCCAACCTGATATTTAAACTGTCATATGCGTCTATACATATATTAAGGCTTGATGAGGTACCATTCCTTCTGGAGACTATCCAGATACTTGGTTGCACAATGATAATGCTGACTCATAATCAGGAATGCTTATGCCATTAACCATTAGAGGAAGTAGCAATTTGTCTTGATTGTTACTCAATACATCCTCCAGGTGTGAGTTTTCTTTACGGTCTTCAGGGCCTCAGCTGTCACTATTATCTGAAGATTTATAGGGTATTTGCATGACGTTGTATTTGATCAGATGAGTCATTTTACAGTAAAGGAGGTATTTCATGGGATCTACTGATCATGTCACTCACTGCACTCCCCAGAAATTTTCAGTCTGAGAGAATGATGGAATGGCATTTTAAAAGAATAGCTGAGGCACCAACTTGATGATATTGTGTGAATATAGAGTACTGTCCTTTAAGACAAATTAAATTGATAACCATTATATGATGATATGTTTCCAAAGGGTAGAATAGATCCAGGGACCCAAGGGTAGGTGTAGGAGGGATGAGGCTTACTACTACTCCTTGTACTCCCTTGGGAAAGTGTGCTTCTTGTCTCCACAACTCAGGGTTCTGCTGATGTACATGTCAGGTCCCCAGAAGTTAAGTTTCCACCAGGGGTCACAAGCTGCCACTTTGTCATTTTGCACTCTGTTTTCACCAAGACCAGCATGGCTGGGATAACTGATCCAGATCATCAGGATAAGTGTAGTCTAAGATTACACACTGAGGGGAGAACGTAATACCTTTGGCACCAAGGTGATTACTGGGACATCTCTTTGTCTTCTCTGGTTAATTTTGATGGCAAATCAACAACCGTATCAGTTATCTTCCAAGGATGTGGTGAGCTATATTGAAACAATGCAGCAATGAAAGTCTAGTTCACCATGCCAGATAAGCCACTTAGTCCAATTGAGGTGTTTGTTGAGAGTGAGAGAAAACTAGAATGATTATAAATGGTCAATAAAACAGAAAAATGATAGGTTTCATATGTGGTCCTGAGACCAGCTGCAAAGGTAAAGGTTGTGATTCCATTTATTTATCAATAGATGAATTAAGTTACTCTAGGAAAACACAAAGGACTTAGTGGAGCTGTCCTCAGATGGCATAAACCATCACAGAAAGAAGTCAATCCAGTTGGTGCCAGGGTATACTCTGTGCAAGCAACAATGCACTGCCCAGATTCCCCTTCAGCAGAGGCAAATGTTCTCCATCTACTGGGAGTGTTGCCTGCTGACTGAGCAATGAATTTATTCCTAGTCATGTTCCTCAGCTGAAGGTAGATTTCTTCCCCAAAATAATAGCTCCTTCTTTGGGGCAGTGTGCATCAGGTGACTCTTATAGCACAAAATCCAAACCTCTTGTCTCAATCTGGAACTTCTCTGAAAGGTTATCCCAGTTCATAGCTTTCCCACGGGATCGGTTTAGGCTTTGGCTGAAGTGTTAATGCACCTTAACTTCTACCCAATTTTACTGCTTTTTCTTGTCTTAGTTTTCTTTCTTTCTTTTTTGTTGTTGTTGTTTTGTTTTGTTCTTTGTTGTTGCTGTTTTTTTCTCTAGTAAAATCCCTGCCTGCAATTTCCTGGGGGATCTATCTCAAGACATCTACTACTGAGTGACTTACCATTTAGTGGACAAGATGGACAAGCAAACATTTCACCAAAATATTAATTGGAAAAATACAGTGTACAGAGCTCTAGAACAGTAATCTAAGCTTATTACTAAAGGCCCAAAGAGTCCGGGGAGCAAGTACATTACCTCCTCTACATGGGAATCAGAGAGGGAGGTCATTGAAAGCTTGACATTTGGTATTGCTAATCTAGCTCCTATTTATAAAATGGATGTCAGTATCTGGAGGTCTAAAGAGAGCCCTGTTCTGTGGGACTTCATACATGGAGGCACACATGGACCAGTTGGTGTTCTAGAGGGAGATTTAAATATACTTGTAGACAAACCTCATTCCTCTGATACACATCATCACTAAGGCTGAAGACCCAACTGTTTCTGCTTTTAATGATTCTGGGTACTTAAAGCAGTGGTATAGTTTATCTGGGAATATCATGCTCTTAATCACTTGGTTTTGAAATAGGGAACCTCTCTTCCTCCATCACACATTTCAGACAGCAAATTGAATGGTGATTCTTTATTTTTTAGAGAAGAAATTTTAAACTCTAGATTTATATTTTCATTATAATGCTAAACACACCTCTGCATTTAAGCTTTTAAGTTATTATTACAGTGCTTCTTTCTCATAACTTAACGCTGGGGAAAAGATAAATGCTGTGATTTTGAATGTATCTTATTTGCATATCAGTCTTAAATAATGGATGGGAGGGCAGCTAGAAAGCCCTGCAATACTCTTCTAAGATTTCAGAGGTATCATTAACTCTGACCCTAAGGTGAAGGAGATATTCTTTTGGATTAGTAGCTGATGTGGAATAGAAATAAAGAAATTGGATCCGAAGAGGTCAAAGAATTTTGTAGAAGTGAATAATATAGATGTGTATTGCCCAAAAATAAAACCACTAGCCACATGGTGACTTAGTTTAAAATAAGTACAATTAGGGGTGCCGGGTGGCTCAGTCTGTTAAGCATCCGACTTCAGCTCAGGTCATGATCTCACAGTTCATGGGTTCAAGCCCTGCATCAGGCTCTGTGCTGACAGCTAGCTCAGAGCCTGGAGCCTGTTTCAGATTCTGTGTCTCCCTCTCTTTCCAACCCTCCCCTGCTCATGCTCTCATTCTCTCTCTCTCTCTCTGAAATAAACAAAAAACATTAAAAAAAATAAGTACAACTAATTACAGTTAAAAATTCACTTTCACCTCACAAATGTTTGGTAGTAACACATGGCTCATGGCTACTGTATTGGAGAGTGCAGATATAAGAATTTTCATCATCACAGGATATTCTATTGAACAGCTTGAAATAGCAAGCTCAGACTTAGTTTCTGAGATAAACATATAATTTAAGTGGAGAGGTAGTAAGCTATGTACCATCTTCAATGAATTAATGAAAAATGGGAGGAATGATTACTTTTTTTCAGGAGAGAGTTAGTCTCCTATAGAACAGAAATGTTTGGAAACAAAATGTGCTCCATGAAAGCCCTGAAGTTTGAGTGCTTAAGGCAATCATTCTTGGTAGACAACTGGGATAGCAAGTCAAAGCCTGAAGTCACAGGTTCACCACATTAAACAGCAACAAATACAAAGACACTACACATAGTCCTTTTTTGCATACACACACACACACACACACACACTATAGGTTTTTTTCCATGTTGGTATAAAAAGAAGAAAATAACTCTGAAAGATGCGGCTTAAATATCTATTTTTTTAGTGAGTAAATAATGTTCCATTTTGGCCATTAAAAGAGACGCATTTCATGAGATTACTGGGCGTGACGATCAATTAGAAAAAATACAGTTTGTCAGAGTCACTTGGAATTGCATCTTTAATGTGGTATAGCTTGAATAACCAATTAATTTTGGAACATAATTTTTCTTTCTTAAAAAAACTATTGAATTTAGTACTAATAAGTTCATGAAATTTATGGTTTGTGTTATTATAGGGATGCATTGTCAACATTTATCTCAAAAAGTAACATCTGTCTACTTAATGAATTATGACTGGGGAGAAGAGTTGATTTAAGTATTTTCAGATAACACATTTTTATTTTAAGTGTATGACATCATTTGTTCAGAATATAGCAATTACAGAAAGCCTGAGCATTTTTTAAACTATTGGGCATTTATTGAAAAGTGACCTTAGAAATTATCTTTTGTGTCCCTCTCTCAAACAAGCAAGTGGCCAAAGAGATTATGTGTGAGTGAAAAACATGGGCTTGAAAAATAATTTTTGCTAAATATGTCTTGGGTTAGAAGTCTCTTTTACAATGGAGCCCCTTGTCTAGAAAAGGCCCTAAAATGAAAAAGCAAACCCTCAGTGACCATTTCCACAGTATACGTTTCAGTCCATCTAATAATAGATTGTAATTCTGATATAAAATAACTGATCCCAAGTGGACCCTCATCTGAGGAGGATTTCCTCTCCCAAGAATTTTCAAATCTAGAAGTAGATGGACAGAAAAGTTGTCAGAGTTAAAATCTATAAATGTTGATTCTCTTGTTGCTAAATAGTATCCTGATGCTAAAATCTTAGCATAAACCTAGTTTCTTCTTTTAGGAGCTTCATCATTCAACTGTTTCTGTAACTCCCAGAGAACTGCATGAGATTATATATAGATACAGAGATATGTCTGTCTGTCTATCTACCTATCTGTCATCTCTCTATCATCTATCCATCTATAATATATATTATATATTCTTGAGCAAGTCATTCTTGGTTTCAATTACTAATTCCAAATGAAACCTAATTAACAAGAATCTCAGAAAAATAAACTGGTTGTTCAGCAATAGAAGGAAATAAAAGTGGTTTGCAAATTTTTAATTAAACTTTTACTTTCTAATGATATTTCTGTTGCCTTCTAGATGTATAATGTGATTTTGTTTATTTGGTAATTAATTTCAAACTTAAATTTGTGAGCATGAGCAATTTCTGCAAGCATGGGTAGTTCTGAAAAGTTTAATGTGCTATCAGTTTATAAATAATCCAGACAGCAACAGGCTATTCTTATTACAGTGTCCGATAACAATGGGGGTTTAATAAATGATTTTTAATGAATATATTGACTACGCTTCTATTTCCAGTGCCTCATGTCGTATGTGGTTGACTCATCCACTTTTTGCGCTTTTTGCATTTTTTAGAAAAAGGTTGGAAAACCCCTGTTAAGTTTTCTTCTTAGATCTTTGAGAGTCACAATTACTTTGAAATCACATTATTAATCTAGTACTAGCAAACTCTGAGCCTCTCTGCACCAAAAGCTTTTGTAAATAAGTGAATCAGGCCTGGTAGAAACAGAAGTGGAAGAGAACTTGTTCCTTGTGATGGGAACCTACCCCTCACCTTCAAATTTTCTCCTATAGTAATACAAATTCTGTGTTGACACTATTCACTTTAATGTTTGTTGTTATTATTATTACTGTTTTTACATAAATGACACACTATCAAACTTCTTCACTCTTTAAACATTTTCATTTGGATGGCTGCCAGCATTCAACCAAAAAGAGTAAACCAAAGAGGCCTTCAAAAAACTCAACTAGTTTCGGGGCGCCTGGGTGGCTTAGTCGGTTAAGCGTCNAAAAAAAAAAACTGAACTAGTTTCATGGTTTCTTATCTATAATACTTATGTGATAAATATTATTTCACAGAAATATTTTATGTTGAGTAAACGATTCCATTTATTGCTATTAGGTGATTCCACTGAGTGCTACTGATTATTTCAAAGTTTGTTCTAGGGGATGTATACTCTTCCTAATGACATGGGTCATTTTGTTTAGATCAAAGTTCACTTAACTTCTACTGTCTTCCCCTGTTCCCACGTTTGTCTTGATATAATCAGTAATGACTCATGAACTGATTGACACCAGCTTTATTACAGAAGAAGTTTCTTCCCTAATTATGGGAATTGAAAAGGAAAGTGCATAGAGATACATGCATAAATTGGGGAAGCAAAATATAATTACATGTTTAAATGTTTCCTTAGTAATTTCACTTGCGGTCAACAAAATTAGGACACATTAAGTACCTACATATTTTAGATGACTTTCAAGGGGAAGGACTAGTCCAAAAGGAATCAATGTTTGTAATTTTTGAGGCACTAATTTTTGAGGCACTTTAGTAGTAGCAACGGACAAAATATTCCTATTTGACATTTTTAATGTTTATTTTGAGAGAGAGAGAGAGAAACCGAGAGAGACAAACAGAGAGAGAGAGGCAGCATGCAAGCAGAGGAGGGGCAGAGAGAGAAGGAGACACAGAATCTGAAGCAGGCTCCAGGATCTGAGCTGTCAACACAGAGCCCTATGTGGCGCTTGAACCCATGAGCCACAAGATCATGATCTGAGCTGAAGTTGAATGCTTAACCAACTGACATTTTTATAAATAACCCAAGATAACCCAATTAATTCCAGTACATGTACTGTTATTTTCATGTGCTAATATTTTGTGATCATTGTGATTTAAACATATAAAGGATAGATGAAAGGGTTGAATTATATGAAATATACACATTTAATTTATAATTAAGAATGTGATAACATGAAACTGAAAAATAACTTTTGCTACTGGAGAGCAGCATTTAATGCTAAATACCAATGCATTATATATTGTTTTTTATTTATTTTAATTCAATTTTTATGATATTTTTTCAAGTTTATTTATTTATTTTGAGAGAGAAAAGGGTGATTCAGGGAAGGGCAGAGAGGGAGAGGAAGAGAGAGAGAATCCCAAGCAGGCTCCACACTGTCAGCACAGAGCCTGACATAGGTCTCAAACCCATGAACCTTGAGACCCAATGTCAGATGCTTAGCCAATTGAGCCACCCAGGCACATTATATATATCTTATATATAAACTTATCGAAGTGTTGTTAATTATGACTTCATAAATGAAATATACTAATTTTTATTCCTTTTCAAACTTCCTTGAGCCATCTGATACAGTCTTGAAGACTAGATTTCTGAATGCCAATACAAATTACTAATCAGTTGAAAATAGTCAACCATACTTCTATATGAGTTCGAATGATGGCAAATAACTCATCATATTGACTTATTTCATTGAAGTAAGCTGATTAACAACCATAATCTTCCTATAGATATTTAATTGGATCTGAGGCAGGCTGTAGCCATTATGAAAATTAAGCAAAAATAATTTCCTTTTTTCTTCCTCCTCTTTTTGTGGCACAAGAACATGTTTAGATGCACACCTCACTTCTAAAATTTGTGCACTTAAGTTCATTTTGCATTGCTTTCTTTTGTTCAGCAGAATATATACACCACAGTAGGTTATTAGGTAGTACCATATACATGCAATAAACTCAACTGTTTGAGAGTATAAATCTGCATTTCATGCTGTAAATATACTCTTTTCTGGTGTAAGGATTTTGCCTCTACATTTCCATGTTAACAAACCACATCACACCAGAGCAGGCTGCCACTGGGACCATCAGAGCCATCCTTAGCTGTCAGTTACAAACCCACTGACCAGATACTCTTTATTAAACTGCTAGGATTTATAGGAGGCTTTGTGATTTTTGTCTTCCATTATTATAAATTCAGCAGCGTTATCAGAATCAGGTTCAAAAACAGGAAGCATGTCTGACCCCATTTACCAACGTTTCTGACACTGAAATGTGATGAACTGACAGCACAGGAAACAGAATTATATTTCTGCGTTGGAGGAGAACAACACTTGGGAAAAGGCACTCTGGTCGCATTTAACATTCTTTAGTTTCTCTTAACTTTGAACATTTTGAATGGTACATAATCTCATGAGAAAAAGTAATCAAAATTCTAAGAAAATTTTGGATTTATTTCAAATTGTAGAGACTAGTATAAAGAAATGCAAAGAAAGGAAGCTGTAACTAATTATTCCAGAATTGTATTTGCAGTGCTGTATTCAATGCACTTTAAAATAGCAAGCAGACATCTGATTGAGAGGAAAATAAATTTTGCCATGTAAACTTCAGCATTTGATGTCCAGTGAAAAGACAAAGTAGGTTAACAGCGCAGGCTTCTCCGAATGACTAATGACAATGTCAGATCTATTTTAGAAGGAGATATCATTGTTGCTAAAGTATCTTCAGGCTCATGAGCCCTTTTATTGAAAATATACAAAGAAAAGCAATGATCAAGGTCACCATTCACTGTGAACACTAGACAAGCTAATGACATGGACTATTGGAAACTTCAAACATTGTATCAAGCAGGAAGAATTGAATTACTGAGATCAAGAATACCGTGAAGCATCAAAAACCAGGAATAATTTCAAAATGCTAGACTAGCATATTTTGAACATCAAATTCTTCACCCTTTTGGTCAGGCAGACATATGGGAGTGGGGAGTTAATCGCAAATATGTTGTGCACTTTTTGCTTTTAGGACTGGTTAGTGTTTGATATTGCTAAATAATATTTTACTTGGTTAGACTCCTTATATGTGTGAAATCCTACATTAGCTACTCTTTATGTCATTTGTTCATTGGACATTGAAACCTCAAAGTGTTGAAGATGATGATCTAATACACTGAGGAAGGGAAAATACAAATATAAGGAAAAAAACACAAATTATATTAACCGGGGTAAGAACCAAATATGGTAGAAGAGAATCTTTGCAAAAAGCTGATGAATAGCAAAATGGGAGGTATAGCCTGCTATGTATTAGTCCTTTTATGGTGTAGATACTTTTCACATTAACAAAATATTCCATACTATTCTTCTTTTAGACCTATACTTATGAACAATTTTCACTGTTTTGAAGATTAACTGTTTTACAGGTTAACAATTTTGGGAAATTTGTTTTAAAAAGTTTTACTGAATTTGAATTAGCTATTCTTTTTACATAGATGTTGCCTAAATAAGAAATCCAGAAATATTAAAGAATAAATAGGAATTGCTTCTTCCATTCTCATGTTATAATGTGTACTATTTTTTATCTCACTTACTTGGTAGTGGTTTTGTTGGAGATATTTTTTTAATCTGTAGAATAAATAAATTACTACTGTTTCTAGTTTTTCACTTCTTTAGCTTTACTTGACTCAACTTTGTAATTTCTTTTTTCTTTTTTTAGCATTCATTATATTTTATTTTTCATTTTGATAAGTGTACTCTTTAATTCCCATCCCCTATTTCGTGCATCTTCCCACCCACCTCCCCTCTGGTAGTTAAGAGTTGATTTCTGGGGTTTGTCTCTCTCTCTCTTTGTTTTCTTTGCTCGTATTGTTTCCTGAATTCCACAAATAAAAGATATCATATGGTATTTGTCTATCTCTGACTTATTTCTCAACTTTATAATTCCTTTATGGAGAAATATTGTACTCTGTCTTTTATTTGTTTTCATCTTCCCCACCATTTCTTCAAAAACTCTTTTTAATATCATTATATAGTGTGTATCTTTGTGAAATCTATTGTGATATTTAGCTTGCATTTGTCCTGTTATGTTTTATTCAATTTATCTTAATGTCTGTATTTCATACTCATAATTTTAGGTAAATTCACATGAATATAGACTCAGATTTCATACTTCTTCAAAATTGCTAACTTTTTCCTCAGTATTTTAATCACCCCTTTAAAAATATCATCATTTTGAAAAAAATCTTTCAGAAAGATACATCTAGTTTAATTTTGTTAATGCTTTATTTATTTCTGAAAGAGAGACAGCATGAGCAGGGGAGGGTCAGAGATCAAAGGAAATACAGAATCTGAAACAAGCTCCAGGCTCTGAGCTAGCTGTCAGCACAGAGCCCAACAGGGGGCTCGAACCCACGAACTGTGAGATCATGACCTGAGCCTAAGGCAGACGCTTAACCAACTTAGCCACCCATGTGCCCCAAGATACATCTAGTTTAAAACTGTGAAAACTGGGACATGTGGGTGGCTCAGTCTATTAACCATCTTGATTTAGGCTCAGGTCATGATATCACGATCATGATTTCAGTTGTGAGATTGAGCCCTGAGTCAGTCCCTGCTCTGGGCATGGAGCCTACTTAAGATTCTCTATCTCTCTCCCTCTGACCCGCCGCAGCTCCTACTGTCTCTCTAAAAGCAAACAAACCAACGGGGCGCCTAGGTGGCTTAGTCGGTTAAGCGTCCGACTTTCGCTTAGGTCATGATCTCGCGGTTCATGGGTTCGAGCCCCGCGTCGGACTCTGTGCTGACTGCCAGCTCAGAGCCTGTAGCCTGCTTCAGATTCTGTGTCTCCCTCTCTCTCTGACCCTCCCCTGCTCGCGCTGTCTCTCTCTCTCCTAGAAATAAATAAAACATTAAAAAAATAAAATTAAATTAAAAAATAAATAAATAAAAGCAAACAAACCAAAACTATAAAAAACCAAGGTCTCACATTTATTTTATTTTTTTAAAGTAGATTTTCATTTTTTTCATTTAAAAAATTTTTTAAATATTTTATTTATTCTTTTTTTAAATAAATAGGTTATTGTCAAGTTGGTTTCCATATAACACCCAGTGCTCATCCGCACAAGTGCCCTCCTCCATCCCCATCACCCACTTTCTCCTCCCACCATACACATCAGTCCTCAGTTTGTTCTCAACATTCAGGAGTCTCTCATGGTTTGCCTCCTTCCCTCTCCCCCCCGTTTCCTCCCTTCTTCCCCCCCACGGTCCTCCATTAAGTTCCTCCTAATCCTCCTATACGTGCAAACATATGGTAGCTGTCCTTCTCTGCCTCACTTATTTCGCTCAGCATAACACCCTCAAGGTCCATCCAGGTTGCTACACGTGGCCAGATTTCATTCTTTCTCATTGCCATGTAGTATTCCATTGTATAGATAAACCACATCTTCTTGATCCATTCGTCCGTTGATGGACACTTAGGCTCTTTCTATGTTTCGGCTATTGTTGAGAGTACTGCTGTGAACATTGGGGTCCATGTGCCCCTATGCATCAGCACTCCTGTATCCCTTGGGTGAATTCCTAGGAGTGCTATTGCTGGGTCATAGGGGAGTTCTATTGTTAATTTTTTGAGGAATCTCCACACTGTTCTCCAGAGGGGCTGCACCAGTTTACATTCTCACCAACAGTGTAGGAGGGTGCCCATTTCTCCACATCCTCGCCAGCATCTAGAGTACTCTGATTTGCTCATTTTAGCCACTCTGACCGGTGTGAGGTGGTATCTCATTTTGGTTTTGATTTGTATTTCCCTGATTAGGAGGGATGCTGAGCATCGTTTCAGCTTCTTTAACAGATGGTGCTGGGAGAACTGGACAGCAACATGCAGAAGAATGAAACTAGATCATTTTCTCGCACCTTACACAAAAATAAATTCAAAATGGATAAAGGACCTGAATGCAAGACAAGAAACCATCAAAACCTTAGAGGAAAAAGCAGGAAACAACCTCCTTGACCTCAACCTCAGCAATTTCTTGACACATTCCCAAAAGCAAGGGAATCAAAAGCAAAAATGAACTATTGGGACCTCATCAAGATTAAAAGCTTCTGCACGGCAAAGGAAACAATCCATAAAACTAATAGGCAAACGACGGAATGGGAAAAGATAGTTGCAAATGACATATCAGATAAAGGGCTAGTATCCAAAATCTATAAAAAACTCACCAAACGCCACACCGGAAAAATAAACAATCCAGTAAAGAAATGGGCAGAAGATATGAACAGACACTTTTCCAAAGAGGGTATCCAGATGGCCAACAGAGGTCTCACAGTTAAATGTGAATGGATTTGAACCAGTAATACACATAGAAGATTAACACGTACACATAGCTGAAAACTTATGATATTGTTGTCTCTATTTCTCTTTAATATAGAAAAACTTTAAAAGCTCTGCAATTTTATATTTTAGTGGTTTTGATGTCGTATGTTCCTGAGGTTTAACTCTTATCAAACGCATACATGTATCAAAATTATTAATTATATAATATAAATTATTTTAATCAACAAATATGATAATAGTATATGATTCTAACAGTGTTGTCATTAATTATCTGTGAGAAGGTGACTTGATTTTCTCTTGTTTAGAGTAATCTAGGATATGCCATGCTAACAAAAATAAATAATGTTTAGAAAATCAAGTGATTATTGATTTCTCTTATAAATTCTACTCGAGAGCCAGGCAATTTTCCAGAGAAGTCCTCCAAGCAGAGAATCTACAATCCAAGATAAGTAACTATACCATTTTCTCCTTGGATATCCTGGACAATATTTTTATTTAGAAAAACAAAAAACCTAGATAATTGAGCTTTTTGCTGCCTTGCCACAGAGGAATCTACATTTCTGCTTATATTTTATTGGTTAGTATCTGCCATGATTTTATACAACTGTAAGTAGGACTTAAAATATAGATGCTTTTCCCCTTCATTTATTCTGAAAAAACTGCCTTTTAATTAGAATGTGGAGTTTAACAACATTAATGTAACTAGATTAGGTAAATCAATCACTAGATTTAGATGTACCAGCTTAGTTTATCTCTTTTTTAAATTTTCTTCCCTTTTTTGAATTATTTGAGTGTTTTGTAAAAGTCCAGCTTAATTTATTGGTGATTTAGCTGTACCTCTTTAAATTACTTTTCAATGGTTATCTAGGAATTTCAATATATATCCTCAACTTCTCCTAATCTTCTTAAATATAAGCAAATTTTAAATCATATAATCCAATTTAGTATCTCCAACCTCACCTTATTTTATCCAATATGTCTTTCATACAATGTAAATAAACTCAATGAAAATATTTTTATACTCTTATAGGAATTACAAGGGGGTCCAGAGGCAGAAATATATTTTTTTAATTTACCAGATATTTTCCAAAGTTGATACTACTTATTCCTTCGTTAATATTAAAGTTTCCTATTTATGTCATTTCCTTTCAACCTAAAAATATCACCTTTAGTATCTCTAGAATTTCAGGTCTCCTGGCCACAAATTCTCTTATTTTTGTTTACTTGAAAAGACATTTATTTATTTTCATTCTGGAAGGACATTTTTTCTGCTCTATACAAAGTTCTTAATTTATAGTTTTATTTCTTCCAATACTTCCTAGATGTTGTTTAGTTTCTGGCCTGTGTTTTTACTGATGAGAAGGTAATGGTCATTAGAATTTATAAAGGCCAATTCTCTCTTGATAATTTCCAGACATTTATTTGTCTTTGGTTTCCAGTATTTTGTGGGCATGGTTTTCTTCACATTTATCTTTCTTTTTTTGTTTTTGTTTTTGTTTTAATTTATTTATTTTTGAGAGAGAGAGAGAGAGAAAGAGAGAGAGAGAGAGAGCACTTGAGCATGTGATGGGGAGAGTCAGAGAGAGACAAACTGAGAATCCCAAGCAGGCTCTGCATTGACAGCCTGATTTGAGCTATTCTGGGTTCAAGTGAAGAGTCAGACACTCAGCAGACTGAGCCACCCTGACACACCCACACTATCTCTCTCAGAATAAACTTTAAAAAGTTATTTTAAGCTGTCTAGTAATGTTTAAATTTCAGATATTATGTTATTCAGTGCTAGAATTTCCATATTGTTTATTTTTTAAATGTGATTTCTTTTCTCATACTTTCTATCTTCTTGTTCCACACAAGCAAATTTCCTTTATCTCATATTGTATAATTATTATATCTGGTTTTCTCTGATAATTCTAAAATGATTTTGATTTATTTTATTTTCTCTTAAGGGTGGGCTACATTTTCCTGTTTCTTCTTAAGGGAAACAGTCTTATATTGTATCCTATATGTTATGTTGTGTAAACTTTAGGTTCTACTCAGTTTCTCCCATGAGTATTAGTATTATTGTTTTTGTTGGCAGTTAACTAGGTGGTATACAAACTAAAATTTCTGTGTCTTTTATAGGAACTCAAATCTCAGTTTAGTCCTCCCCTCCCCTCCCCTTCCCCTCCTTCCCCTCCTTCCCTTCCCTTCCCTTCCCTTCCCTTCCCTTTCTCTCTTTCCTTTCCCCTTACCTGGATGTTTATAGTCTGTCCATGCATGGTGGCGTTGGGACCAGACAGATATTTGCACAGATTTGTACATAGAAACTTGTCTTCTCTTTCTGGCTCTCTATTTTTCACTGTTCTCATCTACTAAGTTTGCCTCATTCTATCATTTCAGTGGCCATAGGTGCCCTGATCTCTACCGTCTTGCCCTCAAACTCAAAAGACTGTGAGTCATCAAAGTTTCTGCCAGCCAAAAAGGGGATGACAATGACATGTCCACAGACATAGCAAATAAAAAAGTGAGGAGGTTCTGGTGGTGATGGTGGAGTATATCACATGCTAGTCTCTTCATCCAAGTTTCTACTACATTCTAGAATCTTTCTACTTTTATCACATTCCAGATCCTTAGGAGGTTTGTCGTACATTGTAGAGAGTATACAGTTCTAATATGCAACAGTGTTGTCCTATTAGAAATGTAGATATTTATACTGAAAGTGGAAACCAGAGTAGCCTTTTTATTTGTGCATAGCAGGAACACAAACAAACAAACAAACAAATAAACAAAGTTGAATGCTGGTATATACTGGTGACACTGTCTTCCAAAACTTGGTTCAGTGTACGTCAAACAATTCTGGTAGAAGCATTAGAGTAGAAGTTCCTGTTTAAAATAAATTGCATAATAGAATAGTTTAAGATAAATTGCATAATATGTTTTTTTCCACTTAACTAACATTTGGCAAAGTGCACAGAAATAGATATTAAATAAACCCTTGTTACATTAGCACTCTATAAAGATGGAATAAAACATAATGACTTTTATCTAAAAACTGACAGATATTTCTTGAATTTTCTAACTGAATTCACTAAGTATAAGTATCTAAAATATTAGATCAATATCACATTTTAATATGACAATTAATGTACTAAAATATGAGATAATTTTAATATATAATTGCTTGAGAGCTCATTTTGACATTTTTAACTACAGATTTAGCTCTGAAAGAATATGAATAGATTCCTTCTGGTAGTAAGCCAGAAGCTCAAAGAATGCATGCTACCTTCTTAGAATGAAATAGTAAGAATGATTTACTGAGGACACACTAATTCTCAGATACAAGGAATTTTATAGTTAAATGTATTGATGGAATGGATAACCACAATTCTATTTTGCTTTTCATATATATATATAAATAATTTGTTTTATGAAAATTAATTTTGTCATGAAGTAACATTCCATGAGATAATATAAAAAGGGTACTAATTTGTTATTAAAGGCGGAATATATATGATAAAATGAATACTTTCAAAGCAGCCTTCCTTTGCCTTATCTGACTGCATGTACTAACAACTGAATAGCTTTAATCTTCAATCTGATTCACTAAAAACAACTAAAGCAAATCAAACTAGGAGGCAAAGTATAGTGACATGCTACTAATGCAGAATTATTGAATCTAAGTTCAGTTTTTCAATATAATAAACATATTCATGTGGCAAAGAGCATTTTATTATAGAGATCAAATCTGCATTTTAAAAATTAATCTAAACTTTGGTATTTTTTAAGCACATTTTGGTTTTTTTTCCCCAAGGTTTCCCAAGGCCGTGCATATTGATTAAGTGCTTTGAAGTATAAGTTTATTGTGGCTATAAACTATTCACAAAAGAGAATTTTATAGTAAAGAGTCATGAACCTAAGAACTAAGTGAAGCCATAAAGAGATCTTTCCCTCTGTGATTTTACATCTACTAATACATTATATTTCTAAAAGTGGCTTAATAAATCTGACAGTCTTTATCTCTACAACTCGTTTTCAGTTTATATCTTTTAGTTTACAAGATCTGAAATAAGTCAGTCATCCTAAGAAATTTGTAAGACCCACCAAAGACAACTAGAACACTGTGTAACTAATACTCACACATACATATATACACACACACATGGTGGTAGAAAAATTCTAAGATGGTTCTCAATGATCCCCATCTTCTTGTATTCCAACAAAAGAGCAATGGCCGTCCAGGTCACAGCAGATTATTGTTTCTAATGCTCATATCCTAACAGCCTTCACAACCATTTGAAACTAAAATTTAGGGCTCCTGTCCATCTTTTCTTATCATTGTGGTTGTGTGACCTAATTCTCAGAACCTCTTATATATTATCTTGTGACAAATGGGACTTTGCTTTTGTGATTACGTTAAGAGCTTTGAGATAGGGAGATTATTTTAGATTATCTAAGTAGACCCAAGGTAACCACAAAAGTCTTTATAAGAGGAAGACAGGGAAGGTCAAAGTATGAAGTAGATGTAATGATGGGAATAAGAAGTTCGAGTGCTATGAAGTAGAGGCCATGAGTTAAGAAATGCAGACAGACTCTACAAGCTGGAAAAGACAAGGGGACAATGTTTCCTTGAAACCTCTAGAAGCCATCCACACTGACAACACCTTGACTGTAGACTTTTGTCAACAACATGGATGAATCTTACAAGCAGCTAATTAAGCAAAAGATATTAGGGCAAAACAGGTAAATAGTGTGTGATTATACTTATTTAAAAAAAGAACTTTAGAAAAAGAGAAAATAATCTATGGTGCTAAAGGTAAGGATAGTGGTTTCCTTAATGAGTTGTTAGTGACTGGAAATACCATAAGAAAACTTCCTGAGTGTGAGAGTTTTCACTTTCTTAATTTTGTTGGTGGTAACATAGGCTGGTTCAATTTGTGAAACTTTATCAAGCTGCAAGCATATGATTCATGCATTTTTCTGTATATTTTACACCTTCAATAAGGAGTTAACTTAGAAAAAAATGTCAGACTACTTATGCAAAACAACATTTTCTAATCCTCAGTTAGAAGAGTTGAAGGAGAAATCAGTTAAACCAGATTGTTTCTGTTTCGGCACAGCCTTGTGTAGGGCGGGCCCTGTCAGAGCTAGAGGTTAGCTTGTGAACTGTGATATGTGGTTCAGGTGCTTTGTTCTGGTTTAATCAACTATGAAGTTGGAGAGTGGAGAAAGGACACGGTGCACTCATGGAAGAACTGTGGTTAGCAAAATTAATCTTCAAAAGGACCTGCAGGATATCTGATTGGAAATGGTTTTATGATGTTTCACTACAAGCCCTTATATAATCACGATATATGAAGCCAATCTAATTTGATGATCTGAGCTGTTTGAAAGGAACTTTTTAAAGCTTCTGCAACCCTAATTAAGGTGATTTGGAAGAAATAACTTTAATGTTGATCATTAAGCATGACACTAGATGGTAAACAAGAGATGCTGAGAAGCCCAGACGTCCCTGCTGTTATTTCAAAAGCAATATATTTGAAATAAAGTCATTGGGACTGAGATTCTTCTGACAGGGCAAACTGATCTGGGAGATAGGTAATATTGCCAGAATAAATTGTCTTGTTTCTTCTGGTGTACTTTAATGATTAATTAGGGCTCAACATTTAATGTCCATTCTATATTTTCCTATATCTCTGTAATCATGACACATAAGGTGTACGAGAGTAAAATACAATTAATTCAAGAAATAGAGAAAGAGATTAATATCAATAGTATCATTAAACCATTGCTCATAAAATCACTGAATTATGTCTTATTTACAAAAAAATGGCAGTTTTACTTAGTTGAACTGCAATTGCTAGGGCTTAAGATGGCAAACTGAAAGCTTATTATTTTTAACAAATGGAATAAAAAATTAAATTATTTTCATACTAGTTTACTTAAAGAATAGAAATTTGAAACCTTTAAAATGACTAGGAGATGTAGTTGCTATTGTTTACTTCCAATATATTTCTTTTGAGAAAATCTAGGAGAAAGTGAATAGGTTTTTTTTGGAGGGTGTGTTTTTTTATACTATTCAAAAAGCTAAATCCATACTTTAGTAGGTATTCTAGAAAGAGTTGGTTTGAAAATTGTGATTTGGGGTTGGAGTCATTACATAACTACCAAATTCAATAGCTTATTTTGGAGATCATTTTGACTATGTGAATCTTTTGGGAAATAAGTATTCTGTAGGAAAAATAGCCAAGTCATAGAGCAGAAGTCCATAAAATTAAGGGCTTCAGGACCTTTGTACACTATTTTAGCAATAGATCATGACTGTCTATGAGAAATATGTGTATTCATTCATCCATTTGTAATCCTAAATTCCATTAATGTACTCATTTAAAAAGGAATATTTTAAACATTATTTAGACCATGGCACAATAACAGATATGGAACCTTCTACCTGAAGCAATTGTATATCTGATCAAAATATAAGAGACAACTACTTTCAAGTATTTTAGGTATTCAGCAACATACCTTGAAGAACTACAATCCTTGGCAGAAGGGAAATGCAAAATGTGAGTTCTATACTTCCCTTGGCTTCCTGCCTTGAGTCCTACTCCAGAATGTGGCATATGATAGTAGGGTACAAGCAAAAAAAGGTAGTGTGAGTAGAGAAGGTAGAAATCAGAATTCTGTGCTGCTTATGCAGCTTGAACTTATGGGGTCCCAAAGAAAGGTCTAAGCAGAAGAGAGGACTTAGAAGTCTACATGGCCCTCTTGCACGACCGATCTGTACCTCTGGAAGGTTAATTTCCGTAAAACCTGGCAAAAGATAACACAGTGGCACCTAATGCAGAAAAGAGATACTATATATCAGAGAACTGAAGGGGGTTGGAATTCTGCCTCAACCAGGGTGGGCATATATCACTGAGGAATTCAGTCACTGAGTTCAGAACCCTGAACAGGAAAGCCAAAAAGTAAGGACTGTAGCCTATAGTGCATGACATACTCTGAGTCTAAGGGAACATTGAGAAACTATCAGGTTTAACAAATAATAAATCAAGTGTGAAAGGGCCATGATGATCTGCCATAAATTTAGCTCTCTGCCAGAGCCAAACTGGCATCATACAAATGTATAGCATAAAACAGCAATTATGTCATGTGAAGCAGAAAACTGTGACATAAAAGTGAGGATTTTTATTTATTTTTTAATGTTTTTTTTAATTTTTTTATTTCTGAGAGAGAAAGAGACAGTGTGAGTTGGGGAGGGTCAGAGAGAGAGGGAGACACAGAACTGGAAACAGGCTCCAGGCGCTGAGCTGGCTGTCAGCACAGAGCCTGACTTGGCTAGAACCCACAAACTGTGAGATCATGACCTGAGCTGAAGTCAGACGCTTAACCAACTGAGCCACCCAGGTGCCCCAAAAGTGAGGATTTTCAAAAGTTCTATTGATACAGACCTCACAATGACCTATGGGTTGGAATCAGTGGTCAAAGATATGTTCTAAACCCTTAACGAAAATATCAGTATCATAAGTGGACAGAGAAGGAATTTCACAAAAGAAAATGAAGTAAATATAAAAAAAAATAAAAAAATATAAATTGAGGAAGTGCGATCTCTGAACAGGAGTAATTATTTGAACAGGTTTTAACAGCAGAGTACAGATTGAAGAAAAAAGTCAATGAAGGACAGTCTGCACTAGCATTTGAAAAACTGATAGCTGAACATTATCTAAATTGGTGAAAAATACCAGTGCGGTTTTATGGAGCTCAATGAAATTCAAGTAGGACACAAACAAATAGAACCACACATCATAGATAACTTTAGTAACCAACGGTAAAGAGAAAGCTTTTTAAAAAAATAAACTTTAAAAAAATAAACTTTTTTTAAAGTTTATTTTTTTAAAGTTTATTTTTGAGACAGAGAGAGACAGAGCATGAGCAAGGGAGGGGCAGAGAGAGAGGGAGACACAGAATCTGAAGCAGGCTCCAGGCTCTGAGCTGTCTGCACAGAGCCCAACCCGAGGCTGGCACCCACGAACTGTGAGATCATGACCTGAGCCAAAGCCTGACGCTCAACCGACTGAGCCACCCAGGCGCCCCAGAGAAAACTTAAAATTAGTCATAAGGAAAAAAGTCATATTACCTAGAGAAGGACATAGAATGATGGCTGGCCCTAGAAACAGAGCCAAAAAACAAAGCAATGGCATCCTTAAGATGATAAGAGAAAACAAACAAAAATGACTGTCAATTTAGAAATCAATGTCCAGCAAGAATGTTATTTAAGAGGAGGAAAAACAAGTGCATTTCCTGACAATTCTGACAATTCAAAGTGGGATTTGTCTTCAGTACATCTGCAAAGATAAAGAAGCAAACAAACCCCAAATGAAGGCTTCAGCCTGAGGGAAATGTTGTAATGATCTTAAATTGACATGGAGTGAGCAATATTCATGTTAAGCATATGATAGTAAGTTAAAGGTACATTTTGTTATCCAGAATTAATCTGTTTGACCAATAATATAAGGTAGAGGAGATATATGTCACTACCAAGAATGGGTTGCAAAACAGTGCAGATTATATCTCTTGAGATCTTTCTCTCCCTCTCTTCATCCCTTCCAGGAGATATCATCTGTCACACTTAGGCAGCATATGGAAAGGCCCACATAAGAGGCAGGAGCTTTTGACCGACAGAGATTTCTGACCAATGAGAAAGTGAGGTCTGCTAACTGCCCTGTGAGGGAGCAGATGCTTCAGCCCATCTGAGCCTTGATAGGATTTGCAGCCTCATCTGACAGCTTGATTGCAATCTCGTGAAGGACCTTGAACCACAATGATTTAGTTAAGCTCCTGGATTCCTGACCCTAAGAAATTCTGTGAGGTAATAGATGTTTGTTGTTGTTAAGTTGCGAAGTTTAGAGTAATTTGCTGTTCAGTGATAGTAGCTAATATATGGTGATACATTTGACAACAGATAAGCAATTTTCTTGAAAGTTGCAGATTACCAAAGCTCACCCAACAAAAAATAAACTGCATAAATCTATAGCTATTAAAAAAATTAAAGCATCAGAAGCCAAACTAAAAAAATACTGTATTCTAAACCGCATGAAAAAATTCATGACACTTTTGGGCTGCTACTAAAACAGTGTTAAAAGGAAACTTAATAGCCTTCTATGCTTACATTGGAAAAGAATAAAGGTCTTAAATCAATGACTAAGGTTCCCATCTTAAAAGAAAAAAAAAAGCAGCCTCAGCCTAAAATAAACAGAAGGAAATAATAACAAGCAGAAATCATCACACAGAAAAAAAAATCATGAATCAGAAGTTGTTACTTTCAGATCAATAAATCTGATATATAAATTCCTACCTGACTGATCAAGGAAAAAAGATATAAATTTAAAATATCAGGAATAATAGAGGGAATGTCACTAAAGATTCTACAGACATTAAAAGGGGTAATATATTAGTTGATAAAAAATTTTATATGTTTATAAATATTTCACATTATTAAATAATTTAAAGATCTAAGTAGGCACAGCATATACTCATTACTATGTATGTTGATACTGAATTACTGAGACTTCCTTAATAACTGATGGAGGCTGGTCATTTGTATTATTTCACCAATGTTTCTTATATGAAGAACAGTGCACTGATTCTTCATGTTTATCAATCATTGTATGTTACAGAAAATGAAAAGAACATGCCTTAATTCAATAAATAAACTAAAATAGTTTATTATTTATGAACTAATTAAGCATGATAATTGTAACAATAACAATAATCTGGGTCATTTAGTTCAGTTTCTATAGAGAATATCATACTGCAGATATGATATGTAGTTGCTCAATAAATTTGTGTTGCATAAATCAACAGGTTTAAATATTGTTTATAGTCTGAATTTTTATACAGAATATCTCTAACATATTCAAAGGTGAATATTTCTCATGATGGTTCTTTAGAGTTTTATAAAACAGTGTTAGATTTCAGCCAAAATTATAGATGGAAAATTTTGTGTACACTAAGGTTATATGAGACCATTTTTGTTATTTTTACAAGGATGGCAGTATAATTAGTTTTATGGAAATCACATTTGTATGGGAAATGCATGCTTTCTTCTTCTAAGTATTCTTGAATACTCCCAAGCAACTTTTATGGCCAAATATATGAATAGAACTTTCATTCCTATTCCTTGACACAGACTCATGTTTTCAGATATTGATACTCCAATGCCTATGAAATAATATGCTCTCCATATGGAATCTGGAAGATACACCTGGATATTTCTGTTTTATGGGTCAACCAGTTTGATTCTCATAGGACAAAACCAATGTTTCTTAGTAATCATACCAAATGTATGGTAATTTGTTGACTTAATTTTTTTAATCTTCGAGTGTACTCTTTGATCCCAAGACATAAATATCACTTACATCTTTCTATGGATTGCATTCTTTTTCATCCAGTCATTAGACATCTTTCTTTAGAGCACTACTGCTAACCTCAGTAGCATTTGGTATATTAATATGCTATATTTCATGGATGGGAAATACCATTCAATCTGAACCTGTGACAATATCACATCAATGTCTAAGACAGTGATTCATAATTACTTGGTGTTATATGGCAAGAGAGGCATTTCAGTTGTTTTAATGACTATTTTGTTTTATTTTGGTAATAAAAATGTTATTATGAAGGGTAAGCTTATTGGAAATTCAACACTGAGTGGTTTATGTTAAAATAGATATACTTTTGTGCCTTGAGTGTCAGAGACAGAAATTTGTGAAGTACCACTATAAAAAAAATTGAAGAATATAAACAGAATATCTGTGATCATTCTTTTTTTTTTTTCTTTAATGTTTATTTCCTTTTGAGAGAGAGAGAGAGAGACAGAGCACGAACAGGTTGGGGGTAGAGAGAGGGAAACACAGAATCCGAAACAGGCTCCAGGCTCTAAGCTGTCAATAGAGCCCAGTGTGGGGTTCGAACTCAGGAACTAAGAGATCATGACCTGAGAGGAAGTTCGATGCTTAACCGACTGAGTTACCCAGGTGCTCCTGTGATCATTCTTAGTTAGCTATTTTTTTTGGTAAATGTTTATTTATTTTTGAGAGAAAGAGACAGAGTACCTGTAGGGGCAGAGAGAGGGAAACATAGCATCTGAAGAAGGCTCCAGGCTCCAAGCTGTCCACACAGAGCCTGATGTGGGGCTTGACCTCACGAACTTTGAGATCATGACCTGAGCCGAAGTAGGATGCTTAATCGACTGAGCCACCCAGGCACCCCTTAATTAGCTATTAAAGGTCATCAAATCAAAAGCTACTGCATAATGTTTTAAATTATCACACTGCTATAAATCTTGGGGATAAACTTTTTCAGAGTTTCAGGCTGATGAGGCAGAGTCAAGTAACTATTTTGGTCTCTATCACAAGATGTCTTTGCTTCTGCAGTGGAGATAGATTATGGGAACGCAGGAAGTAAAGAAAAAAATCAGTTTCTCAGTTTTCTTAGTAGTCCACCAATAAAACATTGATTGCTTTGGGCCAAGAAAGTGGTCCTTAAAGTGTGGTCCAAGAGCTTTTGAGAAAGATGATAAACTTCAGTGGGTCTGCTAGATCAAAATATTTTTCATAACACTAGCAGGAGGGGATTTACCTTTTTCACTTTTGTTATGTCACCAAGTGTTCAGGAGAGTTTGCCAGAGGTTACATAACATGTGAGAGTCTAAGGGATTAAATGTAGAAACAGAAACAAGCATGCAGTTATCTTCTGTTAAATCAGACCAAAGAGGTATATAAATATTTAAAACAGTACCACTCTTCTCACCTAGGTTTTGTTTAGGTAAGAGCAGGTATATTTCCATAACACATAAGGCACAAAATGGGTTTATTGTTGCTATTTATAAATTAATAAATGTATACTTTTAATTCATAGTCAAACAGTACAATACAGTAAATGTCAGTAGATATAACCAAATAAGCAATTTGGGGGTCCTTAATAATTTTTAAGAGTATATAGGGGGGTGCCTGGGTGCCTCAGTAGGTTGAGCGACCGACTTCGGCTCAGGTCATGATCTCTCGGTTCTCGGGTTCGGCCCCTGTTGGGCTCTGTGCTGACAGATAGTTCGGAGCATGGAGCCTGCTTCAGATTCTGTGTCTCCTCCTCCTCTCTGCCCCTAACCAGTTTGTGCTGTCTCTCTGTCTCTCAATAAAAATAAATGTTTTAAAAAAAACAGTGTATTGGGATCTTGTGACAAGAATGTTTGAAAACCAGTGGACTTAGGATTCTGGAAGCTATAGCTTTACCTTCATAATTTTAACCTGTTAGGTGATTAGACTTTGTCTTATTTTCTGAGCTCCCTAGGGCCTCTGTATTCAATTGCTCCATAATTCCTATTGATTCCAGTCCTGACTTCTTCTCATAAACATGTAATTTTTACTATTTCCACTCCCAGAGAATACGTAGGTCAGATACTTGGTTAGGCATTCTCAAATTCCATTCCCATTTTCTTCTATGGAAACAGTGGAAGGTCAAGTTCTCAAATTCCCACTGTGGAGAAGATTTAATTTGTCTGACTAGATCCAGATCCATTTTTCCTTTGATTTCAGGAAGATGAGTTTTCATAAGAAGATGAGTAGTCTTGGGGCTGTCACCGGTTTAATATGATAGTAAGTGACCCCAGTTTCATTTGCTTAAAGGGTACTTGTCTTACATTCTCACGCCTCACCTCTTCTTCATGCCAGTTGTCAATGAGGACAATCACCCTTGCCAGCCATGTCTTATAAGAAGCAGAACAATTTACTATGTTGACCAGAGACCAAAAACTCATCAGGGATTACTACATGTGATGGAAATAAACTTCCTTAGCAATTGCATTTCTGGGTTGTGTTGTTTCAGCAGCTCTATCTGTATCCTATTATAATAAATGTGCTTAAAGAATAAAGATACTTCAAATAGTTACTTAAAGTAGGTCTCAAAATATAAATAGAAGCTGTACCAAAACCATGCAAACATGCTGAAACCAAAAGGACTCTTCAAAATTATGTTAATGCAAAAAAGGAAAGTGAATGGAGCCAAGTCCAGTATTCAAAGAATGTACCAAATGGAGTATTAGCAGATTCAGTTGGAATAGAACTCTTATTCAGGATTAAGTCTGAACTATAAAAAGAAAGCAAGAGATACTAAAGGAGCACAAAGCCCCTTTTCTCAAAAATGTTTCCTGACAAACTGACTCCTTAGCTATCTTATTCTGCCTCTTCTCTTCTATGTCACTCACCAATGTCTGTGTAGTGTGTGTCTATTGTGTCATTTGTTTATTGTCTCTCCATCACTAGAATAGAAACCTCACGAGGGCAGAGAATTAAAGTCTACTATTGGCTGATAATACCTAGTGAACAACATAGTGTCATATGGAGATGCTCAATGAATATTTATTGCATGAATAAATATTTTAATTTCTCATAGCACAATATGACTTTCTTTTTTGTTTCATTGCCACACTTCTATATGTCATTTTAGCACACATGTGATAGTGTGATTATTTTCACAAGTCACATCACACTCAATATGTCAGAAAGCTCCAAGAGGCATGAACCATTCCTTTCGTGTTCAACATTATACACCATGATTGGTATATATGAGAGGCTCAATACAGATTTGTTGAATGAATGGAAGGACTCTCATGACTATTTGGGGTGGGAATAAGTGGATGGTTTCTTTTCCACAAGGTCTGAAGGAATGTGACTTGGTGGATATTAGGTTTAAAAATAGCTCTTTAATACAACAAAAACTTGAAAGTAGGAAGAAGCTGAAAATACCAAATTTTTGTTTATTTAATTTTCTCTTTTAAACTATGAGTTGATGAGTGGATCAATTATACACTGACTTTGGTGTAAACTAAGCAGTAGACAATAGTCTATTGTGATGTGTATTTGGTGACAGATTGTTTTGCTTTTTTTTTTTGAGAAAGAGAGAGAGAGAGAGCATGAGTGGTAGATGGAGGCAGAGGGAGAGAGAGAGAATCCCAAGCAGGCTCCATGCTGAGGCTCAATCCCATGAGCCTGGGATCATGACCTAAGCTGAAATCCAGAGGTAGACACTCATCTAATTCACCCCTTAGTGACATATGTTGAACGACAAGGTTTGATGTCAATCATTGGATGAACTATAATGAGAAAACTTGAAAATCCTCGAAAAACAGTTATTTTGTTGGTAGATTTAAAATTTCTTATTGCATAGTTTCTTGAGATTATAAGAATAATAGACACTTCCATTTCTATTGCCTCCAATAAAAATGGTAGGGAAATAGGATGCATTGACAGAAAATTGCGAAATGAAATTGAGTGATGGTAGATTACATGCTTTTCTTGTGTTGTATTGGCAGTTATATGCTACTGTTTTTCAACTGGAAGTTTTGACTAAATTGAGGTAATCCTACTGACTTCCTGATGTCCTGCCAAACCAAGATGTAAGTTGGAAATGATTTTAATTACCTTTACCTTTCCTGGATTCCTATTGGGTACGATCGTTATGGAGAAAGCATGTGAAAATACTTCCCAGATGGCATATACCTTAGAAAGAACACACATTTCTTGAAAGTAATTCTCCAACTCATCTTTAGTTTTGTGTGTGTGTGTGTGTGTGTGTTTTACCATTAGTGGTATGAAAAGGAGAGTTACAGTTTTATTAGGGATTCTTATAAACATGACACATGAAAATTATAGAATTTTTGTTCCTAAATATAACTGTTAAGACATTTTAAAAGAATATACTACAATATATAAGACAATATATGCACGTGGGAAATATGCGATATGGTGCTTAGATCTTTCTTCAAGAACATTTTGTTCAAATGCATTAGGTTGGTAGAGATTTAGATCTACATCATGATCTCGGGTAAACCCAACCCCGCTCTATACAAAAAGAGTTCATCAGTTCACCAACATGACTTGATAATTACCTATGTTTATCCTTTTTCTTTCACAAGTATTATAAACCCAATCAAGCCATAGTCCTACAGACTACTAAGTGTCTGCCTCTCAGATAACCCAACACATTCACTATGACTGTGATTTCTTTTAATAAATAAACTTTATTTATAAAGTAGTTTTACAGGTGTCTGGGTAGCTCAATCACTTAAGCGACCAGCACTTGATTTCAGCACAAGTCCTGATCTCACCTTTTTGATTTCGAGCCCTGAATCAGGCTCTGCACTGACAGTGTGGGGCCTACTCCAGATTCTCTCTCCACCCCTCCTGTGGGCTCCCTCTCTCTGTCTCTCTCTCTCAAAATAAGTACATAAAGTTAAAAAATAATGAAAATAATTTTAGATTCATAGGAAAAAAGAGCAGAAGCTACAGTAATTTCCCATATATCTAGTAATTTCATACATTCATAGCCTCCTTCAATATCAAATCCCTTACCAGAATGATACATTTGCCACAACTGATGAACCTATATGGTCACAATATTATTACCTAGAGTCCATAACTTATTGGAGTTCACTGTTGGTGTTGTACATTCTGTGGGTTTGTACAGATCGGAAATAGCATGTATCCATTATTGTAGTATCATTCATAGTAATTTCACGGTCTGATAAAAACTCTGTTCTCTGCTTATTCATCCCTCCCTTCACCTAACTCCTGGCAACCACTGCTCTTTTTATGGTCTCCACAGGTTGCTTTCTCTCATGAATGGATGTTAGATTTTTGTCAAATGCTTTTCCTGTATCTGTTGAGTCTGTTGTTTTTATTTTTTTTTTAGTATGTTGATGTGATGCATTACATTAATTGATTTTCAAATGTTGAAGCATTCTTGCATACCTGGGATAAAGTCAGCTTGATCATGGTGTATAATTCTTTCTATATATTACTGGGTTTGATGTGCTAATACTTCATTGAGGATTTTTACATCCATGTTCATGAAATATAGTGGTTTGGAATTTATTTTTTCTTGTGATGTCTTTGTCTGGTTTTGATACCAAGGTAATTCTGGACCCATTGAATAAGTTAAGTTTTCCCAGTGCTCTGTCCCCTGAAAGAGGTCATAGAGAATTGGTATAGTTTCTTTCTGAAATGTTTGGCTAAATTCGTCTCTGATCCCATCTGGGCCTGGTGCTTTATGTTTGGAAGGTTATTAATTTATGGTTCAACTTATGTAATGAAATAGGCCTATTCAAATTGTTTATTTATTCTTGTGTGGCTTTTAACAAATTGTATATTTCAAGTACTTGGTCTTTTCCAATTTAGGTATTCAAATTTGTGATGCTAGAGTTATTTATATTCTTCCTTGTTTATGCATTTAATATCTTGGGATCTGTAGTGAGGTCTTTTCTTTTTCTGATAATTGTAATTTGTGTGCTGTCTTTCTCCTTAGTCTGACTAGAGGCTTATAGATTTTGCTGATCTTTCCAAAACAACAAACTTTATAATTGTGTTGATTTTCTCTGTTAGCTTCTCATTTATAATTTCATTGCTTTCTGTTCTAATTTTTATTATTTATTTTCTTCTACTTACTTTGAATTTAATTTGCTCTATTTTTTTCTAGTTTCCTAAGATCATTGAGTTAGATGTTTCTTCTTTTCAAATATATGCATTAAATGCTATATGTTCCTTCTAAGCACTGTTTATGCCATATCCTACATGGCACGCTCTAAATTTTGATAAGCTGTGCATTTATTTTTATTTACTTCAAAATGCTTTTAATTTTTTTGAGATTTCTTCTTTGACTCACGTGTTGTTCAAAAATGTGTAGTTTTGGGTGCCTAGGTGACTCGGTTGTTTTGGCGTTCAAGTCTTGATTTCAGCTCAGTTCAACATCTCACAATCGTGGGATTGAGCCCTATGTCAGCCTCTGTGCTGGGCATGGAGTCTGGTTGGGATTCTCTACCTCTCTCTCTCTCTGTGCCCCTTCCCAACTCATGCTTTCTCTCTCTCTCTCTCTCTCACACACACACTCTCTCTCTTTCAAAATAAATAAATTAATATTTTAAATGTTCAGTTTTATCCCCAAGTATTTTATAATATTTTAGCTCTCTTTCTGTTACTGATTTCTGACTAATCACATTGTGATCTTGGAGGAAACCTCTCTCTACCATAAATTCTAATTCTTTAAATGTGTTAGGATATATTTTATGTCCTAGAAGTTAATTTATCTTATTGAATGTTTTATATAAACTTAAAAAGAGTATGTATCTGCTGTTGTTGGATACAGACATGTATAACATGTCTTGCATGGTATATCTTTCCCCACCTATTTACTTTTAATGTCTATGTATCTTTATATTTAAGTGAATTTCTTATATGCAATACATAGTTGGATCTTGTTTAGTGATCCACTCTGAAAATCCAGGTGCAGCAAAACCTTGGTTTCTGAGCATAATTTATTCTGGAAATGTGCTTATAATCAGAAACACTTGTATGTCAAAGCAAATTTCAAGAACCATTGGCTCAGTTGTTGTCAAATGGCATTCGGCACCATGTACTACTTGTATTGCAAGATTTGCTTGCTTATCAAGTTAAAATTTATTAGAAATGGGGGCACCTGGTTGGCTCAGTCGGTTAAGTGTCTGACTTCGGCTCAGGTCATGATCTCATGCTTCATGGGTTCTAGCCCCATGTTGGGCTCTGTGCTGACAGCTAGCTCAGAGTCTGGAGCCTGCTTCAGATTCTGTATCTCCCTTTCTCTCTGACCCTCCCCTGCTCTCTCTCTTTCCCTCTCTCTCTCTCAGATATAAATAAAACATTAAAAGACTTAAAAAAATTTATTAGAAATGTTTGCTCCTTCTTAGGAACATTTACAGAACAAGATACTTGCAGTCTAAGGTTTTACTGTATTTTAATTTGGGGTTTTGGACTATTGATCTTCAGGGTGATTATTGATATTGTTAATATTTACCATGTTACCTACCATTTTCCACTTACTGCTTTTGTTCTTCTTATTTTTGTCTTTTAGTCTTTTTGTGTCTTTTTTTAAAATGTGTATTTATTTTTGAGAGACGAGGAGACAGAGTGTGAGTTGGGTAGGGGCAGAAAAAGAGGAAGACACAGAATCTGAAACAGACTCCAGGCCCCAAGCTGTCAACACAGAGACTGGTGGGTGGTTTATACCCATAAACTGTGAGATCATGACCTGAAATGAAGTTGAATGCTTAACTGACTGAGCCACATAGGTTTCCCTGTTCTTAAAAAAATTTAAATCAACTCTGAAAAAATTTATTCAGTCAGTACAATATGGACCATACACTATATATTGTCCATTGTACTGTACACTGGAATAAAGTAATTAGCAAGCTAACATAAATATTTCCCCTCATGGATAAGTAAACAATGGTAAATAATGGTAAATGTTTCCCTATTTTGCAATATATTGTGTACGTTAGGAGTAAATTCTCAACATATCAAACACTGAAAAAGTATGTAGTTGAAGAAAATATGGGTCCAATATATTATTTTCTGGAAAAAAGAAAACAGTTTAACATCAGTTAGAATTGGGTCTAATAGATCAGTCAAGAAAATAAAAAGCACACCAGTTTTATTAGCAAACATTATTCATTATGGAGGATCGTTTTAATAGGTTTCAAAGAACTGAAAATCCAGAAAGGCAAAATTGAGGTAACAGAACGAAGAAGCATCTACCATCTTTGTTCATGTGACATTTTTGCCAGTCATATCAGCGAATTCAGCGTGTTTCTTTGATATAAAGCAAACTTCACATTTTGTTTTCACATTTTTAAGTATAAGGTATGAAATTTCTGTAGAGATATTCAAAACTTTTAAATTTAGGATTAATGAAGTTTATGTGTATATATATATACATAACATATATATATAAAGGCACATAGATATATATAGGCATATACACACACATATATATATAGGCAGCAACATTTGTTGGTGAGGATATGGAGGAAGAGGATCCCTTTACACTGGTAACTTGTGGGAATGCAAACTGGTGCAGTCGTTCTGTAAAACAGTATGGAAGTTTGGAGGTTTCTCAGAAATATAACTACCTTATGGCCCAGCAATTGTACTACTAGGTATTTATCCGGAAGATAGAGGAGTGCTGATTAGAAGGGGCACATGCACCCCAAGTTTATAGCAGCATTATTGACAATAGTCAAAGTGTGGAAAGAGATCAAATGTCCATCAACAAATGAACAGATAAAGTAGATGTGTGTGTGTGTGTGTGTATAATTTTAAAGAATATTTTTATTTATTTTTGAGAGAGAGAGACAGAGCACAAGCCAGGGAGTGGCAGAGAAAGAGGGAGACACAGAATCTGAAGCAGGCTCCAGGCTCAGAGCTGTCAGTACAGAACCCCGATGCAGGGCTCAAACTCATGAACTACAAGAATATGACTTGAGCCAAAATTCGAAGTCCAACCAACTGAGCCGCCCAGGTGCCCCTGAAATGTATCTTAATTTAGTTCTATTCAACTAAATCATTTTCTTCATTAGAAATTTCAAAAATGAGTATGTTGGTTTTCCTTTTCTTATCTTCCACGCCAGTATTAGATCTCCGAATCTCTTGTTTACCTCCATGTTACTTTTCTCATGTGTCACAATTATGTCCTCCATATATTTCACTTTCTTATGACCTCTTTAAATGTCATCAGAAAGGATACTGGAAAAGGAAACATTCCATGAGAACGAATGAAAGGAATGTGGAAAAAGATGAATCCGGTAGCTAGTCTCAGGGAGGGGATTCAATGGTAGTTCCTCACCTGAACATAGAGAATGTTTCCAATGTCTTCCTCGTAAGATTTCAGAATTTTCCTAGATTAGTGTCAGCTGTGGGACTCTCATTCTTCCTCATCACACGTTGGAGTATTTAATGTCATTATCTCATCCCAGTTGCACTAATGCACTGTTGGAGAGTATATTTCTGTCTTCTTACTTTGTAGTTATCTAGATCAAGAAGATACACCTTTCAACCTGACCTAGGAATGACTATGAGATCCTAGTCTTTGCTTATGATGTCTTGATTGGACATGCCTTTGATTTGTCTCATTGGGGGTATAATTGAGCATATTTCAAACAGAAAAAAAAAAACAGTGGAAGGTCATGTGTAAGCCAAAGAGATTACACTATCTATTCCTTGTAATCTAATTCCTGTTCATTTCTGTGGAAAGATTATACTTCCCATCCTCATTGATATCAGGATTATCTTTGTACATTTTAGCCAATAGAATATGAGTGGAAGGGACATTTTATTTCTGAGCAGAAGCTTTAACAACCAGCATGTAACCTGTCCATATTCCCTATCATGAGGTTGGCAATGATTACTACCCTGAGATTGGCTATATATAGTATAGTGAAAGCGAAATTATACATTTTGTTTCTGTTGTTGGAGTTAATGAGATTTGGGGGACATTTGCTACAACAATGCACCCATCCTTTTCTGATATACTCCTCATTGTATTTTATATCCACTGCTTCCTTTGGTGCCAAACTATATCCAACCGAACCGTTGTCCTAAGTTCATGCATCCTATTTCTGTGGTTTCAAAATTTTGACTTTGTTATATTATTCCTGTTATTTTGATGAACCATATACTGCTGGATTTGTCTCAGATCTGGTGCAGATAATACTTTTTTTTAGCATTTCCCTGGTTGGAAGATTTTTAAGAAGAGAAGTATGGAAGGATAAATCTACTTCATTATTTTTGCCACCATCCTTTAATTCAGGGTCACGGTGTACGGTCCGAGGTGTGTATTGAATATCCAATATTCTTACCTATTAAAAACAAAAATAATGGTCCATTATCTGTAATTTAGAGATCCAGCTTGTTTAAGAACTTAGAAACCTATGAAATAGTCTCACTAAAGACTCCTGGTCTTTTTCAGTCCTTTGAAAATCGTTTCTAATGTCTCATGAACCATCGACTCCATTTTTCAAATGAACAATTTTTATCTAATAATTCCAAAGCTTTTAACTGTATTTCCATAGTAAAAAACAAACAAACAAACAATAGTTGGCATTCATATTAATTACTTTATAAAATACTCCAATGAAATAAATTTGATTATATTGAGGCAAACAAAACTCACTTTGGTATACATCCTGTTCGATTAATGGAAGTAGAAAAATGCCAGATACTGAAAAACGTCCGTTTTTCACAACAAATTTTCTTTCCATGCACATTGGTTGTATCTTCTATGATGAAAGTAGAAAACCACAGTTAAGTTTGCTCAAGGGATAGACATACAAAAGAACTTTTAACAAGGCAAGGAAGTATTTATATGAAACATTTAGAAGGCTTATCTCTGAGTGAAGGAGTTTTATGCCCAAACTTTACATCCTGATTTTTATGTTTTTCTATATTTCTGTGTTTGTTTTCTACAAATAGTGTGTTATGCTCACCATCATAGTTTGATTGTAACAGAGTATTACAGTTGATAACTTTTATATTTATGGTCAAAGATTTAAATCTCACACCTGAATTTTTAATATAGATATTAAATTAAGGGTGTGAAACCATCTCTAATATTTCTTTGAGTTGTTTTATGATAAAGCAAATGACTCCTTTTACTAAACATTTCAATTCATTTCATATCTTCAGCAAAGTATTTCAGAGGCTTATGACATAACAGATACATAAAAATACTTTTAATAATTATAATGATGTCTATCATAAAGTCTTATTTATAATGTCTAGAATTATTTGATGTCAGTAAACACCTTGTTGAACAGTAAAGAGTTATTATGACATTGTTTAAGAAAAAAGATGAAAATATGAGGAATATTAGTAGATTTCATATATCTGCTAAAATATTCCTTTTAACATATGGTAGCTGTGGGTTATTTTCACAGTCCACAGATCTGTGAGTATGACAGTAAACATATGTTTGAGCTCTAAGCATCTCAAATAGAAATAGTCTTAATTCGAAATAAATAATTTCCAGCACTGATCAAAAACTGTTTTCCTTATCTATTCACAGGCCGTCTGTTACTAATATAATTACACTGTGTATTTATAATGATTCTTGGCACTTACACTGAGGCAAAGGGGGAGGAAATTTAAAAGGAGACTGTTAAACTAATAGAAAAAATGAGGAAAAAGGCACACATCAAAATGCTAAAAATGCGCACTGGAAAGAGAAACAAAAATTTCCATAAACATCATATCTAAATTTATCAGTTATTAATTTCTATTACTTCAAAATCTTTATTTCATGCATAAAACTAATGAAAATTTATCACTTGCCTTAAATGTGTGTTTCTTTGACTGGGATATAAATATTCCACGAGGATATTGGCTCCGGGTCTGTGTTGTATTTTTATCATTTAGCTGAATGACTGGTACAAAAAGGTAGTCACCTGTTTGTCAAATAGATGGACGAATATAGAAGTGAGTGAGCGGCTGCCTCTACTTACGGGATCCTGGGAAATCTTCAAGAAGAAATTAGAGTTGGTTCTAGGGAGCGAATAAGAAAGCGGGCATTGCAGTGTGTGAGATATAACTGTCATTTAATGTCAGGACCACTGATATTTAAAATGGGCTGAGGCGTACTATAAACTATGAGTGGCAGAAAGAGCAAGGCATGGACAAGGCCACTGTGTGGTGAGATTATACACTGTTAGGTGAAACAGGAAGGGCAGAGCTTCTTGGTTTCTCTCTTCCACCTCTTGTAGAGTAGGTAAAAGAGAAGAAATTGCAAGGTAAGGTATTCATAATAAAAACATAACAGTAATATCGTTGTCAATGTAGGTTATCTCAAAATACTTTTATTTGTGCCTGGCTAGATAGAGCATTTATTGCTTCTCTTTGGAAGACACAAGTGGCCACCTACCTTTATCCCCTGCTTTCTTTCCTTTTTTAAAAAATTTGAGTATGGTTGACACACAGTGTCACGTTAGTTTCAGATATGTGACATGGTCATTCAACTCGGGTATGTGTTATGTTACATTTATCATAGCTTTAGCCACCACCTGTCCCTAAACAACACTATTACAACATCACCGACTATTTCTTATGCTGTGCCCTTTAGTCCTATGACTCATTCATTCTGTAGCTAGAAGCCTGTACCTCTCATTCCCCTTCATCCATTTTACCCAGCTCTCCATGCCCTGCCCTCTCCTCAGTTCGTGTTCTGCGTTTATAGGTCTGATTCTGCTTTTTTTTGGTTGTTTATTCACTTTTTTTTTTTTTTTTATTCCACAAGGGAGTAAAATCATCTGGCATTTGTCCTTCTCACTGTGACTTATTTCACTTAGCATAATACCCTCTAGGTCATTCCATCCATATTGTTTTAAATGGCATGATATCATCCTTCTTTATGGCTGCACAATATTCTTGTCCCAATTCCCGTGTGTGTGTGTGTGTGTGTGCGCGCGCGCACGCGTGCGCGCACCTACACACACCACATTTTCCTTATCCATTTGTCTATAGGTAGACACTTAGGTTGCTTCCATATTTTGGCTATTGTAAATAATGCTGCAATAAACATAGAAGTGCATATATCTTTTCAATATAATATTTTTATTTTCTTTGGGCAAATACCCAGTAGTGGAATTATTGGATCACAAAATGAGAACAAATAATAATAAAAATTATATCTAATTACGAAAGACCTCTAATACCCACAGCAATCTTGAGAAAGAAAAACAGAGCTGAAAGTATCACAATTCCAGATTTTAAGATATACTACAAAGCTGTAGTAATCAAACCAATATGGTAGTGGCACAAAAATAGACACATAGATCAATAGAACAGAATAGAGCCCAGAAATAAACCCATGATTCTATGGCAACTAGTCTATGACAAAGGCAGCAATAATATGTAACAGGGAAAAGACAGTCTTTTCAAGAAATGGTGCAGGGAAAACTAGCTGCAAGTAAAATAATAAAACTGGACCACTTTTTAACACCAAAAATAAACTCAAAATAGATGAAAGATCTAAACATGAGACCTGAATTCATAAAAATCTTACAAAAGAACATAGGCAGTAACCCCTCCTCTATTTTCTTACTAACCTAGAATTTGTTTAGAGCAGCAGTGTACTGATTGAAACTCACAGATAGCAGTAAAGATCTCCAAAGACAGAAAAATGACAAATAATTTCACATGGTTATTTATTTTGATATGGAGGAAAACACTGCATTAAAAAACCAGTGACTCTGGTGGTTGACAATATCTGGCAATTTCTAACAGCATTATTTACCACTATTAACATTAATGTTAACATTTAACCATATTTAACACCATTATTTAGTTTGACATCATATGGAGTTCATTATTGCTAGGATTCCTTAAACAGTTCATTAAAAGCAAGTTATTTAATGCAACTTATTATGTATGTATTTGCAAGGCAATGAGAAAGATGCTGAGGACTATATAAAGATTCCAGCATCTCATATTCAATATGTCCAAAACAATTCCCAGTTCTCTGATTTTATGCCTACAACACTCCCATATTAAATTAGAGCTTCATAGTTTTACACTCTCAGCAAATGGAACCAGAACCTATCCATTTCAAGTCAGGTTCCTGGGATTCGTTCCTCATTTCTTCGTCTCTCTCTTCCTCCCCTCCCTTCTCTCAATTTTCTCATCAATCATTCTCAGTTATCAATATTTCTTCACTGTGAAGCAACTTATTTCTTATTCATCCTATAGTTGTTAAAACTAATGTAGCAAAATTTATGACTGTATATTTATTTACTGGGGCTATGTTGAGCCAGAGTGAGGCAGTGGCGAGGAATAAAGTCTAGTGCTTCTGGACTTTTACATTCTAAAAAATAATACACATAATAAAATGACTAGAAACAAAGTTTAAGTGCTATGATAAATCCTATCTCAGCAATAGATTTGCATGTAAATTTGGATTTTTTATTTTAAACATTGTTTTCTGTTCTCTACAATGAGAAAGTGTGCATTTTATAATATATATGCCTTTTACTTTGATGATAAATATAATGTGTAATTATACACATCACAAATAATTAAAGGTACATAACTAGGAAATTGAAAGTATTTAGAAAAAATTAACTATAACTTAGAAAATTACTAAGTGTTACCTTCCCACTAAAAGTTTTCTACTGATTTGAGATTTTATTTATGATAGGTTGACATTAATAGAGCCATGAAGAAACATACACTCATGATTCACAAGAAAATTGTCAGCCTCAAAAGAGGAAGAGAGATGGCTTTCTGAAGTGTTCTGATATTATATGATGTGATTTCATTGGGCACTTTTGTAGCAGCTCTAAAACAGTCCAATTAAAGCAAAACAAATCTAATTTCTTTTATCAAATTTTGTAAAAATACAAAATATTTCTTTTGTGTATTTGTTGGAAGGCATTCAAATTAAGGCCACAAGAAAAGAAAAGCTAAGAGCTTAGAGAGTTTTTATTTTTCATATCAATGTATAATCATTTCCATCTTGGAAATTTATGCATTTTATGTTTCATCCTTTTATCATTTGCAAATAAAAATATTCTAATTTATATATTTTCTGTATAACAAGGTAACAAACTTCATATTGCATAAGGTGTGGTATCATTTGATGTCATCTGAGTTTGAAATCAAAATAAATTTAAATAAATTAAATAGATTCACTTTCTTTCACTTTGTAATATACACCCAAAAACAATGTGTTGTCAGTTACATCCCTGGGAAATTGATTGGAAGATCAAGATTTGCCTCCATGTGAATTACTGAGGAAAATCGATTTTCAATAAGTGAGAGAAGCAGGATTTGGTAGAAGCAAAAGTTCAACTGCAATGCAATTGCAACAAAATCTTCCACACCTATGAGAAGACCTGAACCTGGAATGACTTTTCCAAGAGATCTCAAATGAAAACAAAAACAGCCAAGCCTTTACATTCCGATGTTGACCAGTCATTGAATGTGGAGTGCTTTCAAGAGAGAGAGGAGTTACTTGGGGAGTTAACTCTCTTCAGTTGAGCACAGTGCCTAGGGGGACTCAGCAATGAGCCATCAGGAGATGACACTCTGAGTAGCAAGGAGAATGACAGATTTGTACCTGTTGGGGTTTTAGGTGACACAACACAGTACCCACTTCAAGGTAAAATCAGTAAAATGTAAAAGTAGCACCTCAATGTTTATTGATCACAATATACCTCATTCAATGTACTTGACCACATTCATTAACAACAAATGTTAAAACAAATATTTATTCAATATAATAAAGCTTTGAGCTTGACTTTTAAAGAATGGGGCATTATAAGATTATGAAATCTTGCTCTTAACTCAGCCTTTTGCAGGTTGTTTTTGGGTTTTTGTGGTTTTATGTTTGTTTTTTGTTTTTGTTTTCCTGTTTTTTTATAGGTATTTGGTTAAAATTCAAGCAAACTTTATAAAGAATTTTATTGAGGGATAATTGCAACCCCTTTACATGTTTTTAAATGGCTAAATTTAAATCCAGTTGTTTTTTAACACAACTATGTCAAATACTGTGATGTGTATCATACAGGCTACCCAGTCTTAGAGGTAAGCAGGTTGCCAACACCTTGAGAATGGCCGCTGGAGCCATCAGCTAAGAGAGGTGAAAGCCAAATGATGGAACCCTAGTATTATCTTTAGAGAATGCTAAATGTTACCAGTATCAATTAAACAGAAAACAATCAATTGCTGAAATCCAGGGGTACAGTAAGGGTCTGAGATACAAAACAAACTCAATAATCTAGGGAATTTAAGCATGGCAAAAGATACTATAGTGAAAGCAAATTAGGAGTTGCCAGAAAACTGGAACAAATAAGCTTGAAGTGACTACTGGTAATTTTTACTGATTTCTCATTGATTATTATTTATTTTTATCTCTTGGTAAATGTCAAGCCGAACACATAGGTATGATGTATGACAGTGGCTATATTTAGGGAAATATAAAGTCTTCTTAATCTACCATTAATGCCACACATGTGATAATGCTGCCCACTAGATTTTGATATTTTGATTTGTTCAGATACCACCCCATGCCCTCCCACACATCTGGACAAATTTTGACATTTGGGATAGAAAATAACCAAAAGGAACAAGCTTCTCATAGTCTGCCTGAGGGTGAATATAGTGGAGGTTGGGAGGGACTATTTTTATAATTATCTGTGAATAATAAGAAAATAGAAATATTTTGAAGGTATAATTTGAGTCAGAAAATATGAAACAAGTAAAATAGTCTTTACCAAGGCGTATCTCTTATGGACAAAAGTTTTGAGAAACCTAAATGTGGTTAATTAAGTGCCAGAATAAAAGTTACTTGTTCAAAGTAAGGTCAAATAGGCTGCAATGATTTAATATTAACAAAAATATTTCATATTATTGCTTTTGTAGTGCTGATGACTGATTTCTATATAAATGAAAGAAGATTATTACACATACTTTAGATTCAATACATAACTTATAGAGTAGTTCAGAAACAATATTTTAATTTTTGACATACCTTCAATTGAAATACAGAGACAAATATGTCTCCCCATGTGTCTCTCTTATAGATAATGCATCAAGATTTCCTTACAGAGATTAATTCTATATTCAGGATAACTTGTATGCATTGATTTTATTCCATATGTTCATCTTTAAAGGAAAGTCACATAGAGGCAGAGATTACGGCTATTTTTTGTGGGCATATGTTTCTTGTTTTATTTGCTTCTCGGCTCATCTGTTTTATATACTTGCTATTTGAATTGCCACAGGACTAATGTTTGTACAACGAAGGCACTCTATGGCTTTGGCTAGAGTGATTGGTCTGTGTTTGGGCATTTGAGCCATACTCATATCAAGAGATATATTAGCATTAACAGGAAAAAGGCCCATTGTTTTTATTGGGAATGTTAAACTGTGAGTATGCAAGCCTGGTGCATCAGTTAGGAGAAACCGCTTTAGGAGAATCATATTGAGAGCTTCTTAGTAATATTTCACAAGGTGAACCTAAAATCTCCTCATTTGGAATTCTCAGTTATTGAGCCAACACGTTCCTTTGTGATTTAGTTGGATTATTCAAACTTGAAAAATTCCATAAAATCAGTCCCTTATTATTCTATGAAACTCCAGGGGCAATAGAGAGAAAACAAGAAACAGATACAACTTAAAAAAATAAAAAACTATATATGACATAAAATCCAGTTGTGCACGGAGCAGATAGTGATGGATCCCAGTAATCATATAAAATCACACACAGATAATTGAATATTGATTTTAGTTTAATTAATTTCTGTTTTCAAAGTTCATAGGGCCTGTTCAGCAAGTATGACAGTCATATGTTTTGTGTTTTCTTTGGAAATCTCTTAAAGTACTCCAGGTCTTTAATTTTATGGTGAAATTACATTACCTTTAAAATTACTACCAAAAAATATATTACCTTTTGCCTAGGACTAAGTGATAATTAACACTGAAAATAAGTTGGAAACATTATATTTAATAAAATATGTTGTAAATGCTGTAAGATATTAAAAGTTCTGAACATTTTAGCATTTGAAATTTTTAATTGAAGTAGAGTTGGCATACATGTTATCTTAGTTTCAGGTGTGCAACCTAGTGAATCAAGGATTCTATATATTACACAGTGTTCACCACATAGGTGTAGTTACCATTTTTCACCATACAACATTATTGACTATTTTCCTTATACTATAGTTTTTATCCTTATGAATTATTTATTTTATAATTGAAAAGTTGTACTTCATAATCCCCTTCACCTATTTCACCCATTCCCTACCATCTCTGACAACCACAAGTTTGTTCTTGATATTTATGATTCTGTTTCTGTTTTTTGAGTTTTGTTGTTGGTAGTGGTGGTGGTTGGTTGTTTGGGTTGGATTTTTAACATTGTTTGCCCATATTATATATTTTATTCTGACATATATATACTCCAATAGGAAAATGATTGGGATTGTCTGCGTTATTCCAAGGGATGTTTAAAAAGGTAAATAAAAATGTTTTACTCTTGATGTTTCTGTTCAACACAGGAATATCATTTTCATCTTTGAATTCTAAACAAAAAAATTCAGAGAAAAAATTCATCTTTCAGGCTACCTTGTCTGGAGTAAACCCTCTAAAATTATTTCCACAAGTATTCTTATATATTTGAACATTTCTATTTAATTTCTGCACAGTAATTATATTTTAGCTTCCTATTGAAATGCATACTTTAAATTAGTTGCCTCATTATTATTGTTGCACTATCTTCTAAAACTGAATCCAGTGTTGA